>NC_091212.1:13615097-13723916 GCF_040958095.1 Procambarus clarkii | reverse complement strand
TATATAAGTGGGTGAAGCATTTTGAGAAGTGCGTTTCGAACACAGGAAGTGAATGAAACATTGATACTGGAAACTTCGATCGTAATCAATTTTAAGTCACATGTGAGTGTATTTTTTTATTCATGAAGGCAGCCCGTCCTTATCAACTAAGGTCAAATGATCGCTAATCCAGCCGTTGTCAAGAAAAAAAAAATCCTCTGTTCGAACCTCTATTCGAATCACACCTCTGTAAATGCTTCACCCACGTACCACAAGTATAAATAATTGCCAAAAGAACTTTTACCTAACTTAACCAACGCCTAACTACACATGCAATGCAAATATATAATGATATTTAAATTTGAGACACTCCCGACTTTGAAAACAGTGAACGTTAAAAATTCATGAATTTCTTTTAGGTGCCAAGCACGGCTGAGCCTGGCCTGAGGACAGGTGCCACGATGAGGCAGGCTGCTGGGGTAACGAGCATTTAGTCAATACTGTGAGGAATGGTTCATGAGAATGGAACACCCACAGGAGTCGTTCATGGCTCATGAGAATGAAACACCCTCAGGAGTCGTTCATGGCTCATGAGAATGAAACACCCTCAGGAGTCGTTCATGGCTCATGAGAATGAAACACCCGCAGGAGTCGTTCATGGCTCATGAGAATGAAACACCCGCAGGAGTCGTTCATGGCTCATGAGAATGAAACACCCGCAGGAGTCGTTCATGGCTCATGAGAATGAAACACCCGCAGGAGTCGTTCATGGCTTATGAGAATGGAACACCCTCAGGAGTCGTTCATGGCTCATGAGAATGAAACACACCCAGGAGTCGTTCATGGCTCATGAGAATGAAACACACCCAGGAGTCGTTCATGGCTCATGAGAATGAAACACACCCAGGAGTCGTTCATGGCTCATGAGAATGAAACACCCTCAGGAGTCGTTCATGGCTCATGAGAATGAAACACACCCAGGAGTCGTTCATGGCTCATGAGAACGGAACACCCGGAGGAATCGATTACACTCACCTCAACAGGTGACATCGTCCCGGGGAGACTTGGAGCTTCGTGGTGGTTGGTTAGACCCGCTGGTGAGTTTGGTTCATCTTCTTCACCGGCCAGCCTAGTAGGAGGAGGAGGTCGCTGTGGGCGGTGCCTTGGCACCTGCAAGTTGAATCTTCACTACTGCCTTCACACTTAAAAGTTTCCCCTCTCGATAATCTACCAAGTTCACAGATGTTAAACCAGTTTTCTCGCGTTTTTTTTTGTGTTTTTTTACCGCTCCAATTCTGATTTAAGTTTTTTTTTCGACGGGGGGGATGGTATACGGGTGTCAATGACACAAGTGGGATTGTTAAGCCGGTGTGAAATGGTCATTCAGCGGTGGTATATAGTGCCTCGAGGCTTGTTACCACTCAGCTTGGTACATCATAGAGTGGTTCAGTCATTCTCTGGTCACGGGATTCCTCAAAGTTGGGATGATTTGAAACTGTTTTCCTGCTTAGAAATAAAAATTAAGCATAAATCCAAATTGGTAAGGCGAACTTATCTGTCCCCAGTTATAAAGCAAAAGGGGATGTTTAGTACAGGCTTATTAATGATATACTTCTTCGAAGTATTGTACCTGGCAAAATAGTTATGTGTATACTTGATGACTGACAGTTGAGAGGCGGGACCAAAGAGCCAAAGCTCAACCCCCGCAAGCACAATAGGCAAGTACTTGTCTCACTTAAGCCTCATTTCCACTAATTCTTTTGGACGTTTAAGACTGGGAACGTTCATAGGCTATTATTCTAAGTGCTGCTTGGCAATTAACAATCCTCTTTGTTCCGTTTCTCACTCCATTATATCGACGACATTAAACGAGCACCAACAATCAATTACCCGAATAATAATTAAAAAAAAATCACAGGCTTGCGTTCCAAGTTGTGGCATAGACTCCCCGACACATGACCGACCTCGCCACACTGGGTTCAAACACAACGGAGGAGCCGCAACACCCTTCTCCCAGCACGGCTGACGCGGTACTGAGGCAGGCCAGGCGAGGTAGGTAGGGGGCCCGCGTCAGGTCCGCCTGCATGAGGGCCCTCCGGTGCACACGCTGGAATGTCTCGTAGCCTCACGCTGCCAGCCTTGTGACCTCACCCCAGCCCTACGCTCCGGCCTATGTGTGTGTGTGTGACCCTGATGAACTGAGGCCACTTTGGGCTTAAGGGCCTATCAACCTGAACTGAGGCCACTGTGGGCTTAAGGGCCTATCAACCTCTATTAGGGCTATTAAGACCAACCAAATATTGACTGTGCAGCACTTGTACCTTAGGCTTGGATAAGTGTACCGAGTGGATAAGGTACACTAGGGCACTGGGCCCTCTCAGTGTACAATGACAGGGTTTGAGTTTACCTAAGGTAAACTCAGGTAAACTCACCTCTCATTAACAACCTAAAGCGACTGGATATTGGCTGGTTCATATAAAAAGTCAACATTTTATTGCATTATTTTCATAGAGGGCCAGAGAGAGTAGGCAAATACCAAGCCTAACTTTCCCTGGGCCTAGCATAGTATATATATATCTAGCAAATTAGGCCTACGTTTACGCAAGTTAGGCCTAGGATTACTTATATAGGCCTAGTCCAGGTTAAGTTTATGGTTAGTCTATTTCACAGCTTGTTATGGTCTTTGGAGTTGCAATAGTATAACACAGACCTTTTTTATTGGAGGGGGGAGAATAAGTTGTTCAATATGATGAGTTATTCATTATACATCCCTTCATTGAAGAGTAAGCTGGTGGTGATGTGGTGGCGGAGCGGCAATGTTGTGGTGGTATTGTGATAGTGTTATGGTGTTGTGGTAGTCTGGTACTCACCTAGTTGTGCTTGCAGGGGTTGAGCTTTGGCTCTTTGGTCCCGCCTCTCAACTGTCAATCAACTGGTGTACAGATTCCTGAGCCTATTGGGCTCTATCATATCTACATTTGAAACTGTGTATGGAGTCAGCCTCCACCACATCACTGCCTAATGCATTCCATTTATTAACTACTCTGACACTGAAAAAATCTTTCTAACGTCTCTGTGACTCATGTGGGTACTAAGTTTCCACTTGTGTCCTCTTGTTCGTGTCCCACCCGTGCTGAAGAGTTTGTCTTTGTCCACCCTGTCAATTCCCCTGAGAATTTTGTAGGTTGTTATCATGTCTTCCCTTACTCTTCTGTTTTCCAGGGATGTGAGGTTCAGCTCCCTTAGCCTTTCCTCGTAGCTCATACCTCTCAGTTCCGGGACCAGTCTGGTGGCATACCGCTGAATCTTCTCTAACTTTGTCTTGTGTTTAACTAGGTATGGACTCCAGACTGGAGCCTGGAGTCGTGTGGTAGTGTGGTGACGGTGTTGTGATGTTGTGGTGGAGTTGTGGTGGTGGTGTGATGGTGCTTTGGTGGTGTTGTGGTAGTGTTGAGGCTGTGTTGTGGCAGCGTTTTAGTGGTGTTGGCAACGCTCCGTGCAAACTCCTTGCACGGCAGTGTGATAATAGACGGAATAGCTCGAATAGATTTCACTCTAACTCGTATCTACAAAATTTCGCTTTACTTAGTGTCTGCAGTTTTCGCTGCAGGCCAGCAGAGCCAGGAGGCGCTCCCTCCACGCCTAGCAGTGCTGCTTCCCTTATTACAAAACAAAGAAAGGTGGTACAGTTGTACAAAGAAATTGTAGGTGTACAAGAAGGCTGGATTGTATGTGAACAAAGAGGGATTGTAAATTTCTCGTGTCGGTAACTGGAAGCCTGTACTGAAGGTTATCCAGGTCCACATAGAGGCTATAGGGCCATTGATAACCATCTCCAGGATGCAACTCACAACAATTGTCTAACACCCGGATACCTGTTTACTACTAGGTAAACACAAGCATCGGGTGACAGGAAACATTGCCCAAGGAATTCTCTGGACGCTATGCGGACCGTCTGGCTCCGCCTGGAGCTTGCCAGACTCCATCCGGCCTGACCTTTCGTCGTCAGACATCAGGCATCCACTTGCGAAAGCTATACATCTTTCCTCAATCATGACGGCTTTGTTTACAGTTATCAAACAGTTTATGAGCTCCGAAGTACTCGGAGGAAACTTTCGATGTTTTTAAATTGTTTAATACATGTAAACAAAGCCGTCAAAAGATTGCGAAAAGATGTATAGGTTTCATAGGTATATATGGGTAAATGCTTCTTAAATTCCCCCCCCCCCCCTCGGGTCCCCAAGAAAGGTGATAATTGTTGCCGTTTTCGCGCTCTCTTTGGCGTTTTCCAGCTATATATATATATATATATATATATATATATATATATATATATATATATATATATATATATATATATATATATATGTCATCATCAGTATCAAAGGTCAAAGGGGAAGGTCATCAGTATTTGGCCTAGGGTGGGACCTCGATAGGTCTATCAAACGACTCTGTTAGGTCTGTTAACGACTACTAGAAATAATAGCTCAGTGGGCACCATATTATATAATTATAGTTAATTCATTGTGTTGGCGGGACAGGCAGCCAGAGTGTATTTATACATATCAGGCTTATATCGAGGTTCCCCTCCATCCCAACCCAGGATGCAACCAACCCCATAACAAGCTGCCTAACTCCTGAGTACCTACTTGCTGCTAGGTGAACAGAGGTATTAGGTGAAAGGCATTCGAACGCGGAATTCTCGATTGCGCGTCGAGAACGAAACCTACTGTACTACGGGGACCCCTGTGTAATGTGTATAATGTAATTGGAGGTACTATATATTAACATGAGGTCTATAGCATAGTTTTGGTACATTCGAAGATGATTTTTTTTCAGAACAATATCTACGTTCAAAGATTTTGAGTTTCCCATAACACTGTTTCGTTTTTTTTAATAATAAAATCTTCTGTTTCTAAATAAGAAAATCGGATTCTGAAACAGCTCTTGGTAAGGGGTAACTACTGCAGACTGAGTAACCTAGAAAGGTGTTTGATGTTACCCGAGGGCCACTAACACACTAGTGGCCTCAATGAGGACAGGAAGCCAGCGGCTTGGCAAAAGTCCCCCGATCTTGATGATTTTTTTTAAGCTGGATTTTTAAGTTCTGCAGTTTTGGCATTTACGACTTTGGAAGGTAGGTGATTCCACGGGCTTATATCCCAGAGTATAAAGCACACCTCATTATCAGTCCTACATTGTAGTTTGTTGATCTTGAAATCGTTGTTCCTTGTTTGTTACATGTAACTTTTTGAAGAGGTTGTCGATATCAACATCCTTCAAACTGATCAGTATTTTAAAGCTTTCGACGAGATCAGTCCTGTCATGCCTGGTTTGCATTATCAGCCCTGAATCGTTCCAGGTACGAGAGTTGACTCAGTTCTAGAAGGAATTTTGTTACCAGGTGTTGTACTTTCTCCAAAGCAGCCATGTAAATAAATAAATAAATAAATGTTTATTTAGGTAAGGTACATACATACAAGAGATTTTACAAAGAATGATGGATTTATAGATAGGGCTAGTACATACAATGCCTAAAGCCACTATTACGCAAAGTGTTTCGGGCATGAAACAGGTATATTCGGGTATGTTTTTCTGATGATGAGGTCTACATGCTTGGAGACCTCACCTGCATGCTGCATGCAATAACCATGCTGCATTATTGCATGCATAACCTATTGCATGCTGAATGCAATAACTCAAATGGGGGTTGCACCAAAAATTTACACACTTGAATAACTTCTTTCTCTTAAACTCAAAGGTACGCTTGATTATTCCAATGGTTTGTTTAGATTTTTGTTACGGCTGCTCACACTTGTTGTGCAAGTTTCAGTGAATGATGGATTCTGACTCCAAGGCCTTTTTCTTCATCAGTCTGCTGCAAGGTAATTCAGTCGGACTTACCTGGTCCGGTTCCGCCAGTTCCGAGATGATCACTGAAGTACTGTACAAAGTTAATAGGGTGGAGGTAGGAGTGAATCAACAAGTCACTTGGGTGAATCTGGTCCTCCTTTGTGTAGCATGTATACACCTGGTGTGAATACACCATCAGGTGTACAGCATTATACACCTGAGGGTGTATAATGCTACAACCATATTGTGGCTGTTTAGTCTAGAAAACATAGTAGTTTCTGTCCATTTTCTTAGAGTTTTGTGTGCTTATCATTAGAAATGGATGGAAATGCACAATTTTCAAAACCAGACTAGGTTCCAGACTTTTTGACTTGGTCAGAGATAGTCCCAAAACTTCTCCGACTGCTAAATTATTCGCTCTGACAAGAATGCGGGTCATTGTCAAAGTATTTCAGTGACCCTCACGTGATCTAGTGACGTTGACTGATCAAAGATGGGTATAATAATGCACTATGTCGGGGGACTGGGAGCCAGCTTATACATTCAGTACATGTTAGGCTTATACTGAGGTCCCCTTCCCAGGATGCAACCCCACAACTAGCTGGCTAACTCCTGGGTACCTATTTACTGCTAGGTGAACACAGGAATTAGGTGAAAGGAAATGCACCGAACCATTTCTGTGCCGCCCGGGATTCGAACACAAAATTCTCGATTGTGAGTCGAGAACGAACCCGACTGTACTACTGGGACCTTCAGAATGTAGTACGTATATGATCCCAAATCTCTCTCTGGGCAGTAGCTGAGTGTCATCTGCAAATCATCATCATTATGAAATCACTTACTCTTTTGAATACATTAACAGCTGTCTTCATGCTAGCTGTGACCTTTCCCCCCCCCCCCCCCCCAACAGCAATTCGTTCATAGATGTAAACAGGTCTCAAAGATCTTGTACGAACTCAGACAGGGATTTAAGTACGGTAGTTGCACACTTAGATTATAGAAACAACACACAAAATCACCCCAGCAGTATACCTGTGCAGTAAGTACATTGTTCTTACGGGCTACTCATGCCCGTGCCACCTTTTGGGTGGCTTAATCTTCATCAATCAATCAATCAGTATACTGTATAGTTCTTAGGCCAACCTTATCAATCTCGGGGCTCGATTGGAATAATTTCATTCGGTCCTCTGGTTTTAAGACTTTGATAATATTAGGTATGAAAAATATAGGTACAGTACTGTATGGTATTATGCTGTATAAAAATACAACAATATCTTCATTTATAGGATAAAACCATATCTAAATTATTTATGAAAGGACATTTGAAACGTAATTTATATACCCCTTATTTTATTTATGCACCAAAACAACACAACATATTTATATAGTTAATTAAATATATGTAAATTATATATAGTTAAAAAATATATGTAAACCATCACAATGTTTTTTTTGAATGACTGCAAGTAAACATTATATTATTTCTCTCCTAGGACTAATGGTACTTACATTAGTCTTAGTAAAAATACGAATATTGTTTCGTAAACAAAATAATTTAAAATCTAATAACAAAATTACCAAATAACAGATCTTTTTTTTTTTGGATAAATTTAAAAATCGTGTTGCTCTTTGCCCCTTCCCGATTCCATCCTCTTTAGGAAAGCATTCCTTATTTTTAAAGATGGAACCATAATGTGAGGCATAGGTCTTGGTTGGTCCAAATAGGTCTCATTAGCCTAAGGAGAGTCCAGAGATCATCATCGTTAAGTGACAATGACAATCCTTACACCGTTGTAGCTGTACCGAATGCAGTTCAACGTAGCACCAATGAATTCAACACTATCAAAGAGCATGAAACCTATTTTTGTCTCGTTTTAATGGAAATTTTCAAATTTTAGTCATATATTGAAAACAACATATAAAGACTTTTTGTTTTGATACATTTGTTAGTTGCTTATTATTCTAGTGTGAGGTTTGATGGAGTCAAACACCTGGCAGCAAGTGAGGGGGGCTGCCACCAATTCAGGGAGAGGGTTATCTTGAGATGATTTCGAGGCTTTAGTGTCCCCGCGGCCCGGTCCTCGATCAGACCTCCACCCCCAGGAAGCAGCCCGTGACAGCTGACTAACACCCAGGTACTTATTTTACTGCTAGGTAACAGGGGCATAGGGTGAAAGACACTTTGCCCATTGTTTCTCGCCGGCGTCTGGGATCGAACCCAGGATCACAAGTCCAGTGTGCTGTCCGCTCGGCCGACCGGCTCCCTCGTGGGTGGGAGACAGAAACTGTGCACTTCTTGTTTTACAGTTTTTGCTGTGGAGGCAGCACTCATCGTTCACCCAAAAATTTTATTGTTGTTTGGCTCTTTGAACCTGACATGCTCTTTGTCCTTTTGACTTGCCCCTCCATTCACCTGTGTATACAGGCTGACCAGGCCCTGTTTTAGGTCCTTGTGAGATCCTTCCTGTCAAGGAATGTGTTTTTTGGGGGGTGAGAAGGGGGTGGTGGAGTGGGGGTCTGCTTTGTGAGGTCTACTATTTCTCAGATTATTCGCTCTCAATCCTGAGCGCCTGTGCTGCATTTCCTTATGAGTTAATTCCAAGTGTGCTGGCCGGTTCCAGTTCTGGTTTTCTCTGTTGCAAAGGCATTTAAGCTCGTAATAGGCATTTGTTTCTTGGCTGTTCAGTCAGTGCCATGTGGTGTTGTTGTTTTGCAGCCTCTGTTTTCCTGTGCTAGTCCTTTTTTTTTTTATTCTTTCAGCTCTTCTCCAAGTACTCTAGCTCGATTTTTATGTGTAGCTTGGATCCTTGAAGAAAGTTTTTTCTGTCCTCCTTGGTTTCGCCCATTTATTTTTTGCAGCCAGGCCAAGTGTTATTCTGCTTGGGTATGCAACATTTATTCTTTGCAATTTGCAGGGAATTATCTTGTCGGGCACTCCGAGGGAATTCTTCTCGAAAATAAAATGCTGAGGGAATACTGACTTTCCTGAGCATCCCTGGCTGTACTGGGCCTTTCACCTTATGTTTAAATTCAGTCATGAGAGAAAACCTGAAGACTAAATACAGTCAGCAGGCAAAGCATGACAAGGTACGTCTGCATGTCCTCTAAAACAGATTAATTTATCAATTTTGTTATCCTTATATGAGCATGTGAATAGACAAAATATGATAAGCTGATAATCCTTCAGCTGATAAGCTGAAGGATTAATTGCTTATAATTATTAGATAAAATAATATAAAAGTGCTCAGTGAGCTGTAAGGCATAGTTCATATAACTAAGGCATAGTTGATATATACTGTACTGTATATTGTACTTAGTTTACTTAATATTAGAAGATTCAATTATATGTTATACTCTGGGTAATATAAAATAAACAATTTGTTTAATAAAGATAAAGCTATTGCAAATCACTTTAACTCATAGTTGAGAAGGCTCCCAAATCGTCTTGAGGCGTTCCTTAGGAATTTCTGATTCCCATTCGCCAAGTATCACAAGATGAGCTGCCAGGCGGCCAATTTCATCACAACTCTTAGCTCCACATCCATTTCCTCCTAGAGCAAGGCCAAAGCCTTCAGCAACTACTTCTATGTAAGGCTCTCTGGTGGGAGTATCAGATGTCAGGCATCCATCCGCAGTAACTTTCTCCACCTTCAAACCTAAGAATATATTGTAAGAATTATTCTGTAGAACCAATTTCTTCTGAGTAAGGTTCTAATAGGCACACCTACATTGGCTTTCTTTTAAAAATTGTCATCAGTCAATATTTTCCATAGGTCTGCAATATTTGCAAAATCTAATTTACCTTGCAATTGTAATTTATTTATTATTATATAGCACCTGTAATTTATACGTCAAACTGCGAGCAGGGGCATCAAATAGCCTGGTTGATCCAGACTGCCAACAGGGTCCAAGATTCTTCAAGCATTTACACAACCACTTATGAAATCTGTGCATCTTTCCTCAAATCAAGACGGCTTTGATTACATTTATTAAATAATTTATGAGCTCCAAAGCACTATGAGGTTGTATATAACAATAATGACTTTGGGTTGTGAGGTTTCAAAGCCTGTAAACTTTTTAATAAATGTAAACAAAGCCCCCATGAGTAAGGAATGATGCACATATTTCGTAAGTGGTTGAAGAATCTTGGCCTAGAATCCGGGCTGCAGAAACATTGATCCTTAGAATCACATCAAAATAACATGTACTGTATATACAATTATCATTAGCATTTTTGCTTTTATTTTGAAACTCTTAAACCCAAATAAATATATGCATTCTATTTCCATGAGGGTTGATGTTTTATTACCATGATTGTGCGCAGGTAATATTTCTGGAATATAGAAGCAACATTATTAAACCTGGAAATAATTTGAATGAATTCTTAAAAGTTGCACCTGAAGCGCTTTGCGTACTGTATGTAGTGGCTTTATTAAATATACATGTAACTACTAATTAACCCAATGTACAATGTTCTTCTTTATAAATATAATAATAATGTAATAATAATAATAATAATAATAATAATAATAATTTTTGTTTTTGCAGAAGTCAAATGGACAGGGGACTTGCTCACTATATACCCATACCATCAAATTATCCAGTAACGTGAATGATTATCATATTTTCAGGTGCATCTGTCTGTTTTAGTTTACACCAATGTGTACACTTAAGAGAACAAATTATATGTATTATTACTAACCTGGTAAAATATGACACAGGTACTTAGCCAGCTCATTCATACACTCGGGACTACCAGATTGCTGAATGTACCAATCTTTAACTTCATCTAATGTAGTCTTCCTCTGTTCATAAGCATCTCCATGACCCAACTTCAGGTACCATTTGCCTAGAAATATAAATGCTTTTCTGAGATGAAACTGCTCAGTCAGTCCTTTAGATAAGCATCTGTTCCTCAGGTGCAGAGCAGACACAAGCCAGGCCAGTACGACCGCCTCACCTTTGATGCAGCAGGGATCTTTTCAAACTGTCCAATTTTGGCCCTTAATGGGAGAAGGGGGTCATTAGAAAAATAAAAGTCCTACCGTGTATAGCTAAATGCCATCATTACCTATTTTAAACTCATCAGACTCGGTTAACTCACAAGTTTGTGAAACTCGGTAGGCGAGGGTTTAACCCAGGCCCACGACCTGCAAGAGTGCACCACACTCGATTGCTACCTTTTCCACTATGATTTGTGCTGACATTAGGGCCAGCAGGGCTAAATTAAAGAGTGGGCCTTGAGGGCCTGCACCCCAGGGGCCTCACAGCCAGTAGAATAGCTGAAGTTTGCAGTTCATAGGTTTTGGCATTGCATGTAGTGTTATTTGTATAATGATGATTACTTGAAGAATTATTCTAATGTACCTCCCAGAGGGTAGGGGTGGGAGTGAACGGGGTAAAGTGACAAATTTTCTATCAAGAGGCAGTCAGTTGAGGTGATCCAGTGTTCAAGAACCATTGTCTGTAGTTTCAGATTTTCAGTAGTTATACTGTACATAGATTCTTTAGAATGTATGTATAACTTGGAGATTGGATGTTTATAGAAATGCGATAAATGCTTGATTACGTTCTTGCCAGTGATTAGTGTGGGGATTTTTGTTCTTAGTTATATGACAAGCTGGTAATGCTGCATCTAGTGTTACCAGCTTGTCACAAGTTGTGACATGAACTCTGCCACAACTTGACTAGTCAGTTTGTAGTTGTCACTGGGAACATATCTATGCTGGAGAGCTCCTCCTTTCCTTGTTAAGTTAGTAGCCAATACTGATTTTAGTTTTTAGTTAAGTTATGTTTTATTATGTCAGTGTTCTTCAATTATAGTTGTAACTTGTATCTGTTGGAATAATTTAAGAGAAAACACATTGGTCATAGCCTCAAAGAGTAGATTAGTGGAATACTTTATTGTGAACATTTGTTTGAGGTTTAAAAGGGAAGCTGGTTGCCAGTGGTTAATTACCTGTCTTTGTCTCAAAGTCAGGAGTGGATATTAAATCTATTGGTGCCTACTGCCATGTTTCTACAAAACTGGAACATTGAAGTTTTGAGATATTGCGTATTCTTTTAGCACTGGGAGCTACCAAGTGATTTTAAATTCAGAAGTAAGCTTTGAGTGTAAGCTAAATAAAAAGCTTTTTTATGAGCAAGCCACTTGGTCAGTCCCATGTCCACTCATCTGGCCAGACTTACCCTTTGCCTTCTGTGGGAGGTGTTAGAACCAAATCAAACTTAGATTCCTAGGCACTCTCTTTACTAAACCAGTGCTGTCACCTGGTTTTGGGTAGGGAAAAGTGACCAAGGCAGTCAACTAGCAATTGGTACCGCAGATAACAGTAGCAAAGCAATTTTTGGCAGTTTCTAAGAATCCAAAGATCACATGGAGGAGGTAATCTGAGTGTAGAGGATTATACAACCTGATGGACATTCAGGGCTTGGTAGAGGATTCTTGCGTCTCCCTTCTCCTGATAATGACCCAGTGAAAGTAGTTTGTAAAGATTCCCCATTGCATTTTTGGATGAGGTTGCACTGAACTGGCTTGAGTATGGACTTGCTCAAGAAGGAACTTTTCATCTGTACCAAAACTCTTATTTTTATTTTAAATAAACTTCTTTGAAGCCAACATCATATTTTATAAATATATCATCCAATACTCTAAATAGTTGAAAAACTACAAACTTTTATAAGAGAATTTAAAAATAAGCATATGTGAAGTAAAATAGAATGGAAAAGTTTAAAATAAATTGATAACACTGAATATCAAAACCAAAAATGTGTAACAGAGATTGCAGGGAGAGTCTAGAGCAAAACTGCTGGGTTTCTTACCATCAGGATATTTTATTGGAGGAAGAATATATGCTCCATCAAGTTTACCAAATGAAGATTCTATATTGAGAGATGGCATTAACCTGTAAACAGTACAATACTCCATTACCTTAATCGAGGAACAAACATCATACAATTGTTAAAGAAATATTACAGCCGAACATATCTGAATCACTTGTTTTATATACAATACAGTGCTGTATAATTTTGAAAAGCTCATTACTGGGAATGGATAGGTTAAATAGTATCAAGATCTCTGTGATATCAA
The DNA here is from genome assembly GCF_040958095.1 of Procambarus clarkii. NCBI lineage: Eukaryota > Metazoa > Arthropoda > Malacostraca > Decapoda > Cambaridae > Procambarus > Procambarus clarkii. Next base: position 13,710,994 of record NC_091212.1, on the reverse strand, counting down.
GGTTTTTGTATTTAATGTCAAACAAAATTAGTTTCTTTATTATGTTGGGAGAAAGCAGTTTGTAAGATGGGAGTGAACTCTGTATTTGTAAGATGGGAGTGAACTCTGTATTTGTAAGATGGGAGTGAACTCTGTATTTGTAAGATGGGAGTGAACTCTGTATTTGTAAGATGGGAGTGAACTCTGTATTTGTAAGATGGGAGTGAACTCTGTATTTGTAAGATGGGAGTGAACTCTGTATATTTAAGATGTATACTCTGTATATGACAATTGACAAGGAGCACAGTACCTCCAGTGTTTATCTGCCCAAACACTTGGGCTGGATGGTAGAGCAACGGTCTCGCTTCATGCAAGTCGGCATTCAATCCCCGACTGTCCAAGTGTTGGGCACCATACCGTTCCTTCCCCCCTGTCCCATCCCAAATTCTTATCCTGACCCCTCTTCCCAGTGCTATATAGTCTAATGGCTTGGCACTTTCCCATGATAGTTCCCTTCCCAGTGTTTATCTGTGATGCTATATATCGTGAATGATGTAATGAAAAGGTAAACTATTTTAAATATTTTATATATACAGCATTACCATCTTTTGCTATATTAATTATCCTTTTCTCCGGATGGATGCCGCCCGACCTCATGAAAGCAGGAAACATGGAAGTGATAATGTATTTATTTTATTTATTTATATATACAAAAGTTCTTATATTCTCGTACAGCCATTAGCACCTGTAGTGTTTTGGGCAAGTCTTTAATCCTAATATTCCGCAGAACATGACCCCGCCAAATCGTTTAACAACCAGGTACCCATTTTAGTGTTGGGTAAATAGAGGCTACAGTTAAGGATTTTCGCCAAGTAAATCCTTCCCAGCCAGGATACGAACCCAGGCTAAAACACTCGCGAAACACCAGGCCACTTACCACTATGCCACGGGGACTGCTATAATGTACAGTACTGTATATAAACTCAAAGAAAATTGTAATTATGTTTAGTTAAAATTACTTCTGCTGTTTTGTTTAAATTTGTGCTGTTCCATCTATCATGTAATTATTATTATTATTTTTTTTCTTTCTCCCCTTTTTTCAATTCAGTTTATGCTGTGATCTAAATTAGTTTTAAGTTTTATTCTAAGTGTTTTTCCCATAGTTTGCCCGAAATGCTGTGTGTATTAGTGGCTTTAGGCACAGTATGTACTAGCTCTATCTAGAAATCCAACATTCTGTTTGTAACTCGTATGTATGTATTTTTACTTGAATAAACATTGGATTGTATTTTATTTATATACAGAATCCTTAAATTGTATAACACAGAATGTATCCCAGCCATATTAATTTTACCTCAGTGCTTGTGTGGTGTGAATTCTTGTTTCTCAAGGATCATTATGCTTTGTGTATTTCTACATTTGCAAATAAAAAATAACTCAATCAGCAGTAATAACGAGGCTTTAACCAATAAACTACACAGATATTTAAAAGCATCCTGTCGGGGGTGTACATGACTGGATCAATTTAATGGATCAAATGAGAAAGAGTTGCATATGGTGGATGTAACACCGTAAGGGTTAAGGTAGGTAGGTTGAAGATGAGGTATCCTAATTTGGAAGAAAAATGATAAATTGATGGAGAAAAAGAGAGTGAGACTAGGAAGTGAAGTGACTTGCAGAGGAGTTTGGAGATAGAACTGGCATCATTTCTAAAATATCAAACAAATAAATAATATCACATGCAGGCGATGAGTCACAATAACGTGGCTAAAGTAGGATGACCAGACCACACACAAGAATGTGAAGGGACGACGACGTTTCGGTCCATCCTGGACCATTCTGGTCCAGGACGGACCGAAACGTCGTCGCCCCTTCACATTCTTGTGTGTGGTCGGTCATCAAATAATATCACAAATGCAAATCATAATAAAGAACTGTATGAAAATGCTTATTCTGCAATACATACAATACTGTAGTACCGTGCAGTATACATAGATTCTGCCTAGAGAGGGGTAACAAGAAATGAGATGATCTTTGGAAAGTAAAGAAAATTGTTAAGTTTATATTTTCTAGGAAGAGCCCCCTTGTGGCTTCCTGCAGCTACTACTGTATCTCCAATGTAAGTGCCATCTACTAGCCGCCATCAGTCGTGGAGTTCTAAGGCCTACAGGGGACCCCAGAGCCAGAAGCTGGTCCCCTTCACAGAGGTGCACAGAGCCATGGCATTTATATATTAAGTTATCCATTTATGCTACCAGCGAGGTAGGGAGCCACAAAGTCAGGGATTCAAAACAAACCACTGCTGTCTGCAACTGAAACCTGCAGCCTCAAGGACAGCCACAGAACTCCCTAAACAATATAAACAATTGAAAATGTCACGAAGCTAGCACCACCTTGTTCATCCCACCTGCCCTCTCATTTGGTCCCAGTAGTTTGTTCTATCGAGGTACAGTAAAACAGTGTGTGTATATACAGTACTTTAAGATTATGGATATGGATAAATCAGTATAAAATAAAGAAAATGTGATTTAATATTTGAATCTGAAAGTTTCTCACTTCAATCTCTGAGCTTCTTCTTCACCGACATGCAGATATGCAACGGTCTGTGCCATTAGTGCCAGTTGAGGAACCAAGTTAGGGCAAACATGTTGAAACAGAGGCTTGAGAGCAGCATATGCGCCAACCGCCACAAGGACACGATGACCTCGAAGTACAGTGCCACATTCTGTCATTACATCCCACCTGCAGAGAAATGACTATAAATCTCCAATCTGAAACTATTCATTCTGTATTGATGTCTGTTGCATTGCAACTGTTCAGATCTGAAACAGTCTTCTGGGTTAAACAAAATATATATAATTTATTATTTACAATATTAACATCTGTATATGCATCATCCGGAACAATAGTGACATTTACTTATGTAATCTGGACAGGCATTATAGCACTTACAGTATAGTACTTTATAAAAAATTATTATGCATCATCTATATCATTAATGTCTTAGAATTACACTAATTGTTTTCATATCTAAGAGCATAAGTTTATATAACAATCAGAAATCAACAACCTTGCCTGTCCAAAATATAAATAGTGAAGGATATTTTAATATTATTCAAAAATTCTCTCTTAATGAATGTCTTACTTGTATGCATCAGACTTTGATGGTACAACTGTAGACACAATCTTGCGAACAATCTGAGCACCATGCATCTGTGCAGCAGTTTGATGAGCCTGCACTAGATTCCGAGGACTAAGGTGACCAGCACTGGTAGTTTGGAATGACAAAAATCATGATACACATAGAAACTTAGGTAAATAAACAGAAAAAGTAATATTTCATGTAACACAGTACAGTACAATGGAACCCCCCCACTAATAGATCCATTTATTCTAAACCCCTTTGCCAATAAGCACCTTTTTACATCCAAAATGAGCTATGCTTCATAAACAATTTCAGTTAATGTAATTTTCTGGCTACAAAAAATATTTTTTTTATTAGTGCAAATGATAAAACACACTTTTGAACACACAGTATTGTGGAAATTTGTTTCAACAAAACTCACTCTAGCAAATTATTATTTAGACCAAACAAATTCTGGTCCATTAAAAAATCCTCTACAGAACACAGCTTTTTAATGCATGTGGTACAAAATGTGTTTTAAGATTTAAAAACTTTAAAACAAATCCAAATAATACCATCATTTACTTATTCTTTAACTCTCATTCCTTTAGGGAAAATTATGTGTATGCTGTGATTAACCACTATACTGCAAACACAGTGATATCTTGGAAAAAGAGGGTGAGCACACCAACATATCACATTTCTTAGAATATTCTAAGACTCAAAACTCCCGCAGGTACACGGGGCTCACATCCTGTTCCTCACGACTCCAGTAAATAGATGCCATCTTGAAAAAAAAATTGTCTACATCCCTCCTGGCTGTGAGAACCTCGGTACAGTGATAGCAACCAAGGCTGGCACATGCAGCAGCAGCAGCTTACACCACAGCTGCTGAAATCATGCCACAGCACCACTAAATATTGACGAATAAAATAAGTAATTGCAATTATGTTGCAATGATTGTGTCATATATGATCCTGACTAATAAAAATTAAGTACAAGGTTCAGATATCAGTGAACAAAATGATAGTTATGATGTTCACAGCAAGGGGTAGACATTCAGAGCACACAGCCGAGGTTTCGTGAATCTATGCATCATATGTGACATGTTTAGAAAATAATCTTGAGGAAAATGATTCATATTTATGATTTAGTGACAGAAATCCGATAATAATAATAACAGTGTTTATAGTAATAATAACGATGTGCGTGGTACATTTCTGAGCATTTTGCTCCAGCAGGTGACATCTGCTGGAGTCAGATGGTGAAACCATGAAGTTCTACACTGTACTCACCTAATTGTACTCACCTAATTGTGCTTGCGGGGGTTGAGCTCTGGCTCTTTGGTCCCGCCTCTCAACCGTCAATCAACTGGTGTACAGATTCCTGAGCCTATTGGGCTCTATCATATCTACATTTGAAACTGTGAATGGAGTCAGCCTCCACCACATCACTTCCTAATGCATTCCATTTGCTAACTACTCTGACACTGAAAAAGTTCTTTCTAACGTCTCTGTGGCTCATTTGGGTACTCAGCTTCCACCTGTGTCCCCTTGTTCGCGTCCCACCAGTGTTGAAAAGTTCATCCTTGTTTACCCGGTCGATTCCCCTGAGGATTTTGTAGGTTGTGATCATGTCCCCCCTTACTCTTCTGTCTTCCAGTGTCGTGAGGTGCATTTCCCGCAGCCTTTCCTCATAACTCATGCCTCTTAGTTCTGGGACTAGTCTAGTAGCATACCTTTGGACTTTTTCCAGCTTCGTCTTGTGCTTGACAAGGTACGGGCTCCATGCTGGGGCCGCATACTCCAGGATTGGTCTTACATATGTGGTGTACAAGATTCTGAATGATTCCTTACACAGGTTCCTGAACGCCGTTCTGATGTTAGCCAGCCTCGCATATGCCGCAGACGTTATTCTCTTTATGTGGGCTTCAGGAGACAGGTTTGGTGTGATATCAACTCCTAGATCTTTCTCTCTGTCTGTTTCATTAAGTACTTCATCTCCTATTCTGTATCCTGTGCCTGGCCTCCTGTTTCCACTGCCTAGTTTCATTACTTTGCATTTACTCGGGTTGAACCTCAACAGCCATTTGTTGGACCATTCACTCAGTCTATCCAGGTCATCTTGTAGCCTCCTACTATCATCCTCTGTTTCAATCCTCCTCATAATTTTTGCATCGTCGGCAAACATTGAGAGGAACGAATCTATACCCTCTGGGAGATCATTTACATATACCAGAAACAGTATAGGTCCAAGGACTGACCCCTGCGGGACTCCACTTGTGACGTCTCGCCAATCTGAGACCTCACCCCTCACACAGACTCGTTGTCTCCTGTTGCTTAGGTATTCCTCTATCCACCGGAGTACCTTCCCTCTCACTCCAGCCTGCATCTCCAACTTTCGCACTAGCCTCTTGTGTGGCACTGTATCAAAGGCTTTCTGACAATCCAAAAATATGCAGTCTGCCCACCCTTCTCTTTCTTGCCTTATTTTTGTTGCCTGGTCGTAGAATTCAAGTAACCCTGTGAGGCAGGACCTGCCATCCCTGAACCCATGTTGATGCTGTGTTACAAAGTTCCTTCGCTCCAGATGCTCCACTAGTTTTTTTCGCACAATCTTCTCCATCAGCTTGCATGGTATGCAGGTTAGGGACACTGGCCTGTAGTTCAGTGCCTCCTGTCTATCCCCTTTCTTGTATATCACTGCCACATACACACCAAAATTAGAGTGGTTCGTTATGGTTTATAAAAATATAGTTATACTGTATATAACGTGTATTTATATACTGTAGTGTAAAAACAGTATAATGTTTGTTTACATATACAATATGTGTTTGGGTGTCAAGACTCAGAGTTTAGTGGTTTTTATGTATGTTTAATTTCCAACAACAACAGTATGTTGTTAAAAATGTAATGATGTGTCATGATAGCCGAGACAAGGCCTAGAGAGCTTGAACAAGGCCGGGGCGTAGAGAGCTTGAACAAGGCCGGGGCGTAGAGAGCTTGAACAAGGCCGGGGCGTAGAGAGCTTGAATGCTGGTCGGAACAGAAAGCTTCAAACGTTTCTTAATGATATATTTCTTTAATACAGTAATATATTTATACAACAAATATGTAGTACCATACTTACATTGATTTCTCATAAGTGATATATACATCTTCAGGTAAATTAAAAAATGTGAAAATATTCATCCATGTCTTGGTTATGTCTTCAATATCAGGGGCATACTTCTTGCTTAATTTTAAGCGGTTTTCCCACCTCCCCTTTTCTGAAGTAGCATAGACATGGCCTGATTCTATGAAGAAGTTGATACCTGAAAGAGAACACTAGGTATTATATTTTAATCACATGATTAGTGATGTGTTGTACTGTACATGCGTGTATACACTTAACTGTGTCTGTGGAAAATTGGCCTTGAGCTCCTGGAACCCAGCTCTTAACCATTAATCAATTTGTACAATATTGTAGTGCATGTATACATTCAACAAGTGAGAATGCATTGTAAGACACTTTAAAATAAAATTATTTTCTAGGTATCATATGGGAATTAACACCAAGTTCTTGAACTAAATTTTGTTATTACACAAAAAATTATATAATGGGAGAAAAGGAAGGAACTCCAGTGTTGATTAAATGAAACCCTTCCATCCTGTGGGTCTCTCAGTGGCTCTTTGAGCTACCCACCTGGTTACCATACCGGGCTCTAAGGTTCACACGCACCTACTGGAAGCCAATATCTGAATATGGCCCCCTCCCTCAATTGAGTTAAGGGAAGGGGGAGGGAAAGGTACCCGACCACCACAGGATTAGCTATGTTAACCAATCTCCATTATTGCTGGGTTTTCTCACTTATACATAAATTCCAAAGCTGCTTGAGATTTGTTTACATGTGCAGTATGTATGAATTGGACCACAGAACCAGTTCAGTCAACCTACCCAGCCTCAGAACAACACTTCTTCCCTTCCCCTGCTGTATCGACAGCACCCCCACCTACCCCAACTACCGCCCGGACCTGCCACTTCTGGCTCACCCTAGCTTACAGTGTCTAGTGTCACTTACACCAGATGCCATGGGTTGCTACCCTCCCATTAGACCTAGACCTTCCCACTCTCTGAATATGACTATCTCATAAGATGGTTAGACTATCAACTATAACTGATACCTGGAGCATACCTGCAGAGGGTTCTGAGAGTTCTACTCCCCATGCCTGCCCTGAGGCCAGGCTTGACTTGTGATAACTTGGTCCAACAGGCTGTTGCTTGGAGCAGCCCGCAGGCCCACATATCCCCCTACAGCCGGTTGGTCCGGCACTTCTTGCAAGAAATTATTCAAGTGCCCTGTTGAATATATAGTACACAATGTTACTGTGGATTTGAAAATCCTCTCAATCTGGCAAATTTAGAGCTACAAATACCAGATGTACTACAGCCCCACTAAAACTACTGTATATGCTTTTAACTGCTTCAATAAAGCTGCAGTATTTATATGTGTTTCGTTGAGTCTGAATTTCAGTGCCTTAGTTTGTGTTTTAATAATGTTACGAGCAAATTGGGGATCAATTGCTGTCAGTAATTATTCCTCAACTGAGGTGATCTAATAAAGTAAAAATAGTCGAGAATGGAAGCAGATATGTAGTATGCTTATTGGTACCACCAGCAGATGTATACGGTATGAATTAATGATTGCCAACCCTCGAGAAGTTGACATAATGGCACTAGAGATTTGTAATCAGCATGATAAACTGATAATCATAGATGCCTACAGTCCACCGGCATGCAATACATGGACAAAGGAGCAGCTCTACAACAAATGAGAGGGCATCAAAATGACCGTGAGAGAGATTTTATAGTTAGAGCAAATAAAAATAGATCACAACTGTTGGTACTTGGTGACTTCAATTAAAAATCCATAGAATGAGAGACCTACGAAGCAAGAACAGAGGACTTTTAGAATGGTTGAATTGTAAACCTCATCCTGGAGACACTCATGCATAACACATTAAACAAGCTATGAGAATGAGGGAAAGGGATGTTCCTTCAATGCTGGATTTGATATTCACCAGGAAAAAAGAAGAGATATTTGACATTAAATAACTTCTCCCCTTGGGTAAAAGTGACCATGTCACTTTGAAAATAAAGTATGCAATGCATTATAATCTAGAAGTGAATGAGGAAAATGAACGAGTAAAGCAGTTGAAAAACCTGATTTCAGAAGAGGGCACAATGGAGGAATTTTTAAAATTCTTTAATGAATTTGATTGGAAAAACTTGTTGTCAGGCAAGGAAGTAAATGAGATATATGTCAAGTTTTGTGAAATATACAATAAAGATATAAAAAGATATATACCCGAGATGCAGAACTAAGAAACAGGATTGGTTCAACAGAAATTGCAAGAGGGCCAGAGACAGGTACAGCACAAGCACATGTACAATCAAAGATACAACCAAAGGTACAATCACATGCTTTTGATGAACAAAGATCAATGTTAACATCACCACCACCAATCAGGTAGCATTATATTTAATTATCATATGATTTCTGATATTACCATTGGTCAGATATGTTAGCATGAAGTGATTCTATGCTCTATACTGTGCAAATTGTCACAACCTTGATACATAGGTAGCAAACTGAACATATATAACTTATGTTCACTACAGATATCCCTTACCTTAATGACTAAGACAGTTCAGCTCTCAATAATACGAGATGGCAAGTTCACAGCCCTTCTTATCAAGTCTGTAAACAATAGTTGCAGGAGCTGCACATCTAGTCGTGTTGAACTGTATTTTATTTACTTCCACTCTTAGCCAGGTCTTGGTTAGGTTTACGAATGAAGATTTAGGTATTAACCCGAACACTGTAAACTAAAAGAAAATGCCCTACAGATCATACCTGTCAGTTTTTCCAGTTCCCTGTATCTGTACAGAGATTCTGAAGCAAGAGTGCTCCAAGTTGGAGTTCCACTGACCCGGTAACATAGTCGGCCCTCATCGTACCAGCAACCAAATATCTCTCGTCCTTTACGACACTGATTTAGATTAGGTTAAAAAGATTACATTACAGTACGTATGTTCAAACCCTAGACAGAAACATACAAAATTACAGTGCATGATACAGTAAACAGAATCACAAGAGTTGCCATTAAATAATATTCAATCCAGGTACTGTATTAAACTATATACTGTATCTATAAATGAGAATATTTGTTCATTCGAGGCTGGAGGCCAAATACTTGGGGCTACTCGCAGGGTACTTTGACTTTGCATGATCATTTACGATTGCATGGGAAGTGTCATTGGGGGGCGAGGTCGATGCCCAATGCCCCCACATGCCCTTAAGTGGGATTAGCTTCTATAGCAACCACCAATGACTTCTATGCAGTCTGAAATGTAGGTGTGAATGTCCGTAGAGTATTATCAACAGATATTTCAGCTGTTCATTAACACACAATGTAACCTGCTTACAAAAGTAACAATAGGAAAAGTAACACTGTGATTAAATTTTATGTTTGTCGGGAATGTATTGGGCATGTTTTGAGAGGGAAAGAGAATGGAGGGAGAGCGAGAGAATGGGCAGGAGGGAGAGCGAGAATGGGAGGGAGGGAATGATGATACTGTAACATCCAGATCATAAACAATCTAAGTAAGTGCTCTTCACTCCATCATACACCACCCATGACTTTAGGATGGGTGGTGTATGATGGAGTGGGACACACAATATAGGGTATTTGCATTTAAAGTCAATCTTACAAAAGTTAACAGTTGACATTTCATGTTCTACATAAATCAAAATTAATTAAGTTACTAATGCAAGTAGAATTACTAATGACAAATTGAGAAATTGCATGACTGACTGCCCCTGACATCTACACAAAACATATTTAAATAGGAACCACAGTATACAGTATACATCACCTCACAAACACAGCTCACCAAGGTTGAAGATAAGGAATCGACTGGCGGGGAAAAGATCTAATCAAGGCCTTCACCAGCGAGCGAGGATCCCATATCTGTCTTTCTGTCCCTGTCTCTCTCTCTCTCTGCACGTGCTCTGTGCTTTATCTGGGAAGCAGAGAGCTAAGCCACACCTGCCTGTGATAGCCTGAAGTTATCATCTTGCTACAAAACAATGGACATGACCGATACTCTTGTGATGGAATACGGCACAGGTGACAGCTGCAATTATCCAATTAACAGGCTGCAGTATCTGGTTGGTTATTAACATGTGGCCTTCCATGACCTGACCTCTTGGGCCAAAGTGCAATTCACACACAAGAAGTACGAGTTTCCATTGTCTAGTGTCAGCCTTTCCACTACCACCCACAAGATGGGTATGGGGTGCATAATAAATCAACTAAACTAAAACTAGTGCCAGGATGTCTGGTGCCAGCAATTCCTTCTCATGCTGCACTCACTTTGCATGTTAATATAACTAAAAAGCATTAATGGTGTTACATGTGGCTGGTATCACCCATGGTTGGATGCAATGGAAAAATACAAGCTAGGTGATTAACAGATGCAAATGCATCATTGGTCTGCAAGCTGCCTATCAAAACCAAGTCCATAATGTAAGGTTGAGTTTCATTAGATTAACAAGACCTCTCCTCACCTTGACAGTCAACTCTGGACTCTACCAAGAGCAAGTCTTTTGACTCTCCTCACAAACTCCACTACCATCCTATAATTTATTTTGAAAATATATACAGTATACTGTATTAGTACAGTACAGTATATTGTTGCTGTGTTTTAACACCAACCTATCTGATTATTCTAAGGGTATATAGACTACCTAAGTTCACTCTAGTCACAGCATCTTAGAAAGGTAAGACACAAGCTACAGGGTTTTTACTATATTGATTACATTTCCTTATGTTTTGGTCTAAGGCCCTCTCTCAATCTATGTTGAACCAATCTTGTGTAGGTGTATGGAGACTGAAGCTTAGCAGTAAGAGAGAAATTAAATCAATAGCTCCAATTTCAAGAGCTTTCAAAATGAGAAATAATCATGAAAGTTTACAAAGCACTTGGAAGAAATATAAGGATAATGATTTGGGATAGGATGGAGGAGAGGAAATGGTGCCCAGCCACTTGGTAAGTTGGTAATTTAAGGACTGCCCTCCAAAATATAGGAACATTTTTTGCATTTTGTTAATAGGAACCACTATGTTAGGTTAAGGTAGGGTAGGAGAGGATAGAGCAGGGATTAGACACTTCCGACTACCATCCCTACCATCACCAAGACACATTTACCTTGGGTTCTGCAGGTCCTACGAGGCAAACGCTTGTGTTAGGGATTAAAGAGGCATGGTAGGCCGCAGCTGACCCAATCATCCCTGCACCAACCACGATCAGCTGGTATACATTTTCTTCCGGAGCCGACATTGTTCAAGATCCTTCCTAAAATGAGAAGATTAATTAGATATAATTTGATCATAGCTCACCCAAGAAGGTATCCCCAGTCCCAATGCCAAGCTTATCTTGCAATATAAACCATATAATGAATGCTGACAGTCTCACAATAGACACCCAACCCATTTACTGTATCTGAAAATGAAAAAGTGATGACATTTTGTTCCATTCTGGACCATTATCAAGTTAAGAAAGAGAGAGGTAAAGAAAGTCGGAATAAAAATGTGACGTCGAGTGTTATGTAATTTTGGCCCAAGGCCCAATTTGCCTAATAGGCAGAGTGATTTTCATTATTTTTAAATTACAGTAGTTTATTCCAATTATTGTACTGTACCAGTATATCAAGAACATGAATTACTATCTTAGGTTAGGGTAGAAGAGGATAGGTAGGTTAGATTTGGTTGGGTAGGTTAGGGTAGGGTAGGTTAGGCTAGGTCAGGCTAGATCAGATTTTTATGCAAGTTTTAACTTGAAAAATTAAATCATATGATACGATGGAAAACTTTATCCTTCCATAAGAAAAATTATGAAAAATATATAATTGTGGAAAAACTCTGCTTGTTAATCACCTTAGCCCATTAGATATGACATACATATGTTGTACCTAATAGCCAGAATGCACTACTTGGCTTAGAAAGCAAGGCCCAATTTACCTAACTGGCAGAATAATTTTTTTATGATAATTTATTGTGTTCACTCATTATGTGAACAGGTGCATTAGATGATAGGAAACACGCCCAATCACTTAGGCTGGACGGTCTCGCTTCATGCAGATCGGCGTTCAATCCCCGACCGTCCAAGTAATTGGGCACCATTCCTTCCCTCCGTCCCATCCCAAATCCTTATCCTGACCCCTTCCCAGTGATATATAGTAGTAATAGCTTAGTGCTTTTCCCCCTGATAGTTCCCTTCCCTTCACCCCCCAACCCTGGCGCACTTTGACCCCGCCATAGTTTCAAAGCGTTATATGACAAAGAGTGCTGGGAAGACGGGATACCACGAGCGTAGCTCTCATCCTGTAACTACACTTAGGTAATTACACCAGTCACTCCTCCACTACCGGGTCAACGGCATGCATTCTACTGCCCTACCGACACTCCTTGCCTCCTGGACAATGCAGGACCTACAGCTTACCCTATGATGACCTTACCTTGGTCATCATACCTACAGCTTACCCTATGATGACCTTACCTTGGTCATCATATCTACAGCTTACCCTATGATGACTTTACCTTGGTCATCATACCTACGGCTTACCCTATGATGACCTTACCTTGGTCATCATACCTACAGCTTACTCTATGATAACCTTACCTTGGTCATCATATCTACAGCTTACCCTATGATGACCTTACCTTGGTCATCATACCTACGGCTTACCCTATGATGACCTTACCTTGGTCATCATACCTACAGCTTACTCTATGATGACCTTACCTTGGTCATCATATCTACAGCTTACCCTCAGGACTATACATATCTACAGTTCCCTCACGACTCTCCGTCACCCCCGGGGCACTACCAGGGTCCCCAGATCCAAATTGCGGAAAGTAGCAAGCTGGCGCTCTAAAAGTAGCGAAGTTGTAATAAGAGTTGCCCAATTTTTTTGTGAGTGATACGGGTTCAAAGTAATATATTTTGATATATAGAGTACACTACACGATGTTAATTGTTTTATTAATATTATTTCTGCACACACACACACACATATATAATATATTTCCACATTATATATAATGTGTGAGAAAGCTGCATGAAAGCGCAAGCCATAGATCACTAAGAACTCTTTGACCCGGCCAGGATTCGAACCTATAAGGGGTACCACCTCTGGGACAAGTGTAGGGACCCATAGCCTCGGAGAAGAAAGTAAGGAGTACCCAGAGAAGACCTTGTGGATCCTCACTAAACACTTTGATATTTTTTTCTCCTACCACCCCTATTCTTTTAATATGTGTGTATATATATCTAACTTTATTTTAAAATTTCATTACACAAAGAGGGTAATGCACAACCCGAAGCCCAAGTTACACTCCCGAAGCCCGACCAGTTTTGTAACCGGAGCCCGACCAGTTGTGTAACCGAAGCCCCCACCAGTTGTGTAACTGGACCCCAACCAGTTGTGTAACTGCAAGCCTAGCAAGCGAACATCTCATCTGAACAACTCATTCAACACAGTTTACATTTGGTCAGGTCTACATCAGCAGATAATGAGAATTCCCAGAGATACTTGTAACCGAGTCTAAGCCGAGCAGTAGTAACATCTAGAAGTCTGCTAATTTTATTGGATGAACCATAGATGTGTGGCTCCTCTTGCATGATAGTATGATGATAGATGGAATTACTGGTGTCAATTTCACTTTGCCTCAGATCTACAAGATCTTGTTGAAGTTATCGGTGTACTGCTGCTCTCAGATTGCTCATTGACAATCCAAGGTTACACTCAACGGCTCCTTTAAAGGCAGATTCTTTGGCTAACTTATCAGCTCTATCATGCATTCGAAGGCCAACATGAGAATCTAGACCACATGAAATGTACTCTGTTACCATCCTTAATAATTTTGTTGTATTTGTGTCTAGCTTCGGACACGAGCATGTTACAATTATGTCTTAAAGAGTTGAGAGCAATTAAGGATGATTTTCTGACCAGGGGGAGAAAGATACTGGCAGTATGGGGCGTTACAGTTTATTGAAGATTAAATTCTGCAGAACATGTAAATATATAAAGTTCACATAAAGTAAGTAATTATATAAAGTTTATATTAAACACGGTTTATATTATAGACTTAACAAAGTTGATATTATATAAAACTTAATATTGAACATGTAAATATACAAAGTTTCAAATATAATTTAAGGAATATATAACGTTTATATTAAAATATATAAAGTAAATATATAAAGTAAATATATAAAGTAAGAATTAACAGTAACAATTCCAAGGACTAGATTTAACTTAAAAGGTACACCCGTAGTAAGTATGAGACCTTAGCCTATAGTGACATGGAAACTAATTCTGCAGAAACCTAAAGGTTAACTGGTACTAGAATTAAGGCCGAGTGCAAATGTGTAGTAATTATATAACACTAGGATATAACAGGCAGGACACAAAGAATAACTAATAAGTGAGAGACCACATAACACGTAATGTACCCGGCCAAGAGGCCGTAAAAGACCTAATGGATAAGGAGAAGGGGGTGTGACTACAAGTAGGGCTTACTAGCACCTAGACTGGGCAAAGTATTAGCTGCGGACAGCGGGACACTTGGGGACCGGCGCTGCACCCCCCTTCCCACATGCAGTGGGGAGACAATCGGGACAACTGTGCAAAGCATGACGCGAGGGCAGCGGCGAGGGCAGGCGGAGTGAGGCGGAGCCCCGTTGTGCGCCCGTATTTACGGCCCCAAACAGCCCGCGCAACGCGCTGCGCAATTGTTTCTTTCTCCCCCGCCAGAAACATCCCCGCTTGTGATGCAAGCAGTGACCATATAAGGAGTCACTTACAATTATTGTATCAAGTTTGGAGACTGTTGAGCTCGAAACCGTTGCTCCTTGTTCGTCTTCCATCTAGCCTTTTGAAGTGTTCTGGGTCAATATCTTCCAAAGTGTTCAGTAATTTAAAAGTTTTGCTGAGAGCAGCACTGTCTTGTCTGCGGGTCCCTTTGTGGCGCTCAACCGTTCTCGGTATGAAAGTTGACTTAGTTCGGAAAATATTTTAGTCGCCCGGTGTTGAACTTTCTCCAAAACAGACAAAACAGAAAACAGTCTTTCTGAAGTTGAGGTCTCAAGGCGTGGATATAATAATCCAAGTGGAAGCACACCAGAGATTTATACAGTTGTATAACTACTTTTTCCTTCGTCAAAATTTCGTTTGACTATTCCAAAGGATTTGGTTTACGTTTATAACTGCAGCTTCCACTTGTTGTACAACTATCAGTGATTGGTGGATTCTGACTCCAAGATAATGTTGATGATTTGGTAGTTGTGCATTGTTATGCCCCACATGGGTGAAAAAACGTCTCTTTTTGTCCTAAGTTGTGGCTTGTTGAACCTGAAATCGTTGTTCCTTGTTTGTGATTGATTGATGAAGATTAAGCCATCCAAGAGGTGGCACGGGCATGAATAGCCCGTAAGTGGAAGATTTTTGTTTTGAGTGAATGTGATCTTTGGTCGTGAAAGGATATACTGCGTGCTGTGCTCGCATTTATATCGTCAGTCTGTGGCTGCTATCGCGGGGTTACCTGGTTGATGGGGTTCTGGGAGTTGTTCTACCCCCCAAGCCCGGCCCGAGGCCAGGCTTGACTTGTGAGAGTTTGGTCCACCAGGCTGTTGCTTGGAGCGGCCCACAGGCCCACATACCCACCACAGCCCGGTTGGTCCGGCACTCCTTGAAGGAAACAATGTAGTTTCCTCTTGGAGATGTCCACGGTTGTTCCTGTAATATTTCAATTTTAGGTAGTAACAAAAGACCTACCGTCGATGTATAATAATTTATTGTAAACACATAGATGCTGCAATACAACAACGTATAACTTTGTTATTGTAATTATAAGGTGAGCAGGTTAGATATAATTCTTAATATAAAAATCTCGGCTAAGTTTTGATAAAGACCTTTTGTGCCTTCTGTAATCCTTTCAGGCGTTACCGCTCACAGGATGAGTATGGGGTGCATAATAAATTATAGGTGCCTCAGGCGACAATAACAAAAAAAAAAGAAACAGCAACCTAAGGAACGTTAACCCAATATTTATTTTTATCTGCAGATAAAATTATATTTAATTTTTTATTAAAATTAGATAAAATTTGATCTATTAGCAGCTACGGCAGAACCTACAAGGTTCATAGCCGCTACTCCTTCATCAGGGTTCACGCGAGGTTCACACTGACTTCAGCACATTGCCCAGGACCAGTCATTGCTTCTCGACTAATCAACCAGCAGCAATTAATGGTGAGTAGTGTCTGGGATGCTCCCGGACGCAGGTTCGAATCCTCGTCACGGCCCTTGTGGATTTGTTCATTTAATGGTGAGTGCCTCACTGGCGGACATCAACAATAAGACAGTGTATATCCAGGTGATGAGTCACAATAACGTGGCTAAAGTATGTTAACCAGACCACACACTAGAAGGTGAAGGGACGACGACATTTCGGTCCGTCCTGGACCATTCTCAAGTCGATGCAATCCCCAATCGACTTGAGAATGGTCCAGGACGGACCGAAACGTCGTCGTCCCATCACCTTCTAGTGTGTGGTCTGGTCAACACAGTGTATATCCTTTCACGAGAAGTTACAGCTCTGCTCCTGTGCCAGGTAAGTCCACTACGGGCTCACCATAGCCCGTGCTACTTGGAACGTTTTGTTCGCAGTACCTGAATCTTAAACGACCAAAAAAGATCACATTCACTCCAAAAATCTACCACTTATGCCCGTGCCACCTCTTGGCTGGCTTAATCTTCATCAATCTGTAACGTGCAAGCCATCAACACAATGAGTGTTCGCTTTTCCCTGGTTCAGTCCCTGAGCCCATTATGTGCCTCTGTAACCCTTTCCACTACCGCCCACAAGATGGGTATGGGGTGCATAATAAATGAACTAAACTAAACTAACCTAGTTCGCGCTGTCGAGGCGTTAGCAGTTAAGTTCAGCGCTCCTTGCATCTTATGTTACTTGTCTATATGTACCACTATGATCTACAGGGTCATAGTGGTACATACAGACATACTTGACAGTAAAGGTGGCATATCACCGATGCGGCACCGCTCGATACCTTAGAAGACGGCAATGGTGCTAAATTCCTCTTCAACAGTCAAGAGGCACTTCAGAGGCTGTTTACCCCTCAAATTCGGACGGCACTGCAAGAGGCCAACCTCTTTTACTTTCACCGAGACATTACCCGACTGAGAGGATCGTTTATGTCAAGATTAGTACCTGGATATCCGAAAGATCAACCACCGAGATTGTTAAGAGCATCAACATCCAAAAACCCGACCTTACCTAATGCTGCGTCGAAAATTATCTGTACAGAAGACAATCAGCGACCAACACTCAAGCTGACGTTCGAATCTCCTGATGAAGCAGCAATTGCTGCAGAAAATGGCTAATGAATGCAGTGTGCATTTCCCCTCTGTATTGCCACGCTGAGAAGCTGGAAAATGAAGCTGCAAACTGTAGTGTTTCTGCTGTTTCAATGAGCCTAGAACCCAGTTCCTTAAAAAAACTGGTGAAACACTTACCTCAGGCGCCAAGTGTTTCGGAAGCAATGGGGAAAAAATTGTTGTGGTCATCCAGTTCTCCGTACTTACGGGATTTGGCTGATTCCCTGCGAGTGGCAGCGCCACCTGGTTGTGTAACATTGAAGTCAATGTAGGTGTTAGCCAGGGTTGATACGCACGTGTAGTCCCATACCAACTCCTTGCTCTTCTTCCAGGGGTCCACTGTGATCCCATCTGGGCGACCAATAAGAGCAGCAGAGTTACGGGGCGTTAGGTAATGGGGCTCTCTCTCAGCTGGGCATCCAGCTGTGGTGTGGCTCCTCTTGATGATGTTAACTTCACTGTGTCTCTAGTGCCATCCCCCTGCGCTTTGGTAGAGTAGGCCATGGCGGCCGTACCTGTCAGCCACCACCTCGCCGTAAATACATCTATGTTTGGTGTGAATTGGGGCAGCAAGGCGGAGGGCCATAGCGATTTGGAGGGCGTGTGGTGTGAGACGCGTGCCAGTTACCGACACTGGGGTTGCTAACAGGAAATCCCCTGCATGTGGGGCTGCTACTGCTGTGAGGCGAGCAATGTCGTGTTGTGTTGTTGCAGCACCCAGGCACTCTGCAGCAACTTGGTCTACAATGGGGCCATCCCAGCTGGATTGCTTGTGGGCTTTTAAGGGTGATGATGGGCTTGTATGAGAGGCCTACTCGGTGGCACAGTATGTAAAATTGAAATCGTGTACATCTGCCAACTGACCTAATTAGGCAGGTAGAATTTCCTTCATAAGGTTGTCGGATGCTGAAGATGAGGACAAGAAGGCTGGTACGAAGGCTGTTCGAACTCCGAGGCCCCCCAAGTTTTACAGGAAGAGAGGCTTGTTTCCATTGTAGGCCATCGAGAGACAGGTTAAGAGCTTTTTCTAGCATTGATTTCAGCAAGAGGTCATATTCACCTAGTTTTTGGCTACTGTAGGATGGTGAACACCTCAGAAAGTAGGTTAACCTGGGGAGGGACAGACATCTGGTGATGAGGTAGAGTGCTTCATGAGCATCAGTATCTTCAATTGTCTCATCCATCCTCTTAAGGTCGGTGATTTTTTTATCAAGGAAAGAATAAAAATATAATTGATTTTCTTATCAATTACATTATATATATATATATATATATATATATATATATATATATATATATATATATATATATATATATATATATATATATATATATATATATAAAAACCGAAAACTCACACCCCAGAAGTGACTCGAACCCATACTCCCAGAAGCAACGCAACTGGTATGTACAAGACGCCTTAATCCACTTGACCATCACGACCGGACATAATGAGGTGATAGCCGAGGCTATTTGAACCACCCCACCGCCGGCACTCGGATAGTTATCTTGGGCATAGCATTTTACCAAATCACCTCATTCTTAGGGGCACACGTGAGGAACACAAATGCGAACAAGCCAGAATGGTCCCCTGGACAATATGCAACTGAAAACTCACACCCCAGAAGTGACTCGAACCCATACTCCCAGAAGCAACGCAACTGGTATGTACAAGACGCCTTAATCCACTTGACCATCACGACCGGACATAATGAGGTGATAGCCGAGGCTATTTGAACCACCCCACCGCCGGCACTCGGATAGTTATCTTGGGCATAGCATTTTACCAAATCACCTCATTCTTAGGGGCACACGTGAGGAACACAAATGCGAACAAGCCAGAATGGTCCCCTGGACAATATGCAACTGAAAACTCACACCCCAGAAGTGACTCGAACCCATACTCCCAGAAGCAACGCAACTGGTATGTACAAGACGCCTTAATCCACTTGACCATCACGACCGGACATAATGAGGTGATAGCCGAGGCTATTTGAACCACCCCACCGCCGGCACTCGGATAGTTATCTTGGGCATAGCATTTTACCAAATCACCTCATTCTTAGGGGCACACGTGAGGAACACAAATGCGAACAAGCCAGAATGGTCCCCTGGACAATATGCAACTGAAAACTCACACCCCAGAAGTGACTCGAACCCATACTCCCAGAAGCAACGCAACTGGTATGTACAAGACGCCTTAATCCACTTGACCATCACGACCGGACATAATGAGGTGATAGCCGAGGCTATTTGAACCACCCCACCGCCGGCACTCGGATAGTTATCTTGGGCATAGCATTTTACCAAATCACCTCATTCTTAGGGGCACACGTGAGGAACACAAATGCGAACAAGCCAGAATGGTCCCCTGGACAATATACAACTGAAAACTCACACCCCAGAAGTGACTCGAACCCATACTCCCAGAAGCAACGCAACTGGTATGTACAAGACGCCTTAATCCACTTGACCATCACGACCGGACATAATGAGGTGATAGCCGAGGCTATTTGAACCACCCCACCGCCGGCACTCGGATAGTTATCTTGGGCATAGCATTTTACCAAATCACCTCATTCTTAGGGGCACACGTGAGGAACACAAATGCGAACAAGCCAGAATGGTCCCCTGGACAATATGCAACTGAAAACTCACACCCCAGAAGTGACTCGAACCCATACTCCCAGAAGCAACGCAACTGGTATGTACAAGACGCCTTAATCCACTTGACCATCACGACCCTAAGAATGAGGTGATTTGGTAAAATGCTATGCCCAAGATAACTATCCGAGTGCCGGCGGTGGGGTGGTTCAAATAGCCTCGGCTATCACCTCATTATGTCCGGTCGTGATGGTCAAGTGGATTAAGGCGTCTTGTACATACCAGTTGCGTTGCTTCTGGGAGTATGGGTTCGAGTCACTTCTGGGGTGTGAGTTTTCAGTTGCATATTGTCCAGGGGACCATTCTGGCTTGTTCGCATTTGTGTTCCTCACGTGTGCCCCTAAGAATGAGGTGATTTGGTAAAATGCTATGCCCAAGATAACTATCCGAGTGCCGGCGGTGGGGTGGTTCAAATAGCCTCGGCTATCACCTCATTATGTCCGGTCGTGATGGTCAAGTGGATTAAGGCGTCTTGTACATACCAGTTGCGTTGCTTCTGGGAGTATGGGTTCGAGTCACTTCTGGGGTGTGAGTTTTCAGTTGCATATTGTCCAGGGGACCATTCTGGCTTGTTCGCATTTGTGTTCCTCACGTGTGCCCCTAAGAATGAGGTGATTTGGTAAAATGCTATGCCCAAGATAACTATCCGAGTGCCGGCGGTGGGGTGGTTCAAATAGCCTCGGCTATCACCTCATTATGTCCGGTCGTGATGGTCAAGTGGATTAAGGCGTCTTGTACATACCAGTTGCGTTGCTTCTGGGAGTATGGGTTCGAGTCACTTCTGGGGTGTGAGTTTTCAGTTGCATATTGTCCAGGGGACCATTCTGGCTTGTTCGCATATATATATATATATATATATATATTTATATATATAAATATATATATATAAATATATATATATATATATATATATATATATATATATATATATATATATATATTTATATATATTATATATATATATATATATATATATATATATATATATATATATATATATATATATATATAAAGAGACCAACGTCGTCTATGCCTTCAAATGCCCACTTGGGGACTGTAAGCTCCAAAAAACCCAGTATATAGGCAAGACAACAACATCTCTTTCTAGGCGTTTAACGATGCATAAGCAACAGGGCTCCATTAAGGAACATATAATCTCTTCCCACAACCAAACCATCGCCAGAGAAATCCTAGTAAACAACACAGAAATCATCGATAGATACAGCGATAGCAGACGGCTTGACGTTTGCGAGGCACTGCACATTAAGAAGTCAACACCAGCAATCAACAGCCAATTAATGCCCAACTATATTCTACCCACGTCAAGACTCCGCTCCAATATAGAAGCATCTTTAAGAAATAAAATATGGACCAATAGGCTTTCTACAATCACTTCCATTTCAATACCCATTGTTTTTATAGATTTTTAAATTTTTACTTTTATATTCTGTTATAGATATAGTCTATATATTTCGAGCTATTACATATATTTTGTTGTATTACTCATTCTTAATTAAATAAATATAATGTTTTAATTCTCTTTTTGTACCCTATTTATTTGTAATTTACACATACATATATAGGATGTCCATTTCTTTCTCAGATATGTCTTCTTTCTTTCTCTCCCTTTCTATTTCAGATATGAATTAAAAAATTAATATACCCTAATTTACCCTAAACGTTTTAATGTAGGTAATTAAAAGATTATAAAAAAGTTTTTAGAAATGTTAATTATTTACATTCTAAGGTCGTATATAAAAGTTCTCAAAAAACATTTTCTAAACGTAATTATAAACGTGCTGAAAACAATGAAATGTCGTTTTTAGGATGTTTTAAACACGTGAAAATGTTTGCTGGGAAGAAATATGGACCAATAGGCTTTCTACAATCACTTCCATTTCAATACCCATTGTTTCGTGTTCTGTCTTGTGTTGATGATTGATTGATTGATGAAGATTAAGCCACCCAAAAGGTGGCACGGGCATGAATAGCCCGTAAGTGGTGGCCCTTTTGAGCCATTACCAGTATCAATAGATGATACTGGAGATCTGTGGAGGTGCGACTGCACCCTGCGTGACGGGAGATGCCTCCCGTGTGTTGATGAAATTAATACCCTATTAAATACCACCTCACCCCATCCACCTCACTCAAATGTAGATATAAACAAATCGGAGATATGTAAGTTCTATTCAGTTGTGTATGTGTAAAGTCTTTGAAAATGTAATAAGTTTTACAAAACGCGCTCAAGTGTCGCGTCAGACTAGAAATAAAAATGAATTTTGGAGAATTGATTTTTGAATTACCTCCAACAGTGAAAAGAAATGTACGAAAGATTGAGAAAATTCGTGTTAGAATTATTAATCTTACTTTTTCGGTCATATTTAATAATATATGTCTACAGGAAAGACTCCTACCAAAATATACTAATATATATATATATATATATATATATATATATATATATATATATATATATATATATATATATATATATATATATATATATATATATATATATATATATATATATATATATATATATATATATATTCTGAGCTGGTTCAGCTGGAGGAACTCGACAACCTATGATAACCATCTTTGTAACCCATATGTAACTCCTTTTTTGTAACAAAGTTCAAATAAAGTAAATATATATGTGTACATACAAAAGAATGGGGATGGTAGGAGAAGATAATATTAGTGTTCAGTGAGAAACCACAATTAAGGTCTCCTCTGAATACTTTTTATTTTCTTCTCCGAGGCTATGGGTCCCCACATTGGCACCAGAGGTGGTACCCTCACAAACTTTTATTTATATATATATATATATATATATATATATATATATATATATATATATATATATATATATATATATATATATATATATGAGTGCTACTCACACAGTATATCGTCTATATACTTACGTGGAAAGATGGGTCACCGCTGGCAAAGTATGGACAAGACGTCAACGTATCGTCCGCTCCCTCTTGTGTCCAGCAGTGAACTGAATGTGCTGTTGCTAACTTGCTTGTCTTACACTGCTCAAGGGCGCTCAACCCGTTCTTAGGCTAGGCTCCTCCCAGCTGCCACCGACCCCATGGACATTGTATTTATTTATTTATATCTTTATTTATTTATTTAATTACAAGAAGGTACATTAGAGTTGTGAGAATACATAGCGTGGTAATTTACAATCTTGTACGCGCTGCGTTTCGGGCAGGTCCTTAATCTAACAGATAATTTTAAGTAGGTAAATTCTAGCGGAATTAATCAAATGATAACAGATACGTTTGCAAGAAAGAAAAAAATAAGATGAGAGAGATTAGTAAGTATATTAAAGCACATTGGTATATTAAGGCTCTGAGGTCTCTTTATTTGCATAGAGCGTTTGCACAGATTAAGTTTGACTCTGGGGATATCAAAGAGATATTTAATTCTGGTGTGGTGATAATGGGTCCTATTACATCTGTCCAGGGAGAGTTTCAGACAAGGATTTGCATTTAATAAGAACAGGGTTTTGTAAATGTAGTTGACACAAGAGAATTTGTGGAGTGAAATTATGTTTAGCATGTTTAGGAAGTTAAACAAGGGGGCTGAGTGTTGTCGGAAAGCAGAATTTGTTATTATTCTGATAGCAGATTTTTGCTGGGTGATGATGGACATGAGGTGGTTTGCAGTGGTTGAACCCCATGCACAGTGCAATGTTAAATGGGATTCTTGTAATGTTATTTGTCTATTTGTACTCATTGAATTTGTGCGCCCCTTGAGGGACTTGAAGTAGAGGGGGGTAGAAATAGCCTAAGCTACTCTATCCCTTTGAGATGTATTTATTGCTTATCTCAATAAACATACTTGAACTTGAACCCATGCACAGATACCATAATTAAGATATGGATAGATTAGTGCATAATATAGTGAGACGTATTTATCAATTTAACCCATTTAGGTATTCAAATTCGGCATTTTTCCAATTATTAAGTATTATTATTGTAAAATTGTTGATTTTGTGTATAGTTATGCCGAAGTTAAGTGCATCGGTCCTGTAAGCAATTTTTTTCATTTGCAGTAGGAGGGGTGAATCATTCGAACACCACAAGTGTTCGATAATTGCGAACTCGATAATTATCAAGGTTCGATAATTAGTGCTCGATAATTATCAAGGTTCAAATGTAATAAGTTGCGATTCGTAGGAATGATTTTTCATTCCTAAACAGGGGATTCAGCTGTTGGATTAACGAGCAGTTGGCCTTTGTTTACGAGGACGGGCTGAATCCTGCTGTCTCATAATGACTGAGGTCAGTGACTTCGTGTTAAGTAACTGCAGTGGTAAGTCAGATGCGCAGTTGTCGTGCAAGCAATCGCGCATCCTAGATCAACTCCTAGATCCTTCTCTCTGTCCGTTTCATTTATTTATTTATTTATTTATTTATTTATATGTATACAAGAAGGTACATTGGGATTGTGAGGATACATAGTATAGTAATTACAATCTTGTAAAGCCACTAGTACGCGCAGCGTTTCATGAAGGACTTCATCTTCCATTCTGTATCCTGTGTCAGGCCTCCTGTTTCCACCGCCTAGTTTCATTACCTTACATTTACTCGGGTTGAACTTTAGTAGCCATTTGTTGGACCATTCATGCAGTCTGTCTGGGTCATCTTGTAGTCTCATACTGTCTTCCTCCGTCTTAATCCTCCTCATAATTTTTGCATCATCAGCAAATAATGAGAGGAATGATTCTATCCCATCTGGAAGATCATTTACATATATAAGAAACAGTATAGGTCCAAGAACTGAACCCTGCGGGACCCCACTGGTGACGTCTCACCAATCTGAGAACTTTGACCCAAAACAAACCAATCTGTGTGTGTGTGTATATGTATGTATGTATGTATGTACTCACCTAGTTGTACTCACCTAGTTGTGTTTGCGGGGGTTGAGCTCTGGCTCTTTGGTCCCGCCTCTCAACCGTCAATCAACAGGTGTACAGATTCCTGAGCCTATCGGGCTCTGTCATATCTACACTTGAAACTGTGTATGGAGTCAGCCTCCACCACATCACTTCCTAATGCATTCCAAGGTAATATGTATGTATGTATGTATGTATGTATGTATGTATGTATGTATGTATGTATGTATGTATGTATGTATGTATGTATGTATGTATGTATGTACCCTAGTGTCTACCAAAACAAACCATAGATGCACGCTTACACCGCAACCGTGCTTGATCACTCGAGTGATCAAGACGAAGCTTGAAAAAGTTCAGAGGTATGCTACTAGACTAGTCCCAGAACTAGGAGGCATGAGTTACGAGGAAAGGCTGCGGAAAATGTACCTTACGACACTGGAAGACAGAAGAGTAAGAGGAGACATGATCACTACCTACAAAATCCTCAGGGAAATTGATAGGGTAGACAAGGATAAACTATTCAACACTGGTGGAACGCGAACAAGGGGACACAGGTGGAAATTGAGTACCCACATGAACCACAGGGACGTTAGAAAGAGCTTTCTCAGAGTAGTTAACAGATGGAATGCATTAGGCAGTGATGTGGTGCAGGCTGACTCCATACACAGTTTCAAATATAGATATGATAGAGCCCAGTAGACTCAGGAACCTGTACACCAGTTGATTGACGGCTGAGAGGCGGGACCAAAGAGCTAAAGCTCAACCCCCGCAAGCACAAATAGGTGAGTACACACACACACACACACTTTCTCAGAGAGAAAGACCTGGGGGTTGAAATCACGCCAGACCTGTCCCCTGAAGCCCATATCAAGAGGATAACATCAGCGGCATATGCCAGGTTGGCCAACATAAGAATGGCCTTAGAAACTTGTGTAAGGAATCTTTCAGAACTTTGTATACCACATGTCAGACCAATCCTGGAGTATGCAGCTCCAGCATGGAGTCCATATTTAGTCAAGCATAAGACTAAACTGACACTAAGGATCAAAGGTTTGCCACCAGACTAGTACCCGAACTGAGGGGTATGACCTACGAGGAGAGACTACGGAAATTAAACCTCACGTCACTGGGAGACGTAAGAGTTAGAGGGGACATGATCATCACATACAAGATTCTCAGAGGAATTGATAGGGTAGATAAAGGCAGACTATTTAACACAAGGGGCACACGCACTAGAGACACATGTGGAAATTAAGTGCCCAAATGAGCCATAGAGATGTTAGAAAGAATTTTTTCAGTGTCAGAGTAGTAGACAAATGGAATGCATTAGGAAGTGATGTGGTGGAGGCTGACTCCATACACAGTTTCAAGTGTAGATATGATAGAGCCCAGTAGGCTCAGGAACCTGTACATTAGTTGATTGACAGTTGAGAGGCGGGACCAAAGAGCCAGAGCTCAACCCCTCCGCAAGCACAACTAGGTAAGTACAACTAGGTAACTAGGTAAGTACACACACACATACGCACACAAGGAATCGTTCAGGACCCTGTATACCCCTTATGCCAGACCAATCCTGGAATATGCAGCTCCAGCTTGAGATCTTGAGATGATTTCGGGGCTTTAGTGTCCCCGCGGCCCGGTCCTCGACCAGGCCTCCACCCCCAGGAAGCAGCCCGTGACAGCTGACTAACTCCCAGGTACCTATTTACTGCTAGGTAACAGGGGCATTCAGGGTGAAAGAAACTTTGCCCATTTGTTTCTGCCTCGTGCGGGAATCGAACCCGCGCCACAGAATTACGAGTCCTGCGCGCTATCCACCAGGCTACGAGGCCTTGGAGTCCATACCTAGTTAAACACAAGACAAATTTAGAGAAGATTCAGCGGTATGCCACCAAACTCGTCTCTTGTGGGAACCGACCTGTGAGATTTATATTTATTTAATTTATATGAATTTATATTTACGTTAATTTATATATTTCGATAGCAATTTGTATAATGTTAAGTGGACTGTATTTCTGCAATAATCTCATAATCTCACAAATCGATCCTCTACACATTAGGGGGGGTTTATTAGTTTATATATATGCAGCCAATCAAACTACAGAATTAACTACATACATTGAAGAGGTTCCTTATCTTATAGTACAGCAGGCTAGTCCACCAGGTATAACTAGGGTGTAGACACCAAATTATCCTCTTTGAGGTAGCTTCCATCACCCAGTAACTGGTGCACAAAATCTTGCATCCTCGTCTTGACCTGTCAAAAGTGCGCTAGCTGTGAAGCCAGATACCTATATATGACAAGCTATATCAGAGAAAACTGTACATGGAACATTGAAGACCTGGCTTAATTACCTTTAGTTTGAGGCTTCCACGTGCTCTAACCGGATCACCCTATATAATGACATTAATGGCCACTAATGATAGATAATGGGTTTCGGAAAGAACACTTAACTTGATTTGTAGACAGCGTGTTGATAATGGTACACTTCTGGTTTCCATAACACTACGTCCAAGTAAATTAACAGGAGCCGAATTTGCTCCCGTGTGAGCCTCTGGTCTAGTCTCAACAATGGCTGCATCTAACACTCCATACTATTGACGCCTGGCCGACATTGTCCAGATATGATAGGAGCCAAATTTGCTCCACGCGTCTCGGAGGTGACACAACAATGGCTGCCCTCCTTCCCCACTCTGACGCCTGGCTTACATTGTCCACATGTCAGAAAGTGATAGAAGGGTCACATTTACTCTACTTTAATATTGATAATTAAGTTAATTTATATAAGATGTTTTATGATGGTAAAGTCCAAAGACTAATGTATTTAAGAATAATTCCCAGCAGAATAGCTGGTGAATTTATAATGGTATGTGGTGATGATATCCCGTTTTCTATAGACGGTAATTCCACTACAAGTTACGTTTTCTATGGGTAACTTGTTTATACAACACAGCTATTATCTGTATGATATATTAAATGGTGTCGGATTTTCCGACATCTCTGAACTGAGAGGTATGAGCTACGAGGAAAGGGTAAAGGAGCTGAAACTCACGTCCCTGGAAGGCAGAAGAGTAAGGGGAGACATGATAACCACCTACAAAATTCTCAGGGGAATTGACAGGGTGGACAAAGACAAACTATTTAGCACTGGTGGGACACGAACAAGGGGACACAGGTGGAAACTGAGTACCCAAATAAGCAACAGAGACAGTAGAAAGAACTTTTTCAGTGTCAGAGTAGTTAGTAAATGGAATGCATTAGGTAGCGTTGTGGTGGAGGCTGACTCCATACACAGTTTCAAGTGTAGATATGATAGAGCCCAGTAGGCTCAGGAACCTGTACACCAGTTGATTGACAGTTGAGAGGCAGGACCAAAGAGCCAAAGCTCAACACCCGTAAGCACAACTAGGTGAGTACACAGGTCTGAGACTAGCGAGACGTCACTAGGGGGGGTCCTGCAGGGTTCAGTCCTCGGACCTATACTGTTTCTGATATATGTAAATGATCTTCCAGAGGGTATAGAATCTTTCCTCTCATTGTTTGCTGATGATGCAAAAATTATGAGGAGGATTAAGACGGAGGAAGATAGTATGAGGCTACAAGATGACCTAGACAGACGGACCTCTCTCTCTCTCTTTATATATATATATATATATATATATATATATATATATATATATATATATATATATATATATATATATATATATATATATATATATATATATATAATTATATCGTAGGTCAGGGTTGGATTGTCCATCCTTATGTACATCATGTTTTGTGTCTAGTGATGCCTGTCTGGTGCTTGCTTATCTCTCGCCACTCTCTGTCAAATTTCCATTTTATGAATTTACAATACTGTACCATGATCTCATAAATGAAGGCCCATATTTCATAGAGGCTTCAAAAAGTGAAAAAGCTGAATCAGCAACAGGCTTATCCTCAGAGAATGATCTGCAAATGCCACTCTGAAGCCCAGTCACTTCCATCTTTGTTAGTTTTGCTTCTGTCAATTCTTACCTAGGGAGCAACTGAGTAGAATTACTCAGACACGTATCAGGATTTGAGTGCTTATGAAAAGCGCTGTTCTAAATACAGTAGTACTCAGTTACTTCCGATTTCTCTCATACTTTCCTGTACTGTACTTTGTTGTTGGCTATCATTACCATATTGGCCAGATAGAATGTGAGAAGCATGGATCAGGGCACATTAGTGTGGTATTGGTGCTGCTACCTGGTGGGGCACTTGGTAGTTAGCACCCCACAGCTTGATAGCCCTTGTGATGCTAAGAAGTACTAAAAATGATTTAAATTTTGGATGAAGGTGCCTTGATTGAGAATTATCCAGTCTCAATAGCACCAGTATGACATAGTGTTGCCAATTAATACTGTATTTCCACATTACAGGAGGTTAACCAATCTATCCTGATTGTGCAAGACTCAAACCAACCAAGGGTTCGGTAGGTTTAAGAGAAAAACCAACTGAATACACTGCTCCAAAAAATAATTTTCATACACTGTATCTTCTTTTTTATATATTATACTGTATAGGGCTTTTACTGATTAATACTGTATACATATAGTTAGGTAAGCAAGCAGTTATTAAATGAAAGTACAAAGTCGGGAAGACTATCTTGAGGTTATCTTGAGATGATTTCGGGGCTTTTTAGTGTCCCTGCGGCCCGGACCTCTACCAGGCCTCCACCCCCAGGAAGCAGCCGGTGACAGCTGACTAACACCCAGGTACCTATTTTACTGCTAGGTAACAGGAACATAGGGTGAAAGAAACTCTGCCCAATGTTTCTTGCCGGCGCCTGGGATCGAACCCAGGACCACAGGATCACAAGTCCAGCGTGCTGTCCGCTCGGCCAGAACAGTGTGGAAGTCGCCAGCAGTTTTGTGAACTGACTATGTAGCACCGAGGTAAGCATACTGAGTACAGTATCTCAAAATATTATTGTACAGGTATTGGGAATTAGAACCTGATCTTTTAAATGGTTACATAAGGTGTTGAAGAAAACTTTATATCTATGTAATAATTTTATTCTATACCTATGTACAGGTTGTAAGGACAGGTCAGACACCAGTAAATGGGGTCATCATTGTATTGGGATGTGTACAGTCAAATGCAGCTTGATCAACAAAGAGCTGATTTTTTTCTATTTCAATAAAGAATATCCTTTTATAAAAACATTTAAGAAATACTTTACTGAAACATATTTGGTAGGCAATCCTCTTTACCAATGGGCTGCATGCTGATTTATCTCATCGTATGTCATCACTGTGCTAATCTGTAACACTGTATTGCATGCCTCTTAGCTGTATATTCATGCTAATCCTTGCTATTTGCAGCAGGTTAGACTCGGGAGGTAAGGAACAGGTAAGGAATTTGGTTTGAAATCATGATGGCTTCGAATTAATGTGAATTGTAAATGCAATTCCATAAGAATGTGATGACACTGCGCTTGATCTGCTTGAGGGGGGGAAGGTGACATAATGGGCAACTGTGGAGAAAGTGAGGTGAAGTGGTATTCAATTTGTAAGGTATAATTTGAACAAATTTCAATTGAATTTTCTAACTGCAATTTTGATCACTTCTAAAATTTCTTAATGAAAAGAATGAAATTATAAATACTGTAGTATTAATTTAAATTTTGTCTACAAATTATTTCAAAATGCATTATAGAACTTGCTGTGATAAGTTCTATAATGCTATATATTCTATATATACATATATATTTTTAATATATATATATATATATATATATATATATATATATATATATATATATATATATATATATATATATATATACTGTATATATATTGTATATAATATATATATACATGACACAAAGGCAGCATGAATGCATAAGCCATAAATCACTAAGAACTATTTTTGACTCTACCAGGATTCGAAGTGGAATACAGGGTACAGTAACCACTTCATTATTAATAATCAATCAATGGTTGACGTAGTTAAGGTACCCTGTACACCAGTGGGCGACCCGGGGGCAGCGGTGGTTCGAATCCTGATCAGGCCAAAAGGGTTCTTAAAGTACATTTATATATTCATCAGTTTCCAATAGCAATAAGTACCTTACAAATCAAATAATCCATGCCTTCACCTCATTGGCATATCTTGACTTTCTATTGGCGTAAATCATTTTCAATATTAACTGATATGTTTGTACAACTCAAAATAGTGATACAATTTGTTTGTTATATAGGCTGCCAGAACATGTCTATGGTTTATACTGAGTGACCCAAACATTGTGAGGTAGACTCTGCCTGTCTCAGTCCACCTCTTTTGTACTGTGGCGGTGTAATGAGCCGAGCTTCGTGGTAATCACAACCCAATATCTTGGGCCTTATCTGTGAGACAATCAGCCTTCCTGGCCTTATTTGCAGGCTTATTTAAAATAATATTTCCTAAATTAACTCAGATCAATTGACTGAAAGTTTACATTTACTAAACTTGTAAAAATCAACATGAATCGGTGACAGGACACCTATTGGGGTGTGCCTCTATGAGCACAATGGTGATCCGTCTGGATGAACTGTCTAAGACTCATGACTTTCTGGCTACATTACAAATAAGGCAGTCCATAATACAGGGCTACACTTACCATTGAAACTCTGGCTATTCTTAGCTCAATCTGCCTTTGTTCCAACAAACATTGGGGAGACAATCGAGATTCAGTGCACTGCATTTAATCTGCTTTAGCATCATATATGTATTTCTCATGAACTTTATCCAGTCTTGTCACAGATAATGCATGACCTTTAACACTACCATTCATCTTTGCAGATTTTTTGGACTAGATGTGAATGGGTTATTTGAAAACTGGAACCTCTGACAATGCACTATACCCTAACTCAATCATCTTCCCTAATAATGCCTACTTGACTTTCTTAATAATGGAACTTCACATAAATTAAAGAATAAAAGGTTATTGCAATATAAAAAAGATGACCTTTAAAATCTTGGTAAATAATGTACATTACATATACAATAAATATGCCAATAAATTAATCTAAAAATAAGCATACAGTAACTGATATCACCCAAATACCAAACACCATTTTTTATTGCTACACATAAACAAATTATACCATTTTTTTTTATATTTGTGACATTACAAATTCTCTGAATTGGTTTCCGTATTTTTCTTATATTGCAGACTTTTTCTGAAAATATAGTACTAGAAAGATACAGTCAAGTAGTCATTAGCCTAACTTTCACTCCCATGATAACCCCTAAATTTCACTCAGAAGCGAGATTCAATTTGACTTCACTGTGGGCTAAATGCATTCAAAACACAACAGATTATTCCATATTATGACATTTAAACACTATATATGAAACAAACAAGGACTGATAAAGAATGTTAATAGTTTGTATACCTGATAATGTTGGGATATATCCAGAGTAATAATATAAAGGAACAAAACTATCAGTAAAAGTCCATTTCAACAACATAACAGACAAAAAGGTATTTCTACCACATAATAAACTCCAGGTCCACTTCACATTAACATGAAGCATGCCTTTGAAACCCATAAAACAGTATAGGGTTCATAGATTCACTAAAATAATGGCAATAATCAACATTAAATATAAAGCTTTTAATCAACAAATTTGCACTATTTGACAGAGTTTGGGCCAACTTCTCAGTCACAGCTTGAGAATTAGTAAAGTGAGCCAATCCAAGCACTAAATGACATGTAATTTATCAGTCAGGTTAAAGAATTGGACCCCTACATTGAATTGTCTCTTAAGTGGTGACTGAGAAATTGGGCCTTTGTCAAGTTTTATGCACTTGCCCTTCGGTCACTCCTATATTCTTTTCTTGGCCAACAACTTTGCATATTTTCTTTTCACATTGGTTTTCCTTCAGTTATAATCTGTAACACTTTATCTACACAGTAAATAATTTTTATCTCACTGGACTGGACACTGCAATATCTTATCTGGTCCAACTCTTTTCAACATATTACAAGTATCATAATAACTGTGTTGTGCTTCATTCACACTCAGTATCGTTTTTCAGACAAATTTTCAGTTTTATACCAACTTCAGTGGTCAGCGGTCACCCTTTTCCATTTCTGCCACAATATTGCCGCTTCCTCCTGGGTGCCACATTAAGGTCTTTATGGAGTAAGGGCATAAGGTCCAAAGTTCTAGGAAAAGGGTCATATCTCTAAGGGAAGGGGGCTGCAGTCCTTACACTGAGTTATCACACCTCTTAAGATCATGCATCCAAATTTGGATTTATAAAACACTCAGGTTCTTCATCAAAAAAAAAGTGCTGCTTATATTAAAATATGGGGGGGTGTGAATTAGCCATACTCACAAAAAAATATGTTAATTTCCATGCCAGAGAATTCCAGTGTTGCAATAGAGGAATACATTCCATAACTATTTGTGCTGTCACAAAAAATATCACTAGATATAGGAATTCTCAAATGCCATGCAAAAAGTTCACTTGACAAATAGGATTATGGAGTGAAAGTAACTTGAACTTGCTGTAATGGCAAAAACATATTTTATAGCTAACATAATTTAATTTTATGGTATATAAAAAGAAAAAAGAAAAAAAAAATAATTGATTAAATATGTTCTACCCAGGTACACACAAACTCGCTAAACACTCAAGGATTACACAGGATTCTTGGCGGGAGACTAGTTGCTGTCAGCACATAGTACGTACTTCGTGGAGGAAAATGTGATGAGTTTACATATCTTGGTCCACAAAAATAATTTTGTGTAGAACTGATTTTCCCCGACAACAAAAATGGAAAACTATCGAACCAAATATTGTGTTATTTTTTTTTTTTTATAAATAATCAATTATCTTTAACTTGACCTGAACATGACATAATATATTTGAAAAGTAATTAATGGGGTT
This sequence comes from Procambarus clarkii, assembly GCF_040958095.1. Lineage (NCBI taxonomy): Eukaryota > Metazoa > Arthropoda > Malacostraca > Decapoda > Cambaridae > Procambarus > Procambarus clarkii. The sequence continues at coordinate 13,676,894 of NC_091212.1, read as the reverse complement.
GACAAATAGAATAAATATAAATACTGTATCACTATAAAACGTAAGTAGAAGTCACATGACCGAGAAAATAAATTTATTTAGCATTTACAAAAATATTGATACAGTACAAAAGAAACTATTGTTTAACCAAATGGATTGTTTGAGACCTTAACTCAATGTTGTCTGATTAACAGAAAAATGTTAACTGGATTTAGACAAATTATTATTTTAACTTGAATGAGAATTATGGCACCCTCTAGAAAATGATCCTTTATTTTATATTGTAACATGGATATTTACTCCAAGAATTTGAAGGATTCAATATAGATTTCTAAATATTATGAGAAAGTGCAATTAACAAGAGCACAGTTTAGTAATATAGAAAATCAAATCATAATTTCTTTTAAGAACGCCAGATTAAAAAGAACTGTCAAAGTAAATTAAATTTAATCAAATAAGCAGCCTTACCAAGAAATAGGTTATCATTCCAGTTCAGTACAAACACTGGGAAGGATGAAAGAAGACAAAAAAAAATTAAATGGAATGGAATGGATAAAAGATAAGATAGCATGGGAGGGATTAACTACTGGTAGACAGAAGATATGGATGGCAGGTGTTTCATTAATGGGACAAATGCTCCTCTGCAATCTGAGCAGGTGTAAAAAAATTCCTTCTTCACAATGTGACTACTAAGAAAACTAAGTTTCTTTTGTAATTCCTTTTACAGTATGTATATGGGTTAAGGGTGAAGAGAGGCTCACAAGTCATTAGTGTGCATTCCTCAGTTTGTCACGTATAAATGATTCAGTGTTTAATACACCGACATGTTTGTCTTTTCAATAGATGAGACAATGCCACTTCATGGATAAAAAACTTTTCTACGTTTCAAGTACTCGATTAACAAACACCGTATTCTATGTACACATACACACACAAATGGAAGCACACATTCATATACAACTTAAATTGACATCTACTCTCATACATTGCTTACACATATATACACACACACATGTGCACATATGCATTCATACACAAATACATATATGTGTATTACACACAAATATAATATATATATATATATATATATATATATATATATATATATATATATATATATATATATATATATATATATATATATATATATAATTATATATATATATATATATATATATATTATATATAAATCTTTATATTGTAATACATATATACATATTTTGGGAGAAAGTTTTCCTTATTATACGTAGAGTTAAGTACTGTATGACAGTATTCTTGTAATTACATTATTAGTTTCTTACAAAAATATTCTTCAAATGGCATAGATGATTTACTCATACTTAACATTCCTTAGCACTTAAATATCTTCTCAATATACAGTAGTTGTATTTTAGATGTCTTGTTCATTTATCTATTTACTGATGGGATATATTAAATTAGTACTCAACTGTTTCTGGAATATGAAGTCTTCTGTGATCGCCGTATCAACCCGCCAAACACACATTGAAACTATGACGTTGGTACAACGTTCGAACAAGTTTTAACACTTCCTAACCAGTTATAACAACCAATATAGCAAGTTGTAACAACGTTCTAATACGTCATAAACACGTTAAGTTAAGATGTAACAACTTTATTACACGTTGTAACGAGCGGAAAATAGAGACAGTTTCGGTTTGTGTTTCCAGGGAAGAGTGTAACAATAGAATTTCTTATGTTGTCTTCATAATTTCAACTGATGTTGTCGATGAGTGAATGATGTTGATTAATACTTTATCCCCCCCTCACTTGTAACTGTAGTGTATGGCATCTGTTTGAGTACTAGTAGTATGTCTATTATAGCTTATGTTGTGCAGTAAGGTTGCACTTACATTAAAAAACTACTTGAAACATTCAACTCAAAAAGTATGCAGCTATGTTTTTTTCCGATCTTTACTGAACAAATGTGTTTCTATAATACACAATATGTTAAAAGCAGAGGCAATTTTCTTAGTAAGATGAAGGCTGGGCATCTTGTTATTGTAGTAATTTCAGCAAAATTAGTATTAACAAAGTCACATTATTCTGGATAATGTTGTAAAATGTAAAATGTAAGATAGGTGCAGAGTGCCCATTCTACATATGACCTGCTAACACTCTTCTTACGACTCTCTGAACATTCACCTAAACTATTCGTGCAATTACCAATGTCAACAGGTTTCAATAGACACACATAACACATCTACCTGAACAGTCCCTGATGGTAACACACTCACCCTGCACCTTGCAAGCAATTTGGTTTGGGTTCAAGTTTTGGACAAGAGGATTGACTGGGGGCCAATGCATAAATGTTCACTCCTGTTCACCCAGCAAAAATTGGGTACGTGGTTATTAACCAATTGGGAGATTGTGTTCCAGGGAATACGAGTAGGGGTAAGGTTTACCATGAGTTAATGAAAGGGAAAGCTCTCAGCCTGCTAACAGGAATCAGAAGTCATATGTTTTTGTACCCACTTGTGTATAAAAATAAATGGAACATCCACCAAGACATCCAAGGTAGTTTACTATCCACGCTCTTCTCTACATTAAACCTTAAGCCAGAGTCTTGTTAGGGTTTGTTATGAAGCCTATCTAGCAACCCATTTTTTAAACACGTACAAATATGTCATCTACATATCGGCGGTATATGCTTGGTCTCTTTCATTCCATCTAAAGTACAGTACATAGTTCCCATGCCATAAATGCTTGAGTACTCCCAATAAGGAATCTATTTCTATGGAATTGATCTTATGATGGTACTAACCTTCAAAACACCTAAATAAGACTTCCATAGTGCATATTTACAGGTACCTTAAGAGAAGGAGGTAATATTGGTACAGGTAAGAACGTATAATTTTAAGTGTTATCTCAACAAAGAAGTTGGTAAACAAACTACATATCAAGAGAGGCATCTTTGATTTTGGTTTCTTCTTCATGAACATGTTCCCATCAATGAACAGACAAATGAACAGGACTTCTATCATATAACATTTTTGGTGGCCCTCCACTAACAGTATAAGCAGATGCCTGATTACCACCTGATGGCAGCTTGACTGGCCAATATAATTGGTTAAGTATCCCTCCTTGTTAATATCTTGTCACTTCTTACCATGCGTGTATATTTCTTGAGGATGACACACTCTCTTGACGAGATATTCAAGTAGTTACAAACAGAAAGCTTAGGTGAACTAGTGGTTTAATATCCCTACTTTTAAATAGTACTTTATGTAATTATGTGCACCATCATACATTCATAGATTTAATAGACAATTAGAAAGTAGAATTTGGTACTACAGTATTCACTTTATAGTCCCAAAAAATAAAGCTAAAAACTAAACTTAAATACAGTATTCCTAGGCCTAGTATAGCACATATATATACTATATTAGACCTCCGATAGTGTGTATTAGGCCTAGGAAGGTTAGGTTAGGTTAGGTTGATTTTTCTTTGCAACATTAGTACAAAAACTTTTTCAGTTTGTCCAAATACAATAGTGTCAATTTCTATTTTCTAATTGCCTTTTACGTCAATATATGTATGATGGTCCTGTTCGTACTGTACTATAAATACTATCTAAACAGGAGGATGGGCAGCCTAGTTGGAGAGATCATTTATGGAAATCAAAGAATACTGTAATTATAAAAATATTAAGTGCAAGAATGCTGTAGTATTGAACTCTACACATATACATATTAATGCCATGACAAAGGTTATAGGGAAGACTGGACACCATGAGCATAGCTCTCATCCAGTAACTACACTTAGGCAATTACACACATGCATACAGTATATACAAAACTCTATAACTAATCACTAAAGTATAAAGAACACTGGTCATTGGCACAAATAAACCCACATGGAAATAGAAACAGAAGGGAAATAAATGAGCACTATACTGTATATTTTGGTGTCTATACCAAGATATTTTTCAGCAGATACTAAATAGGTACAGGTGAGGAAGGAATATATATATATATATATATATATATATATACATAGATCAGGTCACGTGTAGTATTTGCTGAAAAAGAGTCCAGGAGAGAGTTCACATTATTATACTGTATACCTTACTCATTTTCACTGTTTCTATCTCAACTTGATGTGACTACAAATAAATCCCAAAACCTGTGGCTAATGTGTGCACAACAACCACTGAGAAACTCTTTGTTTATTACATCTATTTATAGTTACGAGAAAAAAGTTATGCTTATTGTGTCGAGACTTCCTTCTATATTGTTAAAACTTTGTAATGTTAACGCAGACAAACTTCTCCTCAAGTTTATTCAATCATTCACAATGCTATAACTTAAAGAGTATTTCCTTGTATTCTTTCGACACCTTATATTCTGTAATTTACAATTATGACCTCTTGTACTCTCTCTTATCAGTTTCAAAAATATTTTCCTCTATTTATTATATCCCTTTACAAACGCATGTGATTATAACAGCCCATCCTAAAATAATAGTACTTTTAAGAACTATTTGGTCAAACATACAAAAATAGACACTTGCAGCCAACAATGTTCATCTTTTATACTAATAATTTTGTGGAGGGCACGAAAAAAAAACTAAACTTAAACAGCCCAAGGCCTAGTATAGCACATATATGTACTATAGTATTAGTCCTAGGATTATTTGGGCAGATTGGGTTAGGTTGGATTCTTTAGTTTTCTATTTTCATAGAATGCCATTTGAGCTAATTCAGTGATACAAAAGGTGAACTTTTGGCAGGTTCAACAGGCCATTTCTGTACCTTTGACTAAGTAGTAATTACAATTACAGTACAATATTGTAAGAGGATGGGCTGGGTTATATCTCTTCTTTCCCTTTAATCTTTCAGTTTTGACTTGCAATCATTCCATGTAGCTCATGTTTCTTAAGTGAGTGAGTGTATAATTAGTTAAGTGTAGTTACAGGATGAAAGCTACGCTCGTGGTGTCCTGTCTTGCCAGGTTTTGGCCTCCACCACCTTCTCACTTAACTTGCTACAACTATTTACCACTGTTTGCAAAAGAAAACTTTCTAATGTTTTTTCAGCACTTTTATTTCCTTAGCTTCAATCTATGACCTCTTCTTCAGGGTGTGTATGTGTGTAATTGCCTAAGTGTAATTACCTAAGTGTAGTTACAGGATGAGAGCTACGCTCGTGGTGTCCCGTCTTCCCAGCACTCTTTGTCATATAACACTTTGAAACTACTGACGGTCTTGGCCTCCACCACCTTCTCACCTAACTTGTTCCAACCATCTACCACTGTTTGCGAAAGTGAATTTTCTTATATTTCTTCGGCATTTGTGTTTAGCTAGTTTAAATCTATGACTTCTTGTTCTTGAAGTTCCAGGTCTCAGGAAATCTACCCTATTGATTTTATCAATTCCTGTTACTATTTTGTACGTAGTGATCATATCACCTCTTTTTCTTCTGTCTTCTAGTTTTGGCTTATTTAATGCCTCTAACCTCTCCTTGTAGCTCTTGCCCTTCAGTTCTAGGAGTCACTTAGTAGCATGTCTTTGCACCTTTTCCAGTTTGTTGATGTGCTTCTTAAGATATGGGCACCACACAACCGCTGCATATTCTAGCTTTGGCCTAACAAAAGTCGTGAACAATTTCTTTAGTATATCGCCATCCATGTATTTAAAAGCAATTCTGAAGTTAGAAAGTGTGGCATAGGCTCCTCGCACAACGTTCTTTATGTGGTCCTCAGGTGATAGATTTCTATCTATCTCCACCCCCTAGATCACTTTCTTTATCAGAATTCTTTAAAGATTTTTCACATAATATACAGGTTGTGTGGGGGTCTATGTTCTCCTATTCCACATTCCATAACATGACATTTATTAACATTAAATTCCATTTGCCAAGTGATGCTCCATATACTTATTTTGTCCAGGTCATCTTGAAGGGCATGACAATCATCTAAGTTTCTTAGCCTTCCTATTATCTTAGCATCATCAGCAAACATGTTCATATAATTCTGTGTATGGGTATGTGTAATTACCTAAGTGTAGTTACAGTGTGTGTGTGTGTGTGTGTGTGTGTAATTACCTAAGTGTAGTTACAGGATGAGAGCTACGCTCGTGGTGTCCTGTCTTCCCAGCACTCTTTGTCATATAACGCTTTGAAACTACTGACGGTCTTGGCCTCCACCACCTTCTCACTTAACTTGTTCCAACCGTCTACCACTCTATTTGCGAAGGTGAATTTTCTTATATTTCTTCGGCATCTGTGTTTAGCTAGTTTAAATCTATGACCTCTTGTTCTTGAAGTGCCAGGTCTCAGGAATCCTTCCCTGTCGATTTTATCAATTCCTGTTACTATTTTGTACGTAGTGATCATATCACCTCTTTTTCTTCTGTCTTCTAGTTTTGGCATGTTTAATGCTTCCAACCTCTCCTCGTAGCTCTTGCCCTTCAGTTCTGGGAGCCACTTCGTAGCATGTCTTTGTGTGTGTGTGTGTGTGTGTGTGTGTGTGTGTGTGTGTGTGTGTGTGTGTGTGTGTGTGTGTGTGTGTGTGTGTGGGTGTGTGTTAAATAATCCAGAACAAGCATGAGAGAGACCTGCAGCTGTCTAGGCACATACACGAAAACCATCAACCATGGCTTCTAATCTGCTGAAAACTGTTGTCATACTGTCAATAACAGAGAAACCTCCACACCTACAGTTTAACGAGGACAAGAAATCATTGTGGCATTAACTAGGGTTATTCAGCAGCAATTGGAATCATTTAATGCAATGAATTTCTCTTCAGAAAAATAAGGGCATGAAGATTTCCTAGGTATATCAACACATCAACAGTTGCTGTAAATGTAAATGCAGAAGGAAGCAACTTAATCACATGCTCGTCTTGTGTTATTTCACATTCGCACATATATTTTGTATATAAAACACACATACATATACACATTTATAGATATACAAAAATATGCAGCAAACATGCACACGCATATACACACTGAAGTATTTATAGAGATACAAACTGACAACACACTTGTGTATCTGTGTATACAAGAATTCTTGTGTATACAAGAATTTTTATAAACTAATAAAGTCTGATTATTAATACATAAAACTCAATGAATTTTGGCATGAAGTATAAATGTTGATATTTATCCTTCAAGTAAATTTAGCTTAATAAAACTGTATTTCCATTCAAAAGATGAAGTATGAGGTAATAAAACAAATCCAAAATCATGCATATCATACCATCAAACATACTCATATCATACCATCAAACATACACATATCATACCATCAAACATACACATATTATGCCATCAAATATACACATATCATGCCATCAAACATACATATATCATAGCATCAAATATACACATATCATACTATCAAATAAACACACATCATAGCATCAAATATACACATATCATAGCATCAAATAAACACACATCATAGCATCAAATATACACATATCATACCAGCAAATATACACATATCATAAACCTTATATGTAAGTTGCATAAATCTTAAGGTTAATTTTATCCATTAAGAAAGTCAGTGTCAGGCTATAGTTCTGCCAAAACTATAATTTCTCTTCCCCATAGCAAATATAACCTTTTTCCGAATGCCCATTTTTAAGTATAAAATTACAAGCAATACAGTACAGTATCAGTAATTGCTGAACAGTGAATGAGGAAAATGTTGGCATTTGATTTATAAATATATTGTCCTTTGGCATCTACATTGAAAAATTTCTACAATACTCTGCATACTAAATATTTATAAGTGTGTGTGTGTGTGTGCGTGTGTGTGTGTGTGTGTGTGCATGTGTGTATGTGTGTGTGTGTATGCACCTAGTTGCTCACGCGAGGGTCGAGCTCTGCTCTTTCGGCCCGCCTCTCAACTGTCAATCAATCAACTGTAACTGACTAATTAATGTTTTTTTTTTTTCCACACACACACACCAGGAAGCAGCTCCGTAGCAGCTGTCTAACTCCCAGGTACCTATTTACTGCTAGGTAACAGGGGCATCAAGGTGAAAGAAACATTGCCCATTTGTTTCTGCCTGATCTGGGAATCGAACCCGGGCCACAGAATTACGAGTCCTGCACGCTGTCTGCTCAGCTACCAGACCCCAGTGGATGTGTGTGTGTGTGTGTGTGTGTGTGTATACTCACCTAATTGTGCTTGCAGGGGTTGAGCTCTGGCTCTTTGGTTCCACCTCCCAGCACCATGTCATATAATGCTTTGAAATTACTGACAGTTTTGGCCTCCACCACCTTTTCACCTAAGTTATTCCAACCATCTACCACTCTGTTTGTGAAGTGAATTTTCTTATATTCCTTCAGCAGCTTTGTTTAGTTAGTTTAAATATATGACCTCTTGTTCTTGAAGTTCCAGGTCTCAGGAATTTTTCCTTATCAATTTTATCGATTCCCGTTACTATTTTGAACGTAGTGATCATATCGCCTCTTTTTCTTGTCTTCTAGTTTTGGCATGTTTAATGCCTCTAACCTCTCCTCATGTGTGTGTGTGTGTGTGTAATTACCTAAGTGTAGGTACAGGATGAGAGCTATGCTCGTGGTGTCCCTTCTTCCCAATACTCTTTGTCGTATAACACTTAGAAACTATTATCTGTTTTGGCCTCCACCACCTTCTCACTTAGCTTGTTCCAACCGTCTACCACTCTGTTTGCAAAAGAAAACTTTCTAATGTTTTTTCGGCACCTTTGTTTCCTTAGCTTGAATCTGTGTCCTCTTGTTCGTGATGATGCTGGTTTAAGAAATTCCTCCTTATCAATTTGGTCAATTCCTGTTAAAATTGTGTGTGTAATTACCTAAGTGTAATTACCTAAGTGTAGTTACAGGATGAGAGCTACGCTCATGGTGTCCCGTCTTCCCAGCACTCTTTGTCATATAACGCTTTGAAACTACTGACGGTCTTGGCCTCCACCACCTTCTCACTTAACTTGTTCCAACCGTCTACCACTCTATTTGCGAAGGTGAATTTTCTTATATTTCTTCGGCATCTGTGTTGAGCTAGTTTAAATCTATGACCTCTTGTTCTTGAAGTGCCAGGTCTCAGGAAATCTTCCCTGTCGATTTTATCAATTCCTGTTACTATTTTGTATGTAGTGATCATATCACCTCATTTTCTTCTGTCTTCTAGTTTTGGCATGTTTAATGCTTCCAACCTCTCCTCGTAGCTCTTGCCCTTCAGTTCTGGGAGCCACTTCGTAGCATGTCTTTGCACCTTTTCCAGTTTGTTGATGTGCTTCTTAAGATATGGGCACCACACAACAACTGCATATTCTAGCAAAATGTTCTAGTGTGTGTGTGTGTGTGTGTGTGTGTGTGTGTGTGTGTGTGTGTGTGTGTGTGTGTGTGTGTGTGTGTGTGTGTGTGTGTGTGTGTGTGAGAGTGTGTGTGTGGTATTTGTATATACTGTATATGTATGTGTATCTGTGAGGAAGATGAAACTCAAAAATAAATTACTGTCCTTGCAATATTCGACAGGACACTTTTAGTGTATACCCATTTTTCTATTAAATGATGCAGTGAGATTCAACACATTTTGTATAATGCAAATTATTTAGTCAAATTACAATTTTAAATGTACATTAACAGTGTCTTAATATTCTGAGCTGCAAATCTATTGTGAAATATAACCATAGAGGAAAGTAATTCATTATCTGAAGTCAGTTCATCAGTCTCTACAACCATCTTCCACAAACCCCCAGGCAAATATGGCCAAATGACTTTGCTGTAGCAAAGAATCAATGACGAAAAACATTGATCCATCTTTGAAGAAATGTTGAAGAAACGTTCTAATATTCAAGAAATGCTGATCCAACATTGAAAAAATTACATAAGCACATTTTGCCCGCTTGGTTGTCAAGAAGAAAATGTATGCATGTGTCTGGTTTTGCTCTCTTGGAAAAATTTATTTAAATTTTGCGTTATGTTAAAATTTTTTGCAATACTTTTAATATATAAAAGCTAGTTGCAAAGTGACCATTTAATAATCTTTACAACTAATGAAACATTTAGAAAGCTATTAGTAAGGTCCAATTGTGAAATTTGAAGTTCCTGACTGTATATAATGTCATCACTATATCTGTAACACAGAATATAAAAATCTAAAAAAAAAAAAAAAAAAAAAAAAAAAAAGAGATTGTGTAGAAATTTTTAGATGTAATTATAATATACAGTATATGTTTGGTGAGATCTGGAGCTGAGCATTGGCCAGTTATCGAAGTCATTACTCTATATACTTAGGGTGGAGGGGTCTTTTTTCTTTTATGAATATAGCTTCCAGGATTTGCAGTCTTCTTGGGTCAGTGATGGATGCCAGGATTGTTGTATTATTTACTAGTCAGTGCTCATATCCTATCTCACAAAACAGCACCGGATAACGACGACATCTCTACCAAGCTCTCTCTGCCCGCTGCCTTACCCAATGTTTGATTGGCATCCATTCTCCATTATTCTCCTATTTTTTACCTTATGCTTGATTACCCCTATATTCCTTTGACATTTCACCTTATCCCACACAGATTCACCTCTTCCACATGTGTATTTAAAAAAAAATTGCACCTTGTGTATTCATTCCTTATCTGAAGATGTTCCAGAGTGGAATAAAATGTTCTAGAAAATAAACCCTTCATAATCACTAATTTCTTTACCATCAATTTCAGTAACTTGATTGCTCTTCTTAATGCAAAGTAAGGAAATAGTTAGAAGCATAGAAAGCTTATACTATAAGATCAACAATGCCAGCAATGTGGTCATATTTAACCAAATATGCTTCAAGGAACATCTGCTGTCCGAAGTATGTATGTATGTATATAGCTAAGCCAGTATAGTATAACTATACAGTAGAGCACGTGGAAGGATATGAGGATGAAGGATCTGAGATAAGATGGAGGGAAGTAACGAGGCCCAAACACTTGAACCATTGGGGATCAATCGCACACCTACAAGACACGAGGCCACCACTCTACTAATCAATCCAAGTGGTTAGATAACGGTGCCAAGAGGGTAGTAAAGTTGTCTCCTCAACTGCTGAGAGCAAGGCAAGCCATGGCCCGCCCTCCTTATTCCTCATCTTGTAGCTGAATATTTCAACTGAATATTTGAAGGTATATAAAAAAAAAAGTAAACTAAGAGAAAATAAAATTTACTGGACCCAGTACAAGGAACCTTTGTTATTCTGGTTGTATGTGCATATTACTGACGTGGATAACTGGCTACCTATCACAACAATTCCTGGATGTGGCGGAAGATACAGCTCCAGGTATTGTACTGAAGTACAATACCTGGATTTGCCTGGATGAAGTTCTGGGAGTTTTTCTACTCCCCAAGCCTGGCCTGACCTGTGAGAGCTTGGTCCAGCAAGCCGTTGCTTGGAGTGGCAAAACGCAGATATACATATCCACATATCAAGTGTACACATTTATATAAATGAGACAGACACAAAAAGAGCCTTAAGGTTGGCATGTTAGCAAGCTGGATCTAATGCCAGCTAGTTGGCATGCTGGTTAGCTGCCTGGCATGCTGCCTGGCATGCTAACAGGCTTGCTGGCTAGTTGGCTAGCTGTTTGGTACACTTGCTATCTGGCTGTAGCTAGACTCCTGGTTAACGATGAAACGACCTATCCCTCCCCATTCCAGCCTTCTTCCTTTCCCAGCATAATGAGTGATGGGTAGCAGCAGACAACGTCCCGCCATACATAGAGATAACAAGCAAACCCAACAATGTTTTTGTTACAAACATATTTACTAACTTCCCTGCATTTGTTTATGAATTCTCAAGCTTATTTCATTGAATTTATTTATTTAGATAGATTAATTTTGTGCAACTACTGTTTTAAATATAATGTGCACTGATGCAAGTGTTGGGTCACCAAGTACCACCAGACACATTCCATGACTATTATACACACCCCTCAGTAACTCTAGTGTTTCCAGCAAAAACTCATGCCTCTCACAATCAGTCCCAGCACACCATTATGCCTTCCACACCCAGTCTCTCCCAGCAAAAATGTGTGCCTCCCACAGACATTCACATCAAATATTCAAGCCTCCCACACCCACAATCACTCCCAGCAAACACTTTTGTCTCTAAAAGTCACTCCAAGCAAACACACGTTTCTATCAGACCCACTCCCAGCAAAACACTTCTATCTCCCACAGTCACTCACGGTAAACCCAAGTACTCTACACAGTCACACTCACTCCAAGGAAATACCGATTCTCACATTCATAGTTATTCCTCGAAAATGCTGTGGCCAAATGAGGGTGCAGTGATGCCCCAACAAGCTCAACACTGCCTTATTACTGACCGCTAGGTTTGGTGCTTCCAATAGTGGCCCCTAGTCACATTCCTCTTTTTACCAAATGGTGATTGGTAAATAATGATTTAGATACTGGTTCAGTGAATCAGATGTTCTCAAAACAAGTGCATAATATGTACATGTCAGTATGTATATGTATGCATATACTTTATACATACAAACAACACATACTTTCCAAACACCATTTATCCGAACATGCCTGTTATCCATTTTGGATTTGTCTCAATAAAAAAGTTATATATTATTCAATGTAAACTTGTAAACTTCAGAAGGGCTTCCCTGAGCTTTTGAAATTAAGTATATAGTACATGCTGCTGAAAATAACTGACATAACAAATCTAAATAAAATGGTAACATAAACTCATAAAAGATATACAAAATGAAAGACAAACTGATAAATGGCAATACAATGGGAACGGAGTAAACTGACAAATGGCAACATAATGGGTTGTGTAAACCAATGAATGGTATCATAATGGATAGGGTGTAAACTAATAAATGGCAATGCAATGGGTAGAGTGTAAAGTGGCATATTGCCACACAAAAAGGTCAAAGTCTGCAATTTGCATTTTGAGAAGTGGAAAAGAATGGTAGATAATTTGTAATTTAAAATTTTCAACAAATTCTGTGTTACATATAATTACAGTATAGTATAATGAACCTCTATTAAAACTTTGTATGAAATGCAGCTTACATTTTACGTCAAATAAAAGCGGAAACTTCAAATTTTCATAATGGTCACATTAAGCTTTCAATAGTGTTTGTTTTTTATTATTATAAAGTTAATTACCATGGCCATAAAATTTATGAAACAACAAAATAAAATGAAGTAACATCTTTCGTGTATATAACATGAATTAATTTTAGGTATACAGGAGAACCTCATTTAACGGCAGGGGGGTTATGATCCTGAAAACCCCCAAGTTTAATTGAAATAATTTTAAGCAAAATTAAAAATCTCACAGGCCTAGTGTTATATGTAAGAGTTACATTCCTAGGATACTGGGAAAGATAATTTTTCTCTCACTCACTCTTGTCATAGCTTAGTTTCTAACAATATTGTCTTCCTTTGTTTTTAGCCTTTTATTATGATTACTACCTGTCATAGGCCATTTACCTAGAGTTACATGTAAGAGTTACATTCCTAGGATACTGGGAAAGATAATTTTTCTCTCGCTCACTCTTGTCATAGCTTAGTTTCTAACAATATTGTCTTCCTTTGTTTTTAGCCTTTTATTATGATTACTACCTGTCATAGGCCATTTACCCCTCATGCCTTCTTATCCAAGGAAATTTTGTACTAATGATATCGAGCTTGGAAGTTGCGCACCATGTCTGTTTATGAAAGTGATCAGGTGTCAACATTCATTTGTTTTGGCAGCAGCTAAATTTACTTGATAACGTGATAACATAGTCATATGGTTGTATTATATAATTCTTATGGACACTACTATATTTTATGCTATTATTTTTAATAAACATAGTGTTTATTAAAGTGTTTTTAGCACATGATAAATACAGTGTTTGCTGACAACATTTAAGTTAGCCCTCATATACTGTACTTCATTCTATAAATACCATTTGCTTCCACATAATTTTTTCTATCTTACGTTGGGATCTTAAAAAAAATAATAGAACTGTTTGCCTGTATTTTAAATACTGTATATTTATTTATTTTTTCTAATGCCATATTCAAAATGACGTTAACTGGGGCAATGTTAAGCGAGGTTCGCCTGCATAAATAATTTTGCAGCCACAATTTATATAAAAGAAGAAATATGGTTAATACCGTCCATGAATCAAAATTTTAAATATATATTCTTAAGTGCACCATCATCTATTACAAGGGGTTGTATTTGAAAAAAAATTCAATTACGCATAAAAAGATTCGCTTCACAAATCTGAGACAATCTTACATTTTTCTGCCAATGTAATAAGTAATTAATTTGTAATTTTCCAACTGTGTGCTTCTGTTCTGTCATTTCTTTTTATTTTTATCTTTCAGAAAAGCAATTTCAAAATTACTAAAACTATATACAATATCAAGAATAGCATTCCGGTTTCAAATGGTTTATTTCATTGAAACTGAACACAGTTACTTTATCTTCTTTCCATCCATTATCAAAACACACATGCAAAGTAAATTATAACGTTAGATGGAAAAAGGTGAGTAAGATCATTTTCATGTGATAACGGCAATATGCAATGTTTAATCCGAGAAACTCTGTATTTCTGTTGTCATTCTGTAAACATTCTATATGTAACAACCCACACTAATTACTATTTATGGCTTAACAAAGAAATATAATTTTAAGGATTCTGCCTTTACATACATTCCCCTTTGTGTTTTCTATGCCTAACCCATATTTTTGCTTCAATGTATAAAAATATTAAACCAAATACTGTACTTGCCTACATTCTGGTAAAATGAACTGCCATAGCAGTGTGCTTGAACATCATCACTGCCGGAGATGACCAAAAGTTGTGTGCAAGTTGCCTCAAACCCTGTCCGCAACAATGAACTGTCATAACAGTGTGCTTGAACATCATCACTGTCGGAGATGACCAAAAGTTGTGTGAAAGTTGCCTCAAACCCTGTCCGCAACAATAAAATATTTTTTCAAGTGTCTTCTTGATGTACAGAATTTTCTTAATGGGGAAAATCTAGCAGAGCTATGTATACTTCATGAAAATTTATTCTTCCTTTATAGTTTTAAAAAGATTGACAACAATTATTGAATTTCAATCCATTATAAAATAGTCAGAAATCTTGAAAAAAATATTGTATTCTGATTGGGCATTGATTTAAAAAAAAAAACACGTTTGACATTTTCGTATAAAAGCCAATATGAATTTGCATT
Organism: Procambarus clarkii; assembly: GCF_040958095.1. Taxonomy (NCBI): domain Eukaryota; kingdom Metazoa; phylum Arthropoda; class Malacostraca; order Decapoda; family Cambaridae; genus Procambarus; species Procambarus clarkii. Next base: position 13,661,728 of record NC_091212.1, on the reverse strand, counting down.
AGATGTTCATAGTTGTATCTTTAACGTATATTAATTCGTAAGTATTCTACATATATTTAAATTAGGAATCAGGTACAAAATTGGGCAGATATACTATCTTCCTCTCATGCTCATTCTCTCTCTCTTTCAGTCTATCTTTCTACTTGCACTTCATTAATTCTATTAGACTACGAATGACATGAAACCCTAATGCAAAGGTAAAAAAATTAATACAGTATCCACAATTCGTTCACATTTGATTTTACAACATTACTTGTATATGGATGTGACTAATTCATGACATTTATTCTCTGGCCCTTTAAATTTGTAATGTAACAATGCTTTCTGTATTAAAGATGAAAACACATGAATCAATCCGACATATCAAAAAATTACATCTTAAAATTTTTTCAACAAGTACTTCATTCCATATTTCCCACTATATAACACAAACTATTAAAAACAACTATCTATATAGAAACACCTCAGGTCTTGCCAGCTTGCAAAATTTGCAGTTATTAGAAGTGACCACTTTTTCACCATGATTTCTCGTCAAAGAACGGTTACACGATCACACCACTCAAACCACACCCTTTCAAAACCTGCAATATGTGAGGCTGTGTATCATTGTCTTTACAACCTTTGTTCCCAAAACAGAACACAAACAAATTTCTTTTCCCAAACTTGCTTGAGGGAACTTAAAGGTCGTCATGCAGCAGCGGAAAATTAGCAGAAAGAGAGGGAAAGTTCACCACCGTTCCTCCACTGTGTAACTGCTCGATTTTTCATCTGAAAACGTGAATCATTAATAGTCTTTTGATTTTAAACACTATTGTCAAGAAGTATCCTAACAATCTGCTCAAATGTCATTCAAAACTGTATATTGTAATGTGTAATATAAAAATGTAAATTAATAAAATGTAAACATAACAAAATTTCATGGTTAAAGCTAGTATTATTGTGTCACACATGACAGTGCTATGAAACAGGCTTAAATTAAAAGACTATACTGTACTGTATATTATTTGTTCTAAAATATATAACAACAAATTATTGTCTATGGTGCTTAAACAATAACTGATTTGGTGTTATCTAAACCAAGTTGGACATCATCCCTCATCGTATGTTTAAACGACGTTATTATTAAATAACTTCACAAAAAAAAATAAAAAAATACTGAATGTAAAACAACTGATATACTATAACATGTCCATAATTAATCTGCCAAGGTTAAAATATTAATTTCATAATTGTGAGAGTACTGGTATAGACTAATAAAAGAAACTGTTATTCTGATTAAATTTAAGCAGCAGTGTAGGTAGAGTCAGTACAGTACATCAATGTTTCATGATGTTTTATTCACATGTAACTAAATTTACCTTTATTAAGGCTTAGAGGGTGCAACTTTCTCAGTTCTGGGTCACCACTATGAGGCATTCTCAATTTAAATTTTCTTCTTTGCAAACAAGTGAAAAATATTAAAAAAAAAAAAAAAAAAAAATCTGCATAGACAGATTTTCAATTTAATTACATTTTCAAATTAAATGCTGACATTGGCGTCAATTCCCAAAGTTTGGATAGGCACACCTTAATTTGACATTTTCTTTTCTTGTAAGGTTAAGAAAATATATTAAATAAATATACGGGTGAATGAAGAAAATGACTGAAAATGGTCTCAAACTTAATACCGTACTGTATTCATGCATTCATGTATTATGTCAGTCTTGATTCGCTTTGGGTCATTCAGTGTAAGATAAAGAATTTAGTTGTTAATTGTATACTAATAACTGTTATAATAATAATAATAATAATAATAATTCTGAACTTGCTTTACCCCCCATTAAGTTTGGAATGAAGTAATGTTGAAAGTATCAAGAGAAAAAAAAGAATTAGCATCCAGAATTTGAATTCTGGATGCCAATTCTAACGAAAACTATCAATTGTCATGTTAATTCTAAACTATCAATAGTTGTTACCTAAAATAGGAGACTAATTCTTAATGTAGCTGGCCAGTGTCACTACTCACAATATGAACTATTGAAATATATGTTTATCGTTTTGTCTTATGTTCCTATTTGAGAAGTGAGTGCTGCATTAACAAAGCCGATTTATCAAATTTATAGAATAATACAGCCATTAAAAAATTATGCAATTCATGGAATTTATAAAGTTTGGACCGGGCCATTCAAATAAATAAATAAATATGAATGTATATATATATATTTATATATATATAATCACTAGAGAACTGTATTGACCCAACGAGGATTCGAACACGCACCACCCAGGATCACCCATTGGCGTACAGAGTACAGAGTACATAACCACTAGACCAATGATTGTCTTGAATCACTGGTCTAGTGGATGGTGCTCAGTATGCCGAGAGGTGACACTGGGCAGCTTGGGTTCAAATCCTGGTCGGGTCAATAGAGTTCTTAGTGATTAATGGCTCATGCGTTCAAGTTAATAATGATAATCATTATCATTATTAACTGCTTGAATTGCCAAGTGATATTTTTTAATATTAGTTTTATGATTTTTTGTCATATTCATCATGATGTCATGATGCAGGTCTTTTTAACCAACTGAGCTATTTAAGGGTTAAACTTCAAGAAATTTCACTATGGATACTTTTTATAATATATAGTAGTTAATTATCTATTAATTTATTGTGAACTCAAGTCAATAAAAAGGGATTGGCCTGATGACACACAAAATCTTTCATTCCATACATTCTCATATTGCACACACGGTATCTGGAACACAGTCTATGTTGCAAACTCTGCTGCTTGAATTATTAATTATTATTCACTGTTCACACTACACCAGCCCATGACAGGACCATTCTCCAATTTACCATCACTATTATCTAAGAGGCAACTATCCATTAAGTTCAATATCTGCCATGGCTAAGATATAGAAAACTGTGACCAAGTGACCAAACATGGCAAATATTTACCTAAGATGGTCAATTAAATCTGTATTCTTGCTAAGGAATTTTGTCATAATGTACAAGGCTTGGATAATAATGCTGGTTGAAAAAAAAAAAGTGCAACATAACTTCAAATATCCTTAATTTATGCAGATATTTAATTGAGTATGGTTTTTCAGTGTCCTACCTTGTGGCTACCTTGTGGCTACCTTGTGGAAGTTCCAGGGATTAACGCTCCCGTAGCCTGGTCCCTGACCAGGCCTCCCGGTTGGTCGTCTGGTCAACCAGGCTGTTGGATGCTGCTGCTTGCAGTCTGATGTATGAATCACAGCCTGGTTGATCAGGTAGGCCAACAACTGAGCATCCCCAGGATGCAACTAACAGCAGTAATCTAACTCTCGGGTACCAATTTACTGCTAGGTGAACAGAGGCATCAGGTGTAAGGAAATACATCCAATAACCTCAGCCTGCCAGGAAATCAAACTCAGATACAATCAGGTGTGAGCCAACTGGTCTCACCACTGCACCACAGTTATTAAACAATTTCAATTTGGAGTTTGCTACTTTCTTATTAATATACCTTAACAGTATTCCACCTGCTGGCATTAAAAATCTATCACAAGTCAGATGTGATCTACAGTATGTGTTTAATGTACAGTATATGAAATAAAGATTAGAACATGACAATTACTATGTACTGTACTTTATCGTACAAATCTTACCGTACCTTATATTGTTTTAAAAACTTGGCGCATGACAACAGTTAGCACTGCCTATACATCATCAAATTTAGATTATTCAAATATAAACAAAAAATAGCAATATTTTGTAATTTTGTGTATTTGGAAACTGGAAGCATTATGGGTAAAGAAAGTGTGTTAACATCAACATTAATATTGATGAGCCTATACCATTAACAGGAAATTCAGTCACAAACGAGCCATTATTAATTTGAGAGGTTGCTGAATTTAAATACAGAATTATACCCAGGACTCTTAATGCTTAAAGTTAGTTAACTGTGGCATACTAATAAAATACTGTACTTTGTCTTTTCATTTGTATACATAAACTCTACTTTTGTTTATTAATAAGTAAATCAATTTAAATTCCAAAGTTTTCACAACTTTCCTAAGTAATTTATTTACGTAACTCTAGCTTAGCTGAGAGTCCATATACAGCACTGAATACACTTATAGGTGACAAGGATTTTTTTATGTCAGAGAACTAGTACATGGTTAATACTATCTACCCCTCATTCAATGTTGGGAGTTAGGTTCCTCAAAACTGCAACTTTAATTGAAATGACATTAAGTGAAACCAAAAACCTATTAGGCCTCAAGTAATAAGTAGAGCAAGCTCCATCAAGCTACAGCCTGGTGGACCAAGCTCTCACAAGTTATTCCTGGCCTCAGGCCAGGCTTGGGGATTAGAAGAACTTCCAGAACCCCATCAAGCAGGTATCAAGCAAGCAGTACCAACAGCAGACTTCTCTACCAGTCACTTGCTTCCCCAGCCACGTTCATGTTTCTCTAAAAATTTGGCCTTCTTATTCATGGTGAGGAAGTCCCTCTAGCACTTGCTTGATGTACACATATTACATTTTGCGAACAACATGGCTTCAACTTGGAGGCATGGTCGGGGACCGGGCCGCGGGAATGTTACCTGCTCAATACCTGCTTGATGGGGTTCTGGGAGTTCTTTTACTCCCATAGCCTGGACCGAGGCCAGGCTTGACTTGTGAGCCCCGAAATCATCTCAAGGTAACTATAAGGTAAGGTAACTTGCAAACAATAGATATACAGGTATCAGAAGAAAATTTTAAGAAACTGTTTGAGTAATGTGAGACTATAGCACACTAACATACAAGGAAAACACATGGTAAATAAATAATAGGTCTGGATGCCTCGAAAAATTACGTCACACAAAGAAGCTCATTTCTACAATTTATAGTCAAGTAAAAGTTTAGCAAAATGTTAATAATATATATATGATTATAAATAACATATACAAATACCAAAGATTAACAAAAATAAGAAAACTAAACATGATTTGATGGAAATTAGTTTATGTGATTAAAGGACAATCCAGGTTTCACCATGTTCCCCTTTGGAATTCAAATGGTTAACATTAATGAAAATGGTTTTGTATTCTTCCAGTTTTTTCATTTAATTGTTCTCATTTACTTCGTATTGTCTTAATTTACGACCATTTAGTTCACACTTTGCCACACTTATACAGTATTTTGAAATATTTGCTTCAGTTTAGCTATTTTACCATAGATATTTAGCAATGTATATCATTTTGCTTAATTATTTTAATCAGTGTTCTTTAGATCTGATGATAAAATAGAAATTTTCATACCCTTGTAATGATCATTGGAAATATGTTTGCTTGCACTACTAAGCCTAATAAGCAAGACCCATCTACCCTGACAGTCCAATCTATTTTGCAATTTTAATTTTCTTTGTAGTTAGTTCACACCCTAATAATATTAATGTACTATTGCAATATGAATTTTTAACTTTAGCATAGTTTTCCCTATGTTAGGTAGAATCAAGAAATAACTGGCATTATTTAGTGTAGGTCATGTTTTACAGTTACCGTAGTTTTGCCTGAAACTAAAAAAAATATCCTTATCATGTATAGTACTGTATCTGTATAAGGACAAACTCAATCAACAAGAGAAAATGTCTGAAAGCGTCATATTTATGAAAGACTCGGCACGTTTATATACTGTGTGTATGTGTATGTAAGTATGTATGTATGTATGTGTATATATATATATATGTCGTACCTAGTAGCCAGAACGCACTTTTTGGACTACTATGCAAGGCCCAATTTGCCTAATAAGCCAAGTTTTCCTGAATTAATATATTTCCTCAAATTTTTTTCTTATGAAATGATAAAGCTACCCATTTCATTATGAATGAGGTAAATTTTTTTTTATTGGAGTTAAAATTAACATAGATATATGACCGAACCTAACCATACCTACCTAACCTAACCTAACCTATCTTTATAGGTTAGGTTCGGTTAGGTAGCCGAAAAAGTTAGGTTAGGTTAGGTTAGGTAGGTTAGGTAGTCGAAAAAACATTAATTCATGAAAACTTGGCTTATTAGGCAAATCGGGCCTTGTATAGTAGGCTGAGAAGTGCGTTCTGGCTACTAGGTACGACATATATATATATATATATATATATATATATATATATATATATATATATATATATATATATATATATATATATGCAACAATGATCACAAAAACACTGATCCAAGTATGCAGAATAACCACATATGAAAAATAGAAAATGCTTAACGCGTTTTCGGCTAATTCGCCTTCATCAGAGCAAAGTAGAATCAATTTTTGATTCTACTTTGCTCTGATGAAGGCGAATTAGCCGAAAACGCGTTAAGCATTTTCTATTTTTCATATGTGGTTATTCTGCATATATATATATATATATATATATATATATATATATGTGTCGTACCTAGTAGCCAGAACGCACTTCTCAGCCTAATATGCAAGGCCCGATTTGCCTAATAAGCCAATTCTTCCTGAATTAATATACTTTCTATATTTTTTTTTTCTTATGAAATGATAGAGCTACTCATTTCATTATGTATGAGGTCAATTTTTTTTTATTGGAGTTAAAATTAACATAGATATATGACCGAACCTAACCAACCCTACCTAACCTAACCTAACCTATCTTTATAGGTTAGGTTAGGTTAGGTAGCCAAAAAAGTTAGGTTAGGTTAGGTTAGGTAGGTTAGGTCGTCGAAAAAACATTAATTCATGAAAACTTGGCTTATTAGGCAAATCGGGCCTTGCATAGTAGGCTGAGAAGTGCGTTCTGGCTACTAGGTACGACATATATATATATATATTATATATATATATATATATATATATATATATATATATATATATATATATATATATATATATATATATATATATATAAGGACAAACTCAATCAACAAGAGAAAATGTCTGAAAGCATCATATTTATATATATGTCGTACCTAGCAGCCAGAACGCACTTCTATGCCTACTATTCAAGACCCGATTTGCCTAATAAGCCAAGTTTTCATGAATTAATTGTTTTTCGACTACCTAACCTACCTAACCTAACCTAACCTAACGTTTTCGGCTACCTAACCTAACCTAACCTATAAAGATAGGTTAGGTTAGGTTAGGTAGGGTTGGTTAGGTTCGGTCATATATCTACATTAATTTTAACTCCAATAAAAAAAAATTGACCTCATACGCAATGAAATGGGTAGCTTTATAATTTCATAAGAAAAAAATTAGAGAAAATATATTAATTCATGAAAACTTGGCTTATTAAGCAAATCGGGCCTTGAATAGTAGGCATGGAAGTGCGTTCTGGCTACTAGGTACGACATATATATATATATTTATATATATATATATATATATATATATATATATATATATATATATATAATACAGTATATATATATATATATATATATCACAGGTAATTACTTAAGTGTAGTTAAAAGGTGAGAGTTACACTCGTGGTGTCCCGTCTTCCCAGTACTCCTTTTCATATGACGATTTGAAAGTACTGTACTGATGGTTTTGGCCTCGACTACCTTCTCACTTGTTCCAACTGTCTACCACTCTTTTTGCAAAAAGAGAACGTTCTAATTTTTTTTTGGGGGGGGGGCAGCTATGGTTTTCTTAGAATGAATCTATGACCTCTTGTTCTTGAAGTTGCAGGTTTCAAAAATTCGTCTTTGTTAATTTTGTCAATTCCTGTTGCTACTTTGTGAGTAGTGATTACATTGCCTCTTTTTTTTCTTCTATCTTCTAACTTTGGGATATTTAACACCTTTAGCCTCTCCTTTAAGCTCCTGTTTTTCAGTTCCAGAAGCCATTCATTTGCATATCTTTGAATCTTTTCAGTTTATTGATGTGCTTCTTGAGATATGCGCACCACACAAACGTTACATTGTCTATATGAACGATATACCAGAAGAAATACAGAATTATATGAACATGTTTGCTGAAGATGCCAAGCTACTAGAAAAGATAAGAAACTTCGATGATAGTTATGCCCTTCAATAAAACCTGGGCATAATAAGCATATGGAGCGACACTTGGCAGATAGAATATAATGTGAATAAATGCCACATTATGGAATGTGGAACAGGAGAAAATAGGACACAACTTACAAATTACAGTACAGTGGTACCTTTGTTTATGAATTTAATCTGTTCCCAGAGCTGGTTCGTAAACTAAAAATTCGTAAACCGAAATGAATTTTCCCATAAGAAATAATGTAAATTTAATTAATCCATTCCACACTCCCAAAAATATTAACTTAAAAATACATTTCATACATAATACTACAAATATTTTGTACTACATTATGTACAAGTTATATCTTACCTTTATTGATGACTCTTGTTGGCGTATGGAAGATGGTGAGAGGGGGGGGGAGAGGTATTAGTATTTGGAAAGGAAGTCCCCCTTCCATTATAACATCAGGCTGTAATGACATTTCTAGGGTACTCTCTCTCTCTCTCTCTTACGTTTTGCAGGCATACCACTAGGACCTGATTGTGGCTCACTGCTTGCTTGTCTTACTAAGAATCTGTCTATAAACACTTGTTTTTGCCTACGTTTTAACACTTGTCTGTAGTGAGACATCACATTGTCTCACTATGAATGATCTCTTGTGTTTCCTCTATCCTCATTCTCAGATTTGTTTTCATAGGTTGAACCTTACCACTGACTTTCTTGGGACCCATGACATGATATATAATAATTACTTTTATGGTATGTTCAGAAGCCAAAATACAGACAAAAATTAAATTCTTTACAAAGAATTCAAGTGCGATCATCGCTAGGCGGGAGGCACTGGTAAACTGAAGCATGCCTCGCCCTTGCCACCAGGAACCACGTGCTCGGTCGACCCACACGTGTATCAACAAACTCGTCAAGTGAGGCAAGGCCAGTAAACTAAGCTGAATTTTGCAAGGAAATTGAGCTTGTAAACTGAAAAATTTGTAAAGTGGGGCATTCGTAAACCGTGGTTCCGCTGTATGTGAAAAGACATTAAAGAACTTGGACAGAGACAAAGAAAGAGATCTAAGGGTGGCTCTGGATAGTAAACTGTCACTTAAAGACCACATAAAAAACATTATGCAAGAAGCATATGCTATACTTTCCAACTTCAGACCCACATTTAAATACATGGATGGAGAAATACAGTACTAAAGAAATTAATCACAACTTTCATGAGACCTTAACTGGATTATGCAGTGGTTGTATGATGCCCTTGCATCATACAACCACTGCATATTCCAGTTATGGTTATGATGGTTGTATCTTGCAAAGGGTGCAAAGACATGCTACTAAATGGCTTCAAGAAATGAAAAACAATAGCTACAAAGGAGAGGCTAGAAGTGTTAAAGATGCTAAAGCTGGAATACAGATGTGATATGATCACTACATATAAGATAATAACAAAAATCAATAAAATAGTCAAGTACATTTTTTAAACCTGCAGCTTCAAGAACATGAGGCCATAAGTTCAAGTTAAGGGATCAAAGGTGCTGAAAAAATATATAAAAGTTCTCTTTTTGCGAACAGATTTGTAGAACGTTAGATCAAATGAGAAAGTGGTGGATGCCAAAACCATAGATATTTTCAAAGCAGCATATGACAAAGATTATTGAAAAGACAAGACACCATGAGCATAGCTCTTATCTTATAACTACACTTAAGTAATTACACTTAGAAATTACACACACACATGTGCTCACTGAGTGGCTCCCAGAACTGAAGAACAAGAGCTACGAGGCGAGGTTAGAGGCATTAATATGCCACAACTAGAAGATAGAAGAAAAAGAGGCACTATGATCACTACGAACTGTACAAGATAGTAACAGGAACCAATAAAATTGATAGGGAAGACTTCCTGAGACCTGGAACTTCGAGAACAAGAAGTCATAGATTTAAACTAACTAAACAAAGTTGCCAAAGTAATATAAGAAAATTCACTTTTGTAAATAGAGTGGTAGACGGTTGGAACAAGTTAGGTGAAAAGGTGGTGGAGGCCAAAACCAGCATTACTGTACTTTCAAAGAATTATATGACAAAGAGTGCTGGGAAAACGGGACACCACAAGCGGAGTTCTCATCCTGTAACTACACTTAGGTAATTACACACACACAGACTGAGCACTCACACGTTCTTGAACACATCATCAGCGGTTCAAGCAAACAATAATGGAAAGTATTTTAATATACCAGTACCTAACTAAACACTGAAATAAACATAAATTTTGTGCATTTCATTTCAAGGAAAAACAAAATTTATGTTATATCACTAGATGAGTACAAGAGAATTAACTCACACGTGTTCACTTCGGCCATAACACACACACATATTACAGAGCAGAGTGAACATCCTAAAACCTGGTGGTTATCTAAGTTGTTAATACTGTACAGTTATCAGACTTATGTTTTACGATCAATGTCGAAAATATTTACATTTATGGGAGTACCTATAGGCAGATATAGCCTAGAATGTCATTAATCAATCAACTAACTTACGAACAAATATTCATCACTGGTTATATGACTGCATATTCGATGATATATTCGATCCAAAATACAATACTGTACAGTATGTTGCAATAACATGCTGCCATAATTTTGATGACTGAATTTATACTTTCTATTGTGACAAAAATGAGTTCCTCAGAAGTGTCCTATTTTATTACAGCATTCCTATGTAATACATTTTCATTGATAAGCCACAAATTTTTTGTGTGAATTTTCTTTGAAAGCACAGATGCCTATTTTTATTTTTCCAAATTTTAAATCAGATGTAACTAAACATTTTCCTATCACATATAAAAATCATATACCGGTATGTATTGAATATAAAAAGCCAAGTTTTCTCAAAATAAAGCTAAAAAATTATTAAACTGCATGCATGTTCTTCACTGGATACCAGAGTAAACACACACAATCAGGAAAATTATCTTTTAACATGTAATCACAACAGATTTAACCAAGTTTAGTATTGATGATTACCTGTTGCATTTTCTCAAAGTCTAGACATGGGCGGTGCATCTGGTGAGGGCGAGGCGTGTGCCTGTGTCTCTTGCGAGGGGATGCTGCCCTAGCGCCCCCCTCCGCCCTGGGAGTCCCACCCTCACTACAACCAGCACCCCCTGGTGACCCACTAGTCTCTCCTGCTCCACCTGAAGACAATAAGCCCTCCCTCCCACTGCTCGCTAGGCTGAGCATCTTGGTGGGTGGAGAGACAGAGCGTAAGGGCTTGTGAGCCTCAAGGGGTGGGGAGGTTCTGAACTGGACGGGTGGGCGTGACCCAGTGGTCAATACGCATACTTCCTCGTCACTGCTTCCTGAAAATTTAAGTAATAAAAAAAATAAAAAAAATGTATAAACAGAAAATGAAATCTTAATACAAACTACTGTACCAGTATTTGTTCATGATACAGTTGAAAATAGGATTCTGTGGTGGTTTAAAATCTGAAAATATACTGTATTTGTACTACATAAGTAATATTCTATCATATTAGTTAATTTTTATCAGACAATACTGTACTTATAACAGTCCTCTCCTAGAAAACAGCCTAAAAGCAGTTCCTAATTTTGTTAACTAATGCAATGTTACTGTGAAATGCCAGAAAAAAAGTATTCTTGATCTTAAATATACACGTTATGATTATATGTTTACCTGAGTCTGTTAGAGAGAGCCTGGCTACTTGTGACCATTTTCGCTTCTCTGGGGGCCCTGTTTCCCGAGACCAAGAACCTGTGAGTGTTTCCAGCTCTTCTTCAGATGAATGGTGCTCAACAGGATCACATGCATCACAGTCACTTACAAATGCAGAATCCAAGAAGGGTTCAATAGGGGACTCTAAGGCAGGTGACTCTCTAGGTGGGTCTGGGGTTCGTAGAGATGGATGTGGGTGACGTGGTGTGCGTGCCCTCCTCGCAGGGTGTGGGTGATGACTGTGATGTAGGTGATGGTGGTGATGATGGTGGTGATGATGAAGATGTGGATGGTGATAGGGACCTGTAGATGAAGGGCCAGCAGAGGGAGGGATGGTAGATGGTGGGGGCATGTCGGGTGCATCGCCAGCCATTGGGAGGTCATCACAGGTGAGCGTGTCGGTGCTGGTCTGGCTTGTGGGGCGTGATCTCACGCTGCACCCACTAGACACCTCGCTCGACATTTCGCTGCCTGTTAAAAAAAAGCAGAATGGTAACATGATTGAGCCACTGTTATTTGTTACATGTTAAAGAGTTTGCTATTACAGCCTAAATATACAGTACTATTAGAGAGAGTAAAAACGAGATTTTGAATATTGTTTTACCCATTTGATTACAGAAAAATTTCTTAATATAAACATTCTTCTTCCTTGGCTAATTAATGATCACTCTTATAATCCCATACAACTAAGTACAGTATCTTCTTGAGATTATCTTGAGATGACTTCAGGGCATTTTTTTAGTGTACCTGCAACCCGGTCCTCGACCAGGCCTCCACCCCCAGGAAGCAGCCCGTGACAGCTGTCTAACATCCAGGTACCTATTTTACTGCTAGGTAACAGGGGCATAGGGTGAAAGAAACTCTGCCCATTGTTTCTCGCCGGCGCCTGGGATCGAACCCGGGACCACAAGATCACAAGTCCAGTGTGCTGTCCACTCAGCCGACCGGCTCCCATCATCGGTCTCCCACCAGTATGAACACAAGATTGCTGAAGTAATGGAGACAGTTAACTATCAACATTACTTCAACAATCATGCAAAAAATGTAAAAAGTAGTGTTGCATCGGGTCTTTTCGTAAGAGCATTGCGAATCTGTAATCCTCAGTGGTTAAACACTGAAATTAATAAATTATCCACTCAACTCAATAAAGTAGTACAAGTATACCCCAGCTGGTTCCTGGGTGAAGCCTTAAAAGTTGCCAAAGGAAATTACTACCAGACTGACAAATATTCATCACTGGTTATATAACTGCATATTCGATGATATATTCGATCCAGGCAGCAGGAGATTACTATTACGAACAGCTTGGTCATTCCATGTACGTAGCTCCAACTTAGAGTACATCGCTAAGAACATCAGCCGAATGGGAAAAAAATTATTCCTTTTCAGTTACCGAAATAAAGATGGAAATGAATTATTAAACATTTATCAGAAGAAAGATCTTGAGGTTATCTTGAGATGATTTCGGGGCTTTAGTGTCCCCGCGGCCCGGTCCTCGACCAGGCCTCCACCCCCAGGAAGCAGCCCGGGACAGCTGACTAACTCCCAGGTACCTATTTTACTGCTAGGTAACAGGGGGCATAGGGTGAAAGAAACTCTGCCCATTGTTTCTCGCCGGCGCCCGGGATCGAACCCGGGACCACAGGATCACAAGTCCAGCATGCTGTCCGCTCGGCCGACCGGCTCCCTGATAGATAGAGCTGAGTGGGTTAGAGTTTATAGGATTCCTTGTGGTGATAATAAATTGTGCTGTAATAAAGTTTATTATGGCCAAACAGGCAGGAATCTAAAAACTCGCATAACTGAACACCAGTGGTCTGTTAGATATGGGCAAGAAAGCTCAGCTTTATATAAACATGTGAGACTGATCACAAAATTATATGGGATAATTCTTGTATAATTTATACCCAACACTGTGGCCTAAAAAGAAAAATAATACAATCTACTCTTATGAACAATAATCCAAATTGTAATATCTCCTCAGGGCAGTGGTTACCAGAGCTGTTGAGAGATTATGTAACAAGGAGGTTATTACCCAATGCATACCTAGTTATTACCTACTGTATACACCTCTGCCCAGGACACCTGACTTGATGCCATAAAAGCAGCATCAGTCATCATTCTTGCTCACTGCTGAAGAGGATCCCGGGTTCGGATCGAAACACAGTATACAGTCTATATGTTCTCATGTTTTCAAAATAGTTGGTTTAATATATATATGCGGAAAATCCACAGAGAAATGGGAAAGAGAGATGAACGTTTCGGCCGATCTGGGCCTTTATCAACACCCTTTGTCAACGTCAGGTGAGAACACCTGACTTGTCAGTCAGGTGTTCTCACCTGACAACACCTGACTGAGTCAGGTGTTGACAAAGGCCCAGATCGGCCAAAACGTTCATCTCTCTTTCCCATTTCTCTGTGGATTTTCCGCATACAAATGATCAGTGTTTAGTGATCGTCAATTGCATGCATATTATATATATATATATATATATATATATATATATATATATATATATATATATATATATATATATATATATATATATATATATATATATATATATATATAAACAATCTTTGGACAACACCCACCAGTGGGACTCGAACCCAGAAAGCACAACTACCTTCCAGTAGCTGGCATAACTAGTATGCTTTAACCCACTACGCCATCAGACCTTACAAAAAGAAGTAGATAGTTCGAGATATATATATCTCAAACATCTCTACCTCCCGAAGGCACCAGATGAGTGAGGGGTCAGTCTGCAATTTTCGTCAAGCCACTGTCAATGTGAGAGAACTCGTGTCCAGCTTATAAGCCTATACTTGCATAAACCACAAGTGAAGATAAACAATCTTTGGACAACACCCACCAGTGGGACTCGAACCCAGAAAGCACAACTACCTTCCAGTAGCTGGCATAACTAGTATGCTTTAACCCACTACGCCATCAGACCTTACAAAAAGAAGTAGATAGTTCGAGATATATATATCTCAAACATCTCTACCTCCCGAAGGCACCAGATGAGTGAGGGGTCAGTCTGCAATTTTCGTCAAGCCACTGTCAATGTGAGAGAACTCGTGTCCAGCTTATAAGCCTATACTTGCATAAACCACAAGTGAAGATAAACAATCTTTGGACAACACCCACCAGTGGGACTCGAACCCAGAAAGCACAACTACCTTCCAGTAGCTGGCATAACTAGTATGCTTTAACCCACTACGCCATCAGACCTTACAAAAAGAAGTAGATAGTTCGAGATATATATATCTCAAACATCTCTACCTCCCGAAGGCACCAGATGAGTGAGGGGTCAGTCTGCAATTTTCGTCAAGCCACTGTCAATGTGAGAGAACTCGTGTCCAGCTTATAAGCCTATACTTGCATAAACCACAAGTGAAGATAAACAATCTTTGGACAACACCCACCAGTGGGACTCGAACCCAGAAAGCACAACTACCTTCCAGTAGCTGGCATAACTAGTATGCTTTAACCCACTACGCCATCAGACCTTACAAAAAGAAGTAGATAGTTCGAGATATATATATCTCAAACATCTCTACCTCCCGAAGGCACCAGATGAGTGAGGGGTCAGTCTGCAATTTTCGTCAAGCCACTGTCAATGTGAGAGAACTCGTGTCCAGCTTATAAGCCTATACTTGCATAAACCACAAGTGAAGATAAACAATCTTTGGACAACACCCACCAGTGGGACTCGAACCCAGAAAGCACAACTACCTTCCAGTAGCTGGCATAACTAGTATGCTTTAACCCACTACGCCATCAGACCTTACAAAAAGAAGTAGATAGTTCGAGATATATATATCTCAAACATCTCTACCTCCCGAAGGCACCAGATGAGTGAGGGGTCAGTCTGCAATTTTCGTCAAGCCACTGTCAATGTGAGAGAACTCGTGTCCAGCTTATAAGCCTATACTTGCATAAACCACAAGTGAAGATAAACAATCTTTGGACAACACCCACCAGTGGGACTCGAACCCAGAAAGCACAACTACCTTCCAGTAGCTGGCATAACTAGTATGCTTTAACCCACTACGCCATCAGACCTTACAAAAAGAAGTAGATAGTTCGAGATATATATATCTCAAACATCTCTACCTCCCGAAGGCACCAGATGAGTGAGGGGTCAGTCTGCAATTTTCGTCAAGCCACTGTCAATGTGAGAGAACTCGTGTCCAGCTTATAAGCCTATACTTGCATAAACCACAAGTGAAGATAAACAATCTTTGGACAACACCCACCAGTGGGACTCGAACCCAGAAAGCACAACTACCTTCCAGTAGCTGGCATAACTAGTATGCTTTAACCCACTACGCCATCAGACCTTACAAAAAGAAGTAGATAGTTCGAGATATATATATCTCAAACATCTCTACCTCCCGAAGGCACCAGATGAGTGAGGGGTCAGTCTGCAATTTTCGTCAAGCCACTGTCAATGTGAGAGAACTCGTGTCCAGCTTATAAGCCTATACTTGCATAAACCACAAGTGAAGATAAACAATCTTTGGACAACACCCACCAGTGGGACTCGAACCCAGAAAGCACAACTACCTTCCAGTAGCTGGCATAACTAGTATGCTTTAACCCACTACGCCATCAGACCTTACAAAAAGAAGTAGATAGTTCGAGATATATATATCTCAAACATCTCTACCTCCCGAAGGCACCAGATGAGTGAGGGGTCAGTCTGCAATTTTCGTCAAGCCACTGTCAATGTGAGAGAACTCGTGTCCAGCTTATAAGCCTATACTTGCATAAACCACAAGTGAAGATAAACAATCTTTGGACAACACCCACCAGTGGGACTCGAACCCAGAAAGCACAACTACCTTCCAGTAGCTGGCATAACTAGTATGCTTTAACCCACTACGCCATCAGACCTTACAAAAAGAAGTAGATAGTTCGAGATATATATATCTCAAACATCTCTACCTCCCGAAGGCACCAGATGAGTGAGGGGTCAGTCTGCAATTTTCGTCAAGCCACTGTCAATGTGAGAGAACTCGTGTCCAGCTTATAAGCCTATACTTGCATAAACCACAAGTGAAGATAAACAATCTTTGGACAACACCCACCAGTGGGACTCGAACCCAGAAAGCACAACTACCTTCCAGTAGCTGGCATAACTAGTATGCTTTAACCCACTACGCCATCAGACCTTACAAAAAGAAGTAGATAGTTCGAGATATATATATCTCAAACATCTCTACCTCCCGAAGGCACCAGATGAGTGAGGGGTCAGTCTGCAATTTTCGTCAAGCCACTGTCAATGTGAGAGAACTCGTGTCCAGCTTATAAGCCTATACTTGCATAAACCACAAGTGAAGATAAACAATCTTTGGACAACACCCACCAGTGGGACTCGAACCCAGAAAGCACAACTACCTTCCAGTAGCTGGCATAACTAGTATGCTTTAACCCACTACGCCATCAGACCTTACAAAAAGAAGTAGATAGTTCGAGATATATATATCTCAAACATCTCTACCTCCCGAAGGCACCAGATGAGTGAGGGGTCAGTCTGCAATTTTCGTCCTCTCAATGTGAGTTGAGTTCTCTCACATTGACAGTGGCTTGACGAAAATTGCAGACTGACCCCTCACTCATCTGGTGCCTTCGGGAGGTAGAGATGTTTGAGATATATATATCTCGAACTATCTACTTCTTTTTGTAAGGTCTGATGGCGTAGTGGGTTAAAGCATACTAGTTATGCCAGCTACTGGAAGGTAGTTGTGCTTTCTGGGTTCGAGTCCCACTGGTGGGTGTTGTCCAAAGATTGTTTATCTTCACTTGTGGTTTATGCAAGTATAGGCTTATAAGCTGGACACGAGTTCTCTCACATTGACAGTGGCTTGACGAAAATTGCAGACTGACCCCTCACTCATCTGGTGCCTTCGGGAGGTAGAGATGTTTGAGATATATATATCTCGAACTATCTACTTCTTTTTGTAAGGTCTGATGGCGTAGTGGGTTAAAGCATACTAGTTATGCCAGCTACTGGAAGGTAGTTGTGCTTTCTGGGTTCGAGTCCCACTGGTGGGTGTTGTCCAAAGATTGTTTATCTTCACTTGTGGTTTATGCAAGTATAGGCTTATAAGCTGGACACGAGTTCTCTCACATTGACAGTGGCTTGACGAAAATTGCAGACTGACCCCTCACTCATCTGGTGCCTTCGGGAGGTAGAGATGTTTGAGATATATATATCTCGAACTATCTACTTCTTTTTGTAAGGTCTGATGGCGTAGTGGGTTAAAGCATACTAGTTATGCCAGCTACTGGAAGGTAGTTGTGCTTTCTGGGTTCGAGTCCCACTGGTGGGTGTTGTCCAAAGATTGTTTATCTTCACTTGTGGTTTATGCAAGTATAGGCTTATAAGCTGGACACGAGTTCTCTCACATTGACAGTGGCTTGACGAAAATTGCAGACTGACCCCTCACTCATCTGGTGCCTTCGGGAGGTAGAGATGTTTGAGATATATATATCTCGAACTATCTACTTCTTTTTGTAAGGTCTGATGGCGTAGTGGGTTAAAGCATACTAGTTATGCCAGCTACTGGAAGGTAGTTGTGCTTTCTGGGTTCGAGTCCCACTGGTGGGTGTTGTCCAAAGATTGTTTATCTTCACTTGTGGTTTATGCAAGTATAGGCTTATAAGCTGGACACGAGTTCTCTCACATTGACAGTGGCTTGACGAAAATTGCAGACTGACCCCTCACTCATCTGGTGCCTTCGGGAGGTAGAGATGTTTGAGATATATATATCTCGAACTATCTACTTCTTTTTGTAAGGTCTGATGGCGTAGTGGGTTAAAGCATACTAGTTATGCCAGCTACTGGAAGGTAGTTGTGCTTTCTGGGTTCGAGTCCCACTGGTGGGTGTTGTCCAAAGATTGTTTATCTTCACTTGTGGTTTATGCAAGTATAGGCTTATAAGCTGGACACGAGTTCTCTCACATTGACAGTGGCTTGACGAAAATTGCAGACTGACCCCTCACTCATCTGGTGCCTTCGGGAGGTAGAGATGTTTGAGATATATATATCTCGAACTATCTACTTCTTTTTGTAAGGTCTGATGGCGTAGTGGGTTAAAGCATACTAGTTATGCCAGCTACTGGAAGGTAGTTGTGCTTTCTGGGTTCGAGTCCCACTGGTGGGTGTTGTCCAAAGATTGTTTATCTTCACTTGTGGTTTATGCAAGTATAGGCTTATAAGCTGGACACGAGTTCTCTCACATTGACAGTGGCTTGACGAAAATTGCAGACTGACCCCTCACTCATCTGGTGCCTTCGGGAGGTAGAGATGTTTGAGATATATATATCTCGAACTATCTACTTCTTTTTGTAAGGTCTGATGGCGTAGTGGGTTAAAGCATACTAGTTATGCCAGCTACTGGAAGGTAGTTGTGCTTTCTGGGTTCGAGTCCCACTGGTGGGTGTTGTCCAAAGATTGTTTATCTTCACTTGTGGTTTATGCAAGTATAGGCTTATATATATATATATATATATATATATATATATAAAAACTGAAAACTCCACACCCCAGAAGGATTTGAACCCAGACAGCCAGGAGCACTATGCACCTTGGCATACCTGGTACCTAAACTACTAGACCACATGACTGTACAAAAATCTTGGTAGGCGTGAGACTATTTATCCAAGATCCGACAGCGCTCGGTGGTCAACTCGGGCATAGATATTTCATCAAATCGCCTCACTTTGTGGGGCCACGTGAGCAACACCTCCCTTCAACCCTATGCACGGACTGCTTCAACCACTTTCTGCAATTTCCTCCTGTGCTTAAATTACCATAAGCTGTATTTTTGTACTATTACATTTGTTAACTATCTCTACTCATGTGCACCTCAATGCTTCCTGCTTACATAGGTGCACAGTTTAGAGATTAAATTGCACCCAGTCTCCTTTGCATTCAATATAGTGTCATTACTGTCTCATTTGTGATTTCTTTCTACTGTAGTTACATTTATCTGATGTAGAATGCAAAGTTTACGGTCTTTATGCGCCCTGGTGAGGCCACTCCAGATCGACAACTAGAGCGCAACTCCATAGTCTCCTAAGACTGATGGATGCCTACTACCAGAATAAGATACTGTGACAAACACAGGTGTTACAAAGGTGTATTCTAATTTCTAATTAGTGTAAAAACAAGATTAAACAACACAATCATTGGTAAAACAAAACAAATCAGTGCAGAAAAAAAGGTCAAAATTCATTTTGGGTGAAATTTATGTGACCAAAATGCATAACACTGCATGGTAAATATTCGTATTTGTTGTAATCATGAAGCAATTTTATCCATTTGGAACACATGTAGCCTACTGCAGCACAAAGTTACCTGAACCTTTTTTGTATATAATGATTCAAAACTATCTTTTTTATACATACTACAGTATCTAAAAATCTTTTTAAATTAATATTTATGAGGTACTGTATACAGTATAGGAAAAGAGCTTACACTTTTTCATTATAGAAGCATAATAAAATGGAGAAAACTAAAGAAAATAAAATACAGTACACCATACTTTTAAGTCACTTGGGCCATATGTTCTATCAGAAAAGAGTATCTAAAACAAAAAGAAATCTAAAATATTTTTTTACTGGGAACATTTATATTTGTATTTATTTTAATGGCACAGCAAGAAAGATTCTATTCTTACTAGGATAGTGAATATCAAAATTTCAAACATCTGGCTGCATTCTGACCACTTTCAGCCTAGGGAAAAGGCTGAAAAATCTTTTGACGCAGCCAAAAGATTTACCTCCGCGTAAACTAAACATAATACTGTACAGGTACTAACAAGAATACAAAAGGTTGAAGTATAATTTGCAAGTATGAAGTGACTATTCAAATTTAATGACACCATGGATGGGATAATTTAAAAAAGGATGAGATATTATCCCACCCATGGTGTGATTATTATGAAGGATGAGGTATGTTGACCAGACCACACACTAGAAGGTGAAGGGACGACGACATTTCGGTCTGTCCTGGACCATTCTCAAGTCGATTGTGAGAGAATGGTCCAGGACGGACCGAAACGTCGTCGTCCCTTCACCTTCTAGTGTGTGGTCTGGTCAACATACTTTAGCCACGTTATTGTGACTCATCGCTTGCATGAAGGATGAGATAATTAAGGATAATATCACAAAAGGGTGAGAGATTTAAACAATGAATGGAATACTTACACAACAGCTGGAATAATATCACAAAGGACGAGATACCAGCACTTATTTACACTGACTCGGATAATTGAACAAAGGATGAGATAATTACACTGTGGATTGGATAAGTCCACAAAGGACAAGATAATTATACCATGGATGGGTTAAGCTGATTGGACAAATGTCACCAGAAAAATTGCATGCAAGGAGGAAGCAGAAGCAGAATAAATACACTGAAGCCTAAGAGCATACTGTATTTAGTAACTAATACAGTATATTGAGCATACAGTATAAGCAAATACAAACTAATTCAATTGTTTTTATGTATGTTACCATACGTAAGAAAAACAGGGATGTATGATGCTGTTTGATAAGAATAGCAGATGGGAAAAAGGGAATAAAATACATTAAATGGGGCTATACAACAGCAAAAAGCTGAGAAACATGCACAGCAGAAGCGAGTGATTGGGAAGCTTAAACAACTTAACAACTAATACATTTAGCGATGGACTTCCATGCAACTTTTATAATGTTATGCTGTACAAAAATAATATTTTATTTACTCAATGCACATGATCCCTGAATTGTAGTTTATTTTAAGCAACCGATATCCCTTTACACTTATTCTCACATTCATTCCTCGGTTTTGTTTATAATGATGAAATTTTAGAGTCTAATCCCTCGGTATTTTGGAAACTGCACGACTAAGCAATCCCTTCTGTTCTACAGCACAGTACTTGAGTACAGTATTAGGTGTACTCGGCAACCCCAAAAATTAAATGACAAAAATGCACATTAATATCAAGTATGCCTAAAATGCTGCCTGTGATTAGTGACTTTATAAAACATAGAAATACTTATTATGAAATCAGTGTAATCAGATCCTTTGTAATACTTATAAATAACACATTACTGTACGGTTATTATTCTTTGTTCAGCAGCCCCACTTCCGATTCAACTTTGTTTTCACTCAATCAATTTTCATTTAATATGAATTGTAATGTTATGTATTATTTATAACACTGTACAGGCAGCAAATATACCTGGGCCACAAGGACATTGATCCCCGGAACCATCGCAAGGTAGTAACATCGTAATCTTTACAGAACTTAGTAGAATTATTATAATTCATATGCCTTAGTTTCATAACTTAAACTGATTATTTGTCAATCTCTACCTTCAATTTTATTCAAGATGATTTCAAAATTGCTAAAGAATTTGTATACTAGTAATTAACAAATTTTGTAATGCACCTTCACTATTCAACATTCTCTAGTCAACCACTTCAGATGTAGTGTACTGGTACGTAAAGAACTGCATTTATTGCATTTTATGTTTGCAGTTTATTTCAGATATCCATCCTAATTAGCATCTATTGATGTACAATATTTATCCAACACCTAGCCCACATGATCAGTGGTCATTATATACATTATACAATATGTACCGGTACTTTATATTCATTATTCACTCATGATTTCTATGCTCACGCGCACATGAGAACTATTACACTGAATACACTGTTCCTTGATTCGAATTAAACTTTTGAATACTGTACATACGATTCATGTTATGCAAGTAGTGTAATCATAGCATTTTCACAACAAAGTAAACTCAATATTGAAGTTAATTTAGTACACTAAAAGCTGTATACCTACTTTGAAAATGTGTACACATAATAACATTCAGATATTTATATATGTAAGTTAAATATATTGGGTTTCAGGCACAAAGTAAATCAGTCGACTTACTAATCAAGCAACTAAAAAACATGCATCACCTTACAATATACAAATGATCAGCCAATCCAAAGAGCAAAGTGAAATAATCAGGTATTATGCTCCTGAGTAATGGCTGCAACAGTGTTCATTATCCAGGCTTATTCTCAGATAATGAGCCTTATGCACCATCCAACAAAGGTTCAGAATCACCGATCACCTCACTAGGGAAGGAAGATGTTGTGCTCATAACCAGGAATGCTGCAGTGGGGTTCTTGGTGCAGGATCATGGTTGCGGGAATCACAGTGTTGAGGGTTGACATGGAGCAGGACATACCAGGCTCGGGCTCGGGGTCGTCGTAAGGCTGCTCGTCATCAGACTCGGTGCCAGAGTCACGGTCCTCACTGCCAACCTGCACATTAAAACAAAATTCATTGATTCCACCTTCAGTCAAAAAAATTGAGACTGCCAACCTGCACATTAAAACAAAATTCCTTGATTCCCCCCTTCAGTCAAAAAATTGAGACTGCCAACCTGCACATTAAAACAAAATTCATTGATTTCCACCTTCAGTCAAAAAAATTGAGACTGCCAACCTGTACATTAAAACAAATTCCTTGATTTCCCCCTTCAGTCAAAAAATTGAGACTGCCAACCTGTACATTAAAACAAAATTCCTTGATTTCCACCTTCAGTCAAAAAATTGAGACAACATCTCAATGTTGAATTACACTCGGCCCCAGGTCCAGACTCATGGAATTCAATATTTATAAAGAAATGCAAAGTGCCGGTAGCACAGGCACTCAGTATAGTGTGGAGGAAGAGCTTGGACACGGGGGAGATACCAGATGCACTTAAAGTAGCAGACATAGCCCCTCTACACAAGGGAGGGAGCAAAGCATTGGCAAAAAATTATAGACCAGTTGCACTAACATCGCACATCATAAAAGTATTTGAGAGAGTGATTAGGAGTCAGGTCACCAATTTCATGGAGACCAATGACCTTCACAACCCAGGCCAACATGGATTTCGAGCGGGAAAATCGTGCCTCTCACAGCTACTTGAGCACTACGACAATGTCACTGAGGCATTAGAAGAGAAACAGAATGCTGATGTGATATACACGGACTTCGCAAAGGCTTTCGATAAATGTGACCATGGCGTGATAGCACACAAAATGAAGTCAATGGGAATAACCGGTAAAGTAGGACGCTGGATACTCAGTTTTCTGTCAAACAGGACTCAGCGAGTAACTGTCAACCATATAAAATCTAGTACAAGTGCAGTGAAAAGCTCTGTACCTCAGGGTACAGTCCTTGCACCGCTGCTTTTCCTTATTCTCATATCAGATATAGACAAAAATACAAGTCACAGCTTCGTATCATCCTTTGCAGATGACACAAAAATCAGTATGAAAATTACCTCGGCTGAGGACATTGAAAAACTTCAAGCTGATATTAATAAAGTTTTCGACTGGGCATCAGAAAATAACATGATGTTTAACAGTGATAAATTCCAGGTACTCAGGTACGGTAAAAATGAGGACCTTAAACATAATACAGAGTACAAAACACAATCAAATGTACCCATAGTAGGAAAACAGCATGTAATGGATTTGGGAATAATAATGTCTGACGACCTAACGTTTAAGGAGCATAACCAAGCAAATATTGCGACAGCCAGAAAAATGATAGGATGGATTACGAGAACTTTCAAATCCAGGGATCCCATCACAATGGTTGTACTCTTCAAGTCACTTGTGTTGTCCCGTCTTGAGTACTGCTCAGTACTGTACTCACTTCCCCCTTCAGAGCAGGAGAGATTGCTGAAATAGAGGGAATACAGAGAACATATACGGCACGCATAGACGCAATAAAGCACCTAAATTATTGGGATCGTCTCAAAGCCCTCCAAATGTACTCACTAGAAAGAAGACAAGAGAGATATCAAATAATATACACCTGGAAGATACTGGAGGGCCAAGTACCAAATCTACACAGTAAAATAACAACGTACTGGAGTGAATGACATGGAAGAAAATGTAGAATAGAACCAATGAAGAGCAGAGGTGCCATAGGCACAATCAGAGAACACTGTATAAACATCAGAGGTCCGCGGTTGTTCAACGTCCTCCCAGCAAGCATAAGAAATATTGCCGGAACAACCGTGGACATTTTCAAGAGGAAACTAGATTTATTCCTCCAAGGAGTGCCGGACCAACCGGACTGCGGTGGGTATGTGGGCCTGCGGGCCGCTCCAAGCAACAGCCTGGTGGACCAAACTCTCACAAGTCGAGCCTGGCCTCGGGCCGGGCTTGGGGAGTAGAAGAACTCCCAGAACCCCATCAACCAGGTATCAACCAGGTAACATAAAATTTCCGTAATTGATAAAGGTCTGATTGACCTAAATGTTTTTTAAATTTTATTTCTGGAAGTGTTCATCCTTGATCTAGCCATGTTATAAACTAAAACATGCTCATGTCTGTTATTACTGTAATGTGTGAACACTCTTTATTTAGTCAAGCACTCTAAACTACAGGCCATTTTCCCTTCCATACGTAATATTTACAACCGGATATGTTTTGATCATAGCTGATCAAGAGAGAGAGAGATCCCCCTGACAGGCATATCGCAGAGTGCCAATAGTGCTGTAATTTCTGAGAGTGTCAATTACAGGGTACAGGACTTTGCTGCCAGTTACAGTAATGATGGTGATGGAAGTACTGTAATGGTGATAATGGTGGTAGTTGTAGAAGTAATAGTGATAGAAGTAATAGTGATGGTGGGAGTATTGATGATGATAATAGTGGTTATACTGGCAATAGTGATGGTATTAACATGAGTTTGCAATGGTGGTGATGTTAGATGTATTCAAAGTCTCTTGCAATAAAGCCACAAGCTCTGCTTCCTGACTTACAGCTAAACAAATTTGGCTTTGTGTGTGTGTAATCGTAAAAAAATGAGAGCAATGGAGCCAGTCGGCCGAGCGGACAGTACACTGGACTTGTGATCCTGTGGTCCCGGGTTCGATCCCGGGTGCTGGCGAGAAACAATAGGCAGAGTTTCTTTCACCCTATGCCCCTGTTACCTAGCAGTAAAATAGGTAACTGGGTATTAGTCAGCAGTCACGGGCTGCTTCCTGGGGGTGGAAGCCTGGTCGAGGACCGGGCCGCGGGGACACTAAAAAGCCCCGAAAACATCTCAAGATAACCTCAAGATGGATATCTAGCAGGTGATGCTGGTGGTGTGAGTAGTGGAAGTGATGGTGGTATGGGGAGTCGTAGTGGAGTGGTAGCGAGTGCTTACCAGGCCGTGACTACGTGGAATTGAGATCTAACTCTTTATGCTCCATCTATTGGCCTTTTTTTTGTACCTGATGCGTTATAATTTAACTTTCCTGACATTGAAATTTTTGTCGAATTTGGCCTCGAAGTTGTTGATGGAGATGGCTTCTAAAACTTCCTTTGGTGCATTTCACTTGTTAACCCTTATACACACATGATAATGTTCTTACAATTCTTTAACTCTTCTGCATTTTCCATCTTTGACCTGTATCATTTTAACCATTTTTCACTCAATTTAAAAAGGCTTTCCTTATCCAAATTGTCTATTCCCCTCAGTATCTTGTATGTTGTGATCATATCCCCTCCCCCACGTTTCTTCACTCCTGTCGAAATTGAGAGATTTAGTGCCCTTTACCTATACACATAGCACAATCTTCTTAGTTTTGACAGTAATCTCAGTAATGATCAAATAAAGGCTTAATCTCTTACACATATTCTTACTAAACAAAATATAACATGTAAACAGATGTTAAATTATTATTCTTAAACATTATTTGATTTCCAATGCTTAATTAACTATACAGTAAGTATACATTGTACATAGATCCTTGTTTATATTAGTAAACTATATACACTGCACACATACACTGTCTATACACACTGCACTGTCTTCTTCGTATAATACATTGCTAATAAATATACAATCAAATGCTGGCCTTAAGTACAATGGATATTTTATTTAATTTTTTAGAAAATGGGAAACCATCACTGCATTTAATTTTTGTGAAGGATACACGCAAGAACATTTATGCTATACACTGCTATTTCTCTGTTTGATATATTATATATATATATAATATATATATATATATATATATATATATATATATATATATATATATATATATATATATATATATATATATATATATGCTAACAAGCCTGAACGGTCCCCAGGACTGATACCTTTGGAGGTACTTTTATT
The DNA here is from genome assembly GCF_040958095.1 of Procambarus clarkii. Classification (NCBI taxonomy): domain Eukaryota; kingdom Metazoa; phylum Arthropoda; class Malacostraca; order Decapoda; family Cambaridae; genus Procambarus; species Procambarus clarkii. Next base: position 13,634,837 of record NC_091212.1, on the reverse strand, counting down.
TTTGGATAAAGAGGCCCAAATTGAGCCACTCTTTCAAACGTATTTTCAACCCAATACACCTTATTGAGAAGTGCAGTTTGGGGTAGCATTCAATATTTCACGTTATTTGTTAAGGGGATATAATATCTTTTTATCAGTTATCCGTGTTTAAACGAATATGGTATACTTTAACGCATTCAACAATTCAACTTCGTTCTTTATTATGCGCCCCATACCCATGCCAGAGGGGGCATAAGAAGCCCTCAACAACAAAAAGAGTTGAAGCATCAGAAAAATATGAGTTACTACAATTTCACCAAATCCTTGAATTCAAACATTTCGTGCTAGCATACACTTTCTCAGTGGAATATATATATTACATCCTTCCTGCATAACGCTCTCTCTCTCTCTCTCCTTAGGACGAATCAATAGCATTTCATCTTCGAGTAAAGCAAAGAGCCGGGAAAGTTAGCCAAATTAAAGCGCCGCCAATATTGGTGGGGGGGGGGGAGCGGCGCACTAGTGTACTCCAATGGCTGGGGTGCCCAACCGCCTCCACCCTCGCTAACACATGCCACCACCTCTCCTACAGTCTTTGTTTACTATTTGGCTCTGCAGAATCGAGCTATTAGCTCTTGGACCCTGCCTTTCTAACTCACATCTATTTTTCCTTCTATTATATCTATTACATATATATATATATATATATATATATATATATATATATATATATATATATATATATATATATATATATATATATATCTAACACACTTCACACACACACTACCTGTACACCAGTTGATTGACAGTTAAGAGGCGGGACCAAAGAGCCAAAGCTCAACCCCCCCGCAAGCACAAATAGGTGAGTACACACACACACACACACACACACACACACACACACACACACACACACACACACACACACACACACACACACACACAGGGTTCAGTTCTTGCACCGGTGATGTTCATTGTCTACATAAACGATCGACCAGTTGGACTACAGAATTATATGAACATGTTTGCTGTTGATGCTAAGATAATAGAAAAGACAAGAAACTTTGATCATTGCCATGCCCTTCAAGAAGACCTGGACCAAATAAGTATATGGGAGCACCACTTGGCAAATGGAATTTAATGTGAATAAATTACATGCTACGGCATGTGGAATATGAGAACATAGACCCCCCACACAACCTATAAATTATGTGAGAAATCTTTAAAGAATTCTGACAAAGAGATCTAGGGGTGGTTCTAGATAGAAAACTGTCAATGTGAGAGGAGCCTATGCTACACTTTCTAACTTCAAAATTGCTTTTAAATACATGAATGGAGAAATACTCAAAAAATTGTTCACGATTTTCATTAGACCAAAGGTAGAATAAGCAGCGGTGTTGTGGTGCCCATATCTTAAGAAGCACATCAACAAACTGGAAAAGGTGCAAAGACATGCCACTAAGTGGCTCCCAGAACTGAAGGACAAGAGCTTAGAGGCATTAAATATGCAAAAACTAGAAAATAGAAGACATAGAGGCGATATGATCACTACATACAAAATAGTAACAGGAATCGATAAAATTGACAGGGATGTGGGAAATTTTTACCCACCATATCTAATAATCATCTAAGAAATGTATAATTTCTATATCATATCTAAATCATATCAAAATCATATCTAAATTGTATCAAAATCATATAATGAATCTTTAAAGATTCATTATATAGCTTGATCCTGGATGACAATGGCACCATGAACACGTACTCAACAGGGGCCCTTTTGATGCCTACGTGACTTTGTACATGATCTTTCAAGGATCCAGAAGCTTCTAGAAGGACTTCTTAATTAAAAAACTATTGGAACATTGATTCAACATCCGGTAGGATTAAAAATCGAATCCTTAATAAGATTCAGTGGTACTTTCAAATACTACTTATAATCTTTAAATCTTATATCTAATTATATTATAATCACATCTTATCTTAATCATAAGTCTAGACTGTAAAAATAATCAATCAATATTCATTGAAGGCTACCGTGCTCAGAGAGCATGGTAGGGCGATGGGGGGGAGTGAAGCGCCCACCAACAAGCCCAGCGGCACTCCGCGTTTGTTTACAAATGAGTGAACAAGTGACTGATCCTTAGCGAACATTACCAGCTCAAGGACACCTTATCTAATATTTTTTATCGCCAGTGAATACTCTCTAGAACTGGGGGAGTACCTGGACAATATCTACAAGGAAAATCCGTGAACATTCACATAAAATAGAGTGTATAGTGGAGATCAGTGACACGGTTTCCTCCACCTTCATTCATAAACTTTTATCTCGAATCATTCTTCTGCAACTGCAGGATAATCACGTAGCAACGCTACCAGATCATCATACAGCAACGCTGTAGCAAAATATCGTGCCTAAACTCAACAAGAGAGAGTTAATCAGTCTGGCAAACTTGTCAGACAGGCACCCCGACTGACAGAGAAGTATATTGAAGGTTATTTGGTATATGATTGGCCAATTGTATGCTTGTGTAGCTTTAATATCCTATAAATCTGTCTGTTGGTTAAAAAGCGAGGCTAAGCCTCACATATCGGTACGTTTATTAAAATTGTAGTGTAGCTGTGAATCTTATCCAAGCACTGAACCTCATGAGTGTCCATTCTGTCAGAAAAGAATTCAGCCTCAATAAGTAAAAACCTCACAAGTGTCCACAGTCTTGGAAGAGATTCAGTCAAGCTAACTGTATAAAGTGAATATGTCTGCATATATATTTGAATATATAAATTAAGTTATCAATTGCTTGCTTAGTTATTTATAAGTTATCATATAAGTTCATTTAATTGAATATAATTTCTAGTGTTAAGTTATGGTACTAGGTTAGACTATGTATGTTTAAATCTCTGATTTAAACAGAGCCAGTGTTCAGTCAGATAACTGAATTTATCAAATCTTATCCTTGTATAAAATACAAGCTGATGTGAGATCCCTGTCTACAGGTGGATTGGAACTTCTATCAACATAGTCATTCACCCCACCTGTCCCTTACAGCCCACAATCTGTCATTAGGAAAAGAGGATCTAGGATTTACAACCCTAGCTAGAGATTTTAGTTGAATTAATTTGCAGACAGTAATTTTTTAATTTAGTTCAGTTCAAGTCCCTGGTAGTCTCCTCTTATATCAATCCCAACAGGTTTTTCCCACATTAATTGGTCCTTCGAACCTAGATAATAATGGTCCTTTGTACCTAGATATTTATGATCATTCGTTTACCGAATATTTCAATGCCAAATACATAAGAAACTTCTTGATTTTGCATTGGAATAATTCTTACATATTCTAGCCTAGCCTAGCTATCAGCCAATATTTATCATAGCTATACATCTAAGTAAACAAATAGTTTGCAGTGGCTTAAGCCACCGTATCCATTAACTAGTAAGCATTCATAACAAACTGATACTGTTTTGTGTTAAGAAACCACAGTACTTAATTATATCAGTGTCACAGACACAACTGCATCTTAATCATAAAATACCATTATCTACCTCATTGTGGTAACATTACATATATATTTAAGTGTATTATCTAGCATTATCTCTAATCTACTGATTTTCAGAGCTGCTCATTACATAATATTCTTTAAAAAAGTGTTATCATCACTGTAAGAGCATATCATTACAATCTAACTATAATCAACTGTATCAAACCCTATTCCAGGTAAAACCAGTAGACATTCTACTGTATTTTATCTAACAATTATTATGGTAACAGATTTTGTAATAACTTTGCAAAAATAGTGCCATTTACTATTTTTAAAAAATTATTACAGGATTTACCAACTTGGTGCATTCGTGCATTCGGGTCACAAATCAAATTATTACAGTACTTTTGATAATTGAACACCTGCTACAACCAGATTCCAGGGAGGAAATGAAGGACGATCTTTGGAATCATTACCTAAGTAGACAGGAAAGCTCATTTATCAAAATACATTAACATCAAACATATTTATCAGAAAAAAGAGAAAAATCTCGGAATCTCCGAAACTCGGAAAAGGTCAAAATGGCTAACAGTATTCCACCAGCAGCTGAAACAGAAAAGAAAAGGACACAAAGTGTCTAAAAACTCACTTGAATCTACAGCCTAAAGACCATTTAAATCAGGTGATAGACAAATGTCATCATCACTTGGCTACAATAGTCTACAATTGGGGATTAAGACCAATCTTAATCTCACATCACAATCTGAAAGGCTAACAACACATTGACAATGTCAATACAAATATTATCATCCATCTAAGATAACTATCTTAATCCAAGAATATAGTCTTGATCACCTAATCTCATGCTTTCACTGGAGTGAAAGCAGCCTCAGAAAATCTGAAATTAATCAAGCATCTCAAAGAGACTTACTTAATAGAAAAGGCAAAGCCGAGAAAAAAAAAGAAAAAGCAAAATGCTTCATCACATCATGAATAATGTAGATACACATTATTACAGATACAATTCATCCTTTAAGGAAATCCTTGGAGGAGTACAAGTGTTACATGCTTGTATCACCTACTTGCATGTAATTACTTACCTACAAGTTTTACATACTTGTAACAACATCTTATCACAAAGCCAAATCTTTGATGGACTTCGAGCTTACGTACAAAGATTACGAAGCCGAGGAAAACTTAGATCTCAAGAAAAAATCCCCAAAGGTGAATCTACGGACAAAAACAAAAATGTCCAAAATGGCAGTCAAAAATCAAGGCAACAAAACTCCTCTTCTGCAAAGTGGAAACAGAATAATGTTGGCTCTTATGCTATATCCCCCACAGTTAACAGAACTGTAGGAAACCAAGCTCCTAAGACAGATAAGACAAAAGGAGCTACAAGTGCCCCAAAATGTTTATTCTGTCAAGAAGCACATACCATTTATCAATGCACAGTTTATGAAGGCCGTGCCAGTCGAATCGATCGACTGAAATCTCTGAACAGGTGCATCCGTTGTCTACGGAAGCACGATACAAGTGAGTGTATCACTCAATTGCAAAACTGCCAATATTGTCATAAAAGTGTACATCACACAGCACTCTGTAGTGATATTAACACTCAATCCAGATCACAGACTTCCAATAATCAACCTGCATCTCAGGCAAAGCCCAAAGATGATAATACCACAACAGCCGTACAATTCTGTACAGTAATGAGCAATGTCAACGACTTGGATACAGAAATTGTTACAACAGCCATATTGCCTACTGCACAGCTAGAACTATGCAATCAAGGAATTTGTATTCCAACTAGAGGCTTTTTTGATCAAGGGTCACAGAAAACCTTTATCAGTAAAAAGATGGCAGAAGATTTACAACTTAAATCTTCAAAGCAAGTATCTACATCCATATCAGGGTTTTTTACTAATTCTGGTCGTAGAACCTTTCCAGTAGTAAAACTCAATGTCTGTCTAGGTACATCCCAAAGGACAGTAGAAGCCATAGTAGTTGATAAAATTCCTACTGAAATGGAAGTGACTGGTCTGACAGCAACTATTAAATTCCTAAAAGAAAAAGGAATCCAATTAGCAGATCCTCTACTCGATTCTGACTACATAGGGGATATCGGAATCCTGATTGGAGCTGACTACTATCATCGATTCATTCTGGGATCAGAAGAATCTATGGGTATGAATATACTCAAATCAGCAGGAGGCATATTGATGACAGGACCTATACTAGATCTTGAACCTTCAACTCCTGAAAAATCACATCATACAGAAACTGTAATAGTGGCATGACTAGGCAAAGAACAGTCACCACTTAAAATCCCCCACATGATTGATGATGGATTAGAATCTGTACATCAATTGTGGGAACTTGATGCCATAGGAATAATTCCTGAACAACCAAGTCCTGATGATGTCTGTGCATACAATCAATACTTAGAAACTGTACAGTACAATGATGGACAGTACTGGGTAAGGCTACCATGGAAAATCAACCATAAAACCTTACCTACCAATTATCACATGGCTTATAGTCAATTTAAATCGCAACTAGCAAAGCTAAGAAAAAGGCCTGAGCATTTAAAACTCTATCATGAGATTATTGCTCAACAATTAAAGAATAAATTCATCGAAGTCGTGAAACATGACAATAAGCAAACAGGCCATTTTTTACCACACATGGCTGTAATGAGAGAATCAAAAACAACTCCTTTACGGATAGTTTTTAATTGTAGCTCTAAATCTGGACCCCAAGGAACCAGTCTAAATGATTGTTTGCAAACAGGTCCAAGTCTAACTCAGAAATTGTATGACATACTGTTGAAGTTTAGACTTAACAAATATGCGTATTCAGCAGATATAAGTAAGGCCTTTCTAAGAGTTGGCTTACAGGAAGAAGATAGAGACTTCACTAAGTTTCTATGGGTAGAGAACCCAGAAGATGTCAATGGTCCTGTAGTGACTTTCAGATTCTCTTCAGTTCTTTTCGGCGCGACAAGCAGTCCATTTCTATTGCAAGCAACTCTAGATACTCATCTGAAGAAATCATCAAGTCCCTGTAAGACTGAAATCAGTCAAAATCTATATGTAGATAATTTTCAAGGGACAGTTAACAGTACTACTGAACTGTTACAATTATATCAAGAGGCTAACAAGGAGCTACAAGGTGCAAACATGCCACTACAATCTTGGGCCTCTAATAATGCAACATTGAATAATCAAATAGCAAGAGATTACCCTGAATATCACGTACCAGAATCACAAAAGGTGTTAGGTATGGATTGGGATTTAATCTCGGACACAATATCGATCAAATCTGTGCCAGTAAATTACAACATCACTACAAAAAGGGATTTGCTTTCACAAGTTAGCAAAGTATTCGACCCACTAGGTCTACTAAATCCTTTGACTATCAAGTGGCGTTTATTGGTGCAACAAGCATGGAAAGCTAAGGTTGGTTGGGATGATCCACTACCAATCCAGTTACAAAAAGCTTGGATGGAAGTAGCTCAAGAACAAACTTTAGTTGAAAAGATAATCTTTCCAAGACACATAGTCGAGGAAAATGAAGAAGTATCACTACATGTATTCGCAGACTCGTCAGCCAAAGCTTTTGGAGCTTGTGCTTACTTAGTGACTTCTAATCAATCATATCTTATCAGCTCTAAGGCCAGAGTCGCTCCATTAAAAAAGAGGACTTTGCCTCAGATGGAACTAACAGCACTGCTAACTGGAACACGCTTAGCAGTACATATCAAACAAGTCTTGTCTACCATGAACATCAAAGATGTCATTATATGGTCTGACAATGAAGCTGTCTTACAATGGGTACGAAACGACAACTGTCCAACTCCATATGTAAAAAATCGCGTCTCGGAAATTAAAGAAATTTCCGCAGGCTTTCAATTGTTGCATGTACCAACGAAGGATAATCCAGCTGATCTCTTATCAAGAGGTATGACATTTAAACAGTTTGCAAAGGCAGATATTTGGTTTCATGGGCCTCGATGGTTAGTGAATGGTAGTTGGCCTGAACAAAAGCCACACGTCATTACGACACAAACCATAACTACCACCAGGCAGCGAGCTCAAATATCAGTCTTGGATTGTACTCGTTACTCCTCGCTCATCAAATTAATCAATGTAACACAGAACGTGTTTCAATATCTCAGGAAAAAAGGTATAAAATACACTTTTCCAGATGCACTTATCTATTGGGTAAGACAAGCCCAGAGAGAAACTTATGGGAATAACTATGAAAATCTTCCGCATAAGTTAAAACACAATCTCGGTCTGTGGATAGACCAAGAAAATCACAACATTCTGCGTTGTGGAGGGAGACTTAAACACGCAGATATCAATCTAGATACCGTGCATCCATGGCTTTTACCAAAAAATCATTGGATCACAAGGTTGATTGTGTTGCATACACATCAACAAATCATCAAACATGGAGGAGTGTTAGACACACTCACACAAATCAGACAGCAGTACTGGATTCCTCAGGGAAGACAGTCAGTCAAATCAATCTTGAAGAATTGCATGATATGCCGAAGGTACGATGCAAGAACTTGCTCTTATCCAGGGCCACCACCCCTACCAAAGGAACGAGTGGTCCATCTACAACCTTTCGAAACGACAGGAGTAGATTATACAGGAGCAATATATCTAACAGGGACTGCAGATAAGCAACCTATCAAGGCATACATCTGTCTGTTCACCTGTGCTACCACCAGGGCAGTACATCTAGAGGTAACACCCGATATGACTGCTCAATCATTTATTCAAGCTTTCCGCAGATTCGCAGCACGCCGATCATGCCCTAAGCTGATGATTTCAGATAACGGAGCAAACTTGGTAGCTGGAGAAGCATGTCTACGGGAAATCTGTTCCCATCCTGCAGTTACTTCCACACTGGAACAGCGTCATTGCAGATGGAAATTTATCCCTCCGAGAGCCCCATGGCACGGAGGATTTTATGAACGGTTAATAGGAACTGTAAAAAGATCCTTGAGAAAATCTCTACACCGTCAGAAAATCAATCTTCAAGAACTCCAGACAGTAATCACGGAAGTAGAATCAAGGGTGAATAACCGACCGTTGACTTACTTGTCTGAGGATCCTACTCAACATGAGCCGTTGAGTCCTGCCCACCTAATGTATGGAAGACTTCTGACTCCAGTACCATCTCTAGTGGATGATGAGATCAGAGATCCCTCATATGTGGGTCAGAGCGAGTTGGTTCAGGGGTATAAGCATCTGTCTAGCATAATCCAAAAATGGAATGATGTTTGGACAAAAGAATATCTTACATCTCTACGAGAACATCACTATGGGGCTAATGTCCCACATAATATATCTAATCTCCAACCTGGCGATATTGTCTTGGTAGACAGTGATGGCCCTAGGGCTGACTGGCCATTAGGTAAAGTTGTCTCAGTCCATCCAGATAGTCAGGGGATTTTGAGAATAGTCAAAATCCTGTCTAAAGGAACAACTTCCCTGAAGACATTGGACAAACTCATCCACATGGAATCAGTGAGCCAGATGCAGTTAGATCCTGAGAGACCTCAAGACACTCTAACTCCACAAGACCCACAGACTCCTAACAGACACAATCGTCCACAACGGACAGCAGCACAAAAGTGCAAGCAAAATTTGCATTTGTATTATCAATCCAATGGAGAGTAAATAAATACATATGGTTACTATTGTCCTAAGTATTGGACTCTGTGCCAGTTCTCTCCCTCTGGAAGATGTGGGAAATTTTTACCCACCATATCTAATAATCATCTAAGAAATGTATAATTTCTATATCATATCTAAATCATATCAAAATCATATCTAAATTGTATCAAAATCATATAATGAATCTTTAAAGATTCATTATATAGCTTGATCCTGGATGACAATGGCACCATGAACACGTACTCAACAGGGGCCCTTTTGATGCCTACGTGACTTTGTACATGATCTTTCAAGGATCCAGAAGCTTCTAGAAGGACTTCTTAATTAAAAAACTATTGGAACATTGATTCAACATCCGGTAGGATTAAAAATCGAATCCTTAATAAGATTCAGTGGTACTTTCAAATACTACTTATAATCTTTAAATCTTATATCTAATTATATTATAATCACATCTTATCTTAATCATAAGTCTAGACTGTAAAAATAATCAATCAATATTCATTGAAGGCTACCGTGCTCAGAGAGCATGGTAGGGCGATGGGGGGGAGTGAAGCGCCCACCAACAAGCCCAGCGGCACTCCGCGTTTGTTTACAAATGAGTGAACAAGTGACTGATCCTTAGCGAACATTACCAGCTCAAGGACACCTTATCTAATATTTTTTATCGCCAGTGAATACTCTCTAGAACTGGGGGAGTACCTGGACAATATCTACAAGGAAAATCCGTGAACATTCACATAAAATAGAGTGTATAGTGGAGATCAGTGACACGGTTTCCTCCACCTTCATTCATAAACTTTTATCTCGAATCATTCTTCTGCAACTGCAGGATAATCACGTAGCAACGCTACCAGATCATCATACAGCAACGCTGTAGCAAAATATCGTGCCTAAACTCAACAAGAGAGAGTTAATCAGTCTGGCAAACTTGTCAGACAGGCACCCCGACTGACAGAGAAGTATATTGAAGGTTATTTGGTATATGATTGGCCAATTGTATGCTTGTGTAGCTTTAATATCCTATAAATCTGTCTGTTGGTTAAAAAGCGAGGCTAAGCCTCACATATCGGTACGTTTATTAAAATTGTAGTGTAGCTGTGAATCTTATCCAAGCACTGAACCTCATGAGTGTCCATTCTGTCAGAAAAGAATTCAGCCTCAATAAGTAAAAACCTCACAAGTGTCCACAGTCTTGGAAGAGATTCAGTCAAGCTAACTGTATAAAGTGAATATGTCTGCATATATATTTGAATATATAAATTAAGTTATCAATTGCTTGCTTAGTTATTTATAAGTTATCATATAAGTTCATTTAATTGAATATAATTTCTAGTGTTAAGTTATGGTACTAGGTTAGACTATGTATGTTTAAATCTCTGATTTAAACAGAGCCAGTGTTCAGTCAGATAACTGAATTTATCAAATCTTATCCTTGTATAAAATACAAGCTGATGTGAGATCCCTGTCTACAGGTGGATTGGAACTTCTATCAACATAGTCATTCACCCCACCTGTCCCTTACAGCCCACAATCTGTCATTAGGAAAAGAGGATCTAGGATTTACAACCCTAGCTAGAGATTTTAGTTGAATTAATTTGCAGACAGTAATTTTTTAATTTAGTTCAGTTCAAGTCCCTGGTAGTCTCCTCTTATATCAATCCCAGCAGGTTTTTCCCACAAGGGAAGAATTCCTGAGACCTGGAACTTCAAGAACAAGAGGTCACAGATTTAAACTAACGAAACAAAGCTGCCGGAGAAATATAAGAAAATTCACTTTTGAAAAGAGTGGTAGACGGTTGGAACAAGTTAGGTGAGACACTAACACACTCCACTCGGTCGCCGGTTGTGTGTGTGTGTGTGTGTGTGTGTGTGTGTGTGTGTGTGTGTGTGTGTGTGTGTGTGTGTGTGTGTGTGTGTGTGTGTGTGTGTGTGGGAGACTGATAGCCCCAGACACTCAGGTTCAAGGGAGGATAAAAGTGTATTTGCATGTGTTTTTTCCCCTTACACCAAGACATCCTGGCCCCTCGGTTCTAGTATAACCATCCGAGACCATTGATCACATTCAGACCTTCAATACACAAAGTGGGTAGATCAACAAACAAAATGTGTAGGTTGGGAATAAATATCAATACTCAAGCGACGCCCTAGAAAGCAGCATTGTCATTCTGCGTGTAGAGTAGCGTATATTGTGCATGCTGGTCACCCCAGGCCCCCAAGCACCGTCCAGGGCACACACACACTACTCGTACACTAGGCTCTGTGTATCACACACACACACACACACACACACACACACACACACACACACACACACACACACACACACAGTGTGAGTGTGTGTGTGTGTGCATTCACCTAGTTGTGCTTGCGGGGGTTGAGCTCTGTTCTTTCGGCTCGCCTCTCAACTGTCAATCAATCAACTATTACTAACTACTAACTATTTTTTTCCTCCACACACACAGGAAACAGCCCGTAGCAGCTGTCTAACTCCCAAGTACCTATTTACTGCTAGGTAATAGGAGCATCAGGGTTAAGAAAACTCTACCCATGTGTTTCCGCCGGGTGCGGGGATCGAACCCCGGTCCCTAGGTCCACGAGTCTAGAGCACTGTCGACTCGGCCACCCAGCCTCCGTGCTGTGTGCAATGGGGCTATGTGTATATGTGTGTGCGCACGCGCGTGCGTGTAGTGTGTATGTACTCACCTAGATGTGTTTGAAGGGTTGATTATCAGCTCCCTGGTTCCGCCTTCCCATTTTTTTGTTAATTAAATGACTTGCATTCCTCATGTCTTGTATTTCATGTTGAATGACACGCACACACTCGCTTGTGGGTATAAGTACTCACCTAATTCTGCTTGAGAGGGGGGGTTGAGCTTGGGCTCTTTGGTCCCACCTCTCAACTGTCACTCAACTAGTGTATAGGTCTCTCAATCTATTGGGCGCTTTTAAATATCTACATTAGAAACTATATATGGAGTCTGCTTCTACCACCTCACTTCCAAGTGCATTTCATTTCTTAACTACTTTGACACCGAAAAAGTTTTTTTCTAGTGTCTGTATGGGTCATTTGGGTACTCAGTTTCCTCCTGTGCCCCCTTGTGCGAGTAACATCCGTGTGTGTCTATCTCTTTTACCTATCTTATCAATTCCCCCCTGAGAATTTTGTATATGATAATCGCGTGTGTGTGTGTGTGTGTGTACTCACCCACCCACCTAGTTGTGTCTGCAGGATCGAGCATTGACTCTTGGATCCCGCCTTTCGAGCATCGGTTGTATACAGCAATGACTCCTGTCCCATTTCCCTATCATACCTGGTTTTAAAATTATGAATAGTATTTGCTTCCATAACCTGTTCCTGAAGTGCATTCCATTTCCCCACTACTCTCACGCTAAAAGAAAACTTCCTAACATCTCTGTGACTCATCTGAGTTTCAAGCTTCCATCCATGTCCTCTCGTTCTGTTACTATTCCGTGTGAACATTTCGTCTATGTCCACTCTGTGTGTGTGTGTGTGTGTGTGTGTGTGTGTGTGTGTGTGTGTGTGTGTGTGTGTGTGTGTGTGTGTGAAACTTTTCTTACAGAACACAATGATAATTCCCTTCTCTTTCAGAGTAAAAGAAATTAAAGAACACATGCTGCTATTAGTAATATTATAATTACTATTTTTTAATAATTATTATTATAACAATAACTTATTATAATAATAATTAATAACCCTACGCTACTGCAAAAAAATACTAATAATAATAACAAATTATATACAACAGCAAATAATAATAATAATAGCCTAACAGCACGATAACTAACACAAAAAACAAACATCGTTTTGCACAATAAAGACCAAAAAACACAGGTGGTAATTCGCTGTTAACACGACAAAAAGACATTCTCCTTTTTAGAGCAGCAGCAGCAGTGGTGGTGGTAATCCATTGCACCTGCTGTAGGAGCGCCTCGCAGCTGGCCCTGGCACTCTCAACAATGGCAGCAACTGGCAACCACCCCCAGCTGGCACTCACTACCACCACCACTATAAACCACTTAAGTGTACCATCACACACCCCCCTTAATGTATTCACACGCCGCTGGCTTGTGGCAAGAATGCCTGATGCGGGTGACTAGGCTAGCTTAGCCTAACGCTCTATATTAACCCTATGTCAATATTCCTGTTACTACAGCCTTTTATTTACAACTATAACTTCCTTCTTGCTATCTTATCAGGCCTATTATCATCCAGCAAAGGCAAAAAAAAAAGCGTCGCAGAAAGGAAAGAATGTCAAGTGGGTGGGAATTCACGACGGTCAAGTTCAAGATAATTTGGTAAGGGTGAGACTGCAGGCGACCCGCTCTAAAACATATGTCTCCATTATGAATGTCAGTGGCGTGAGGTCACTCTCCTCCAATATCAGGCTGCTTCTGTCAGCCATTATCACGCACGGGGCTTACAGTCGAGGCTCTAGTGATGCCTGCAGGGGTATATAGAGGGTCTTGCTCTATGGTTTTTTGGGGGGTTATGCTGCCATACTCTCAACTCGTAGGTTAGCGAGTGAGTATATACATCAATAGCCATTTTAATAATTTGTGAGAGAAATTCACTAAAAATGACATTTTTGGTGTTCTATTAATAGTCATATTGACTAATTCTGTGTTTCATCGGCGCGTTTACTATCGAAATCTGTGATTTATCTTTCCATGATTCCGAGGATTAACGTCCCCAAGGCCCGGTCTCTGACCAGGTCTCCTGGTTGGTCGTCTAGTCAACTAGGCTGTTGAACGCGGCTGCTCGCAGCCTGGCGATTGACTCACAGCCTGGTTAATCAGGTATCCTTTACGAGTATTTATCAAGTTATCTTTTGAATACAGAGAGGTTGGCCAGTTGTGTCTCTTTTGTGTAGAGGGAGAGTGTTGAACAGTCTCAGGCCTCTGATGTTGACAGAGTTCTCTCAGCGTACCTATTGTACCTTTGCTTTTCAACGGGGTTCTGGTCTCATGTGGTGTTATTTCTGTATGCAGATTTGGGGACCAGTCCGTCTAGTATTTTCCAAGTGTAAATTATTACGTGACTCGGCTGCGCTCCAGGGAATACATATTTATACTTTTTAAGCAATCTCAATAATTTAGATGATTTATTGAGTGGATTCTAGCAGTAACAGCTTTTTGCACGCTCTCCATATCAGCAATTTCTCCAGCTTCGAATGGGGCTGTTAAAGTGCAACAATATTCCACCCTAGGGAGCACTAGCGTCTTGAAAAGTATCATCATCATTGCTACGGCATCTCCTGTTTGAAGGGTTCCAACCTGTCATTTTTAATACAGTTGTGACAGCTACTTTATTGTGTTCTTTGAAAGTTAGATCCTCCAACTTGATCACTCCTAGATCTTTCACATTGCCTGAAATATGTTGATCAGACCACACACTAGAAGGTGAAGGGACAACGACGTTTCGGTCCGTCCTGGACCATTCTCAAGTCGACAATCGACTTGAGAATGGTCCAGGACGGACCGAAACGTTGTCGTCCCTTCACCTTCTAGTGTGTGGTCAAGGGACGACGACGTTTCGGTCCGTCCTGGACCATTCTCAAGTCGATTGTCGACTTGAGAATAGTCCAGGACGGACCGAAACGTCGTCGTCCCTTCACCTTCTAGTGTGTGGTCTGGTAAACATTGCCTTTTCTTTTAGTAATGTGGTTTGACTGTGTTTTATATGTGGTTTCCGTTTTGATTTTTTCGTGTTTTTTTCCACAGCGCAGGAGATGAAACTTATCCTCAATGGACATTATATAATTTTCTGTGGCCCATTGCAAGACCTAATTATCAGATTGAAGGTTTGTTGTGTCCTCTGTATTGTTTATTCTCGTGAAAATTATAGTGTCAGCTGCCAAGGATGATACAGTGCTGTAGTTTGTACCCTTGTCTATGTCTGATATGAGGATGAGGTAAAATACCGGAGCAAGCACGGTACCGAAGCCTAATGCTAAATTAGGCTTCAGGCGGCTATAAGGTAGGCCTAGTATTGGTTATTTAGGCATATAATAAGTTAGGTTTATGGTTTCTCATTTTTAACTCTATATTATCCCCCTACATTATTCCAAAGTACAAAACGTGAACCTTTTTTAATTGTACAACAGTCTATATTCGTCCGTTCTAAGCTAGGCTATAAAGACCCACCACCCCTGAGAGAGAACTATCAACATCAGAGGCCCGAGACTGTTCAACACGCTTCCACTACACATAAGGGGCATAACTGGTCGACCCCTCACAGTGTTCAAGAGAGAACTATCAACATCAGAGGCCCGAGACTGTTCAACACGCTTCCACTACACATAAGGGGCATAACTGGCCGACCCCTCACAGTGTTCAAGAGAGAACTATCAACATCAGAGGCCCGAGACTGTTCAACACGCTTCCACTACACATAAGGGACATAACTGGCCGACCCCTCACAGTGTTCAAGAGAGAACTATCAACATCAGAGGCCCGAGACTGTTCAACACGCTTCCACTACACATAAGGGACATAACTGGCCGACCCCTCACAGTGTTCAAGAGAGAACTATCAACATCAGAGGCCCGAGACTGTTCAACACGCTTCCACTACACATAAGGGACATAACTGGCCGACCCCTCACAGTGTTCAAGAGAGAACTGGATAAGCACCTCCAAAGGATACCTGATGAACCAGGCTGTAACTCATACGTCAGGCTGCGAGCAGCCGCGTCCAACAGCCTGGTTGATCAGTCCAGCAACCAGGAGGCCTGGTCGACGACCGGGCCGCGGGGACGCTAAGCCCCGGAAGCTCCTCAAGGTAACCTCAAGGTAACCCACAAACTTATATGTTAGGGGAGTTCTTCCATGGTATCTGAAAGTCTCCCACAGGTGGCCGTGGCCATAGTCGCTCACCTAACACCCATAACGACACAATTAAGATCAAGGACCATTTTATCCAATAGCCAGAACGTTTATGTTTTTTTTTTTGTCCTACGTGTCATAAAGTTAGTATGAACTTAATTACTGTACTAACTCATCAAGATGTTCTTGACGAGCTCGGGTAGAACACAGGGTCGCTGCACACGTGCCTAAATGGGTTAATAGAAAAATGTGAATTCATATATTGACTAGTAAAACGCATATTTGGTTTACATTTTGGGTACAGCCTTTTGGTCAAGTTCAAGTTCAAGTATGTTTATTGAGATAAGCAATAAATACATCTCAAAGGGATAGAGTAGCTTAGTCTATTTCTACCCTCCTAGCCTTTTGGTCACAGTGAGGGGGAGGAGCATGGGAAGTGTGTGTATGTGTGTGTGTGAATTTATTAAGACCTACTAACAATGGTCCAATTGTTCGGTCAGTCTTGGTACAGAATGAGGGCAACAGTGCGGGTGGATAGTTAAGGAACAGGAGCACCGGCCAGAATACGTCGTCCCATGGGCCGAGCCGGCCCACCAGACCCCCATTACCACCGTCATCATCTAATCGTAGCCTCATCCACACAATGTGCCGCTATTTTAACCTGCCGCGTTGTGTCATATTTATATGTAGGTGTATGTAAATGTACTCCAGGATAAATATGTTTATCATACCATGGTGTTATGCCCCCAAAATGTTTAGAGAGGAATGTGGTGAATGTTAATAGAATGACTCAGACTTCCTACAGTAGGCTGAGGAACCTACCTACAGTAGGCTGAAGAGCCTACCTACAGTAGGCTGAGAGGAGCCTACCTACAGTAGGCTGAGAGGAGCCTACCTACAGTAGGCTGAGGGAGGGGTACAGCAGAGTTACCTACAGTATCTCTGCTTTTCAAAGAGGTTAATTTGTACATTCTATCATCATTCTTGGACTCGAAGAATTCCATGTGGAGATTAGCAACCAGTCCCTCTAATATTCTGCATGTGTGCATTATTATTGGTAACTCCAACCACTTGGGCTGGGATGGGTATGGGGTCCACTACATCCCACGGGGATGGGTTATGGGGTCCACTACCGCCCACGGGATGGGTATGGGGATCCACTACCGCCCACGGGATGGGTTATGGGGTCCACTACCGCCCACGGGATGGGTATGGGATCCACTACCGCCCACGGGATGGGTATGGGGTCTACTACCACTACCGCCCACGGGATGGGTTATGGGGTCCACTGCCACCCACGGGATGGGTTATGGGGTCCACTACCGCCCACGGGATGGGTATGGGGTCCACTACCGCCCACGGGATGGGTATGGGGTCTACTACCACTACCGCCCACGGGATGGGTTATGGGATCCACTGCCACCCACGGGATGGGTATGGGATCCACTACCGCCCACGGGATGGGTATGGGGTCCACTACCGCCCACGGGATGGGTTATGGGGACCACTACCACCCACGGGATGAGATATAGGGTCCACTACCGCCCACGGGATGGGTATGGGGGTCCACTACCACCCACGGGATGAGATATAGGGTCCACTACCGCCCACGGGATGGGTATGGGGGTCCACTACCACCCACGGGATGGGTCCGGGATGCATATTAAATTAAAATCAAAACCCATACCGAGATTACAATTATACATACAAAAGACTTGGATAGTTATATCATGTAGAAATGCTCGTACAAGCTATTAAACCAATCCAACATTAAACGACGATAGAACCACGGAACCGCCTACCCGCGGAAGCAGCAAATGCCAAGAAATTACTTCATGAAGTCCAGTTGGAAAAACAGACACAATGATGGGGACCTCTGACATAACGCTGACTTCCTGTCACCGTCAAGAGCCCCCCCCCCCAGAGAGAGAGATGGCAGCCCACAGGTAAATTCAGGTAAATGTCCACGCTGGCGCCACGCAAGAGCGGATGGACAGAGTAGTTTTTTTATTGTGTTGGCGTTCGAGGCATTAACGCACTGTGCTGGCAACCTCCACTACGGGCTCACCATAGCCCGTGCTACTTGGACCTTTTTGTTCCAGGTAGCGAATCTTTAACAACAACTATAACTGAAACCGGCTTTGTTGTCACGTGGTATATATGTGTGTGACAGATGTGTTCTCTCCTTTGGATATGTGTCGTTCTGTTAGAGGGGTCTTAAGACTAGTAACGCCTTCTGTTAGGGGGTTAAAGGTCTAGTTACATGATCGTTTAACAATGCAGTTAAACTATTCTTCAAGAATATGTATTTATTAATGGTGTATTCACTCAAAATGTAAGTAAAACTATTCCTTCTCGGTGGAGATGTGAGCCAGAGGTCACATGTGTCCAGTAGTCATATGTCCAGTAGTCATATGTCCAGTAGTTACATGTCCAGTAGTCATATGTGTCCAGTAGTCACATGTCCCCTAGTCATATGTTCAGTAGTCACATGTTCAGTAGTCACATGTCCAGTAGTCACATGTCCAGTAGTCACATGTCCGGTAGTTACATGTTCAGTAGTCACATGTCCAGTAGTAACATGTCCAGTAGTCACATGTCCGGTAGTCACATGTCCAGTAGTAACATGTCCAGTAGTCACATGTCCAGTAGTCACATGTCCAGTAGTTACATGTCCAGTAGTTACATGTCCAGTAGTCACATGTGTCCAGTAGTCACATGTCCAGTAGTCACATGTGTCCAGTAGTCACATGCCCAGTAGTAACATGTCCAGTAGTCACATGTCCAGTAGTAACATGTGTCCAGTAGTAACATGTCCAGTAGTCACATGTCCAGTAGTCACATGTCCAGTAGTCACATGTCCAGTAGTCACATGTCCAGTAGTAACATGTCCAGTAGTCACATGTCCAGTAGTCACATGTCCAGTAGTCACATGTCCAGTAGTCACATGTCCAGTAGTCACATGTCCAGTAGTAACATGTCCAGTAGTCACATGTCCAGTAGTCACATGTCCAGTAGTCACATGTCCAGTAGTCACATGTCCAGTAGTCACATGTCCAGTAGTAACATGTCCAGTAGTAACATGTCCAGTAGTCACATGTCCAGTAGTCACATGTGTCCAGTAGTCACATGTGTCCAGTAGTCACATGTCCAGTAGTCACATGTCCAGTAGTCACATGTCCAGTAGTAACATGTCCAGTAGTAACATGTCCAGTAGTAACATGTCCAGTAGTAACATGTGTCCAGTAGTAACATGTGTCCAGTAGTCACATGTCCAGTAGTCACATGTCCAGTAGTAACATGTCCAGTAGTAACATGTCCAGTAGTAACATGTCCAGTAGTCACATGTCCAGTAGTCACATGTCCAGTAGTAACATGTCCAGTAGTCACATGTCCAGTAGTAACATGTGTCCAGTAAACTTTTTCCAGCCTCGTCTTGTGCTTGACAAGGTACGGGCTCCATGCTGGGGCTGCATACTCCAGGATTGGTCTTACATATGTGGTGTACAAGATTCTGAATGATTCCTTACACAGGTTCCTGAACGCCGTTCTGATGTTAGCCAGCCTCGCATATGCCGCAGACGTTATTCTCTTTATGTGGGCTTCAGGAGACAGGTTTGGTGTGATATCAACTCCTAGATCTTTCTCTCTGTCTGTTTCATGAAGCACTTCATCTCCTATTCTGTATCCTGTGTCTGGCCTCCTGTTTTCAGTGCCTAGTTTCATTACCTTAT
>NC_091212.1:13607597-13612597 GCF_040958095.1 Procambarus clarkii | reverse complement strand
TCAAAAGGTAATGTAATTAAGATATAAGGTAAGGTAAAAATTAAGATGCAAGATAAGGAAGAGAAAGCACTAAGTCAATATAACTCATTGCCACTTGGAAGCCCAAAAACTTGGGCCAGTGGGGATCGAACGCGAACCATGGAAGAAGCGAGGTTGTCCTCCTACCTATAATACAAGGAATTATGGGTAACAACGAATATGCTTGTCAAGGGGGGGGGGGGAATAGACAGGGTACCTGGAGTGCACCTTGATGGGGTTCTGAGTTCTTCCACTCCCCAAGCCCGGCCCGAGGCCAGGCTTGACTTGGGAGAGTTTGGTCCAACAGGCTGTTGCTTGGAGCGGCCCGCAGACCCACATACCCACCACAGCCCGGTTGGTCCAGCACTTCTTTTAGAAAACAATCTAGCAGATTAGATTAAGATTAAGGCAGTGTCTGGGATGCTCCCGGACGCAGGTTCGAATCCTCGTCACGGCTCTTGTGGATTTGTTGAAAACAATATAGTTTTCTCTTGAAGATGTCCACGGTTGTTCCGGCCAGATTTCTTATGCTCGCTGGGAGAATGACCTCTGTAGGGGTTAGCCTCTTAATTAGGTTAGTTAGGTTAGGTTAGTTAGGTTAGGTTAGTTAGGTTAGGTTAGTTAGGTTAGGTTAGTTAGGTTAGGTTAGTTAGTGTAGCCTCTATAGCTGTTCCTTTAATCACCATCTTAAGAAAATGGTTTACAACTAGTTTATGTCTGCTACAGATTATAACATTAGACTCTAGCCAGAGTTTTGTCAAGTGCTCCACAGGAAAGAGACAAATGAAGCCTAACGTCAAAATATAAACGGTTTTGGCAATCAGGAAAGGAAGTTTGTCGAACCATTTTTGTGTACGATTTGACTCACGTGGTATCGAACCGGGCGTGGTTATGGGAACGAATGGACCGATAGGCCCTTCAGTAGTTTACGTAATTCTTATAATATATGGAACACAGGATTAACAATCAAATGGAGTCGAATGATAGTGAAGAAAAATAAGAAATGGAGCTTCACAGCAGTATAGTTCTGGCATACTATAGAGCACCTCTATAGTGTGTTTATAGAGGTGTCATACTATATACTGGCACCTCTATAGTGTCTATATAGAGGTGTCTTACTATATACTGGCACCTCTATAGTGTCTTCTTAAACACACATACTTCTCCAGCACTATCACTCTCACTCTCACCCTCACCATCACCCTCACCCTCACCCTCACCCTCACCCTCACAATCACCCTCACCATCACCCTCACCCTCACCATAACCCTCACCCTCACCCTGAAGTGTGTCAGTGAGTGACTAAGAGAGGAGACACTGGCGCCTCATACAATCATTACTGGCACTATTGTTGACCCTACGCCCCCAGCTACACCCCCCCTCCCCCCACACTATATAAGACACACAACATCATTACCAATAACCAACAACATAATGGTGTTATTAGCCTCGATATGTAACAAAAGTACATAGAAGAACAACCTAATAGCCACAGCGGGCGCGGCGCCCCACACAATGGAAAATTCACACCAGAGAGAAGATAAGAAAGGGGAGGGACAGGTCAACTGGGGTCACGGGGCGGTGATGGGGTCACCAGGTTGTCAGACACGATGTCCTCTCACGCCTCGTCCAGCTGGAGAACACATCACGTCCAGGGACAGAAGTCCAAGTCCAGGTTGCTAGCAACAGTCTGTTGGACCAAGCTCTCACAAGTCAAGCCTGGCCTCGGGCCGGGCTTGGGGAGTAGAACTCCCAGAACCAGGTATCAAGCAGAACAAGGGGGGGGGGTAGAAGTGGTGTAGGGTGGAGTGTTATACCTGCTTGATGGGGTTCTGGGAGTTCTTCTACTCCCCAAGCCCGGCCCGAGGCCAGGCTTGACTTGTGAGAGCTTGATCTAACAGGCTGTTGCTTGGAGCGGCCCGCAGGCCCACATACCCACCACAGCCCGGTTGGTCCGGCACTCCTTGGAGAAAACAATCTAGTTTTCTCATGAAGATATCTCTGTGGCTCCGGGAAGAACATCGCCTCAAAGTCACGTGGAACAACCAGTGTAATAATTCCATTATCTTTGCCTCTGATAAGGAACAAAGAAAGTGTCTTTATGTGTTAAATAAAATCCTATTTCCAAAGTGTCATTCCCATGTGTATTAATGGAACCTTTCTTAAGTCATATTGGGCTTACCGTCTCCTATGACCCATAGTGACCTAAATTATCCAGTCCCTTGTTATCCAGTCCCTTGTTATCCAGTCCCTTGTTATCCAGTCCCTTGTTATCCAGTCCCTAAATTATTCAGTGTGCGAGTACTAGTAATGGATTACAACAGCAAGGAGCCCGGGTTATTACAACAGGTCCTGGAGCAAGTGTGTGGGTCTCGTCTTGAGATACTTGTAGACCGCCCCTGCAGGGTCGAACCTCCCCTAGATGGGGGGGGGGGGGTTTCTGGAGTAGAACCTGATTTGGGTTCCTTCATTGAGAAATAATAGCCGTTAGGCTACGTCCATGTTGGGGACTTGCCCAATGTCAGTCCGCGAGCGTGTGTCAGGCTGCTTATGGTGGACTTGGCACTCTCCAGTGGGACTTCTGTAGGCTTGGAGCGCTGGGGAGTGTACTCACCTAATTGTGTGTGTGTGTGTGTGTGTGTGTGTGTGTGTGTGTGTGTGTGTGTGTGTGTGTGTGTGTGTGTGTGTGTGTGTGTGCCGGGAATGTTTAGTGTCCATATATATATGTACAACTCAAGGTACATATATATGTACCTTGAGTTGTGTTTTCCGGGGCTTAGGGTCATCCCGCGGCCCGGTCGTCGACCAGGCCTCCTCGTGGCTGGACTGGTCAACCAGGCTGTTGCATGTAGCACCAAGACCGTGCCCCTAGAGGATGCCAGCCTTCAGAGACCAAGTCACACTCACAGGAGAAAACAGTACCGTGAGAGAAAACGTCTTGAGAAGCCCTTCTCGTCCCCTTGTTTGATTGAGACGACCTTCCGAATCTTAGATGCAATGACTCACGACCTTCCGAATCTTAGATGCAATGACTCACGACCTTCCGAATCTTAGATGCAATGACTCACGACCTTCCGAATCTTAGATGCAATGACTCACGACCTTCCGAATCTTAGATGCAATGACTCACGACCTTCCGAATCTTAAATGCAATGACTCTTGACAGAGTATCATGAGTTAATGGTTAATTGACAAGCGAATAAACGGGCGCTGCTGTTTTCTCATTTTGGTACAGTCTACTGTAGACTATTACATTGATATAGTCTACTGTAGACTACTATTCCATTGATGCATCTACTTTACTGGGGACAGGCTTGCCGTGGAGACCAGCTTGCCCAGGAGACAGGTTAGGCCTGGAGATAGGCCAGGTTTTCAGCGAGTCTGGACAGCCTCCCCTTCTAACCGGTTTGGCTCAAAAGAGGTCTGCCCGAAACAGGATTGTCTTGACCCTAATCATCCACCGCTGTTTTTTTTCTCTTTCTAAAATTCTGTGTCCCAATCACCTTCAGATGACGCAGTTGTGAGTGAAATCGCCAAGACGATTCAAGTGACCTTTGACCTCTGTTTTTCTTAGATTGTGTACACTTGGAGGTGCTTCCTATTACGCCGTAGTGTTTACGCGACATTCCAGGACTCCTACACCCTTCTGCTGGGGTTTCCAGGACTCCTACATCCTTCTGCCTGGGGTTTCCAGGACTCCTACACCCTTCTGCTGGGGTTTCCAGGACTCCTACATCCTTCTGCCTGGGGTTTCCAGGACTCCTACACCCTTCTGCTGGGGTACCATACATTCCAGTTGTGTCCATTTGAAGTAAACTGTTTGCACACTAGAGTAACCCCAGACACACACCCTGGGGCCCCCGGTGGGAAGCAGGGAGCCACCGAGCTACTCATATCTGTTGAACAAATCTGTAATTTGGTCAACAGATACATGTGTGCAACAGATACATGTAGGCAACAGATACATGTAGGCAACAGATACATGTGGGCAACAGATACATGTAGGCAACAGATACATGTGGGCAACAGATACATGTAGGCAACAGATACATGTAGGCAACAGATACATGTGGGCAACAGATACATGTGGGCAACAGATACATGTAGGCAACAGATACATGTAGGCAACAGATACATGTGGGCAACAGATACATGTAGGCAACAGATACATGTGGGCAACAGATACATGTAGGCAACAGATACATGTGGGCAACAGATACATGTGGGCAACAGATACATGTAGGCAACAGATACATGTAGGCAACAGATACATGTGGGCAACAGATACATGTAGGCAACAGATACATGTGGGCAACAGATACATGTGGGCAACAGATACATGTGTGCAACAGATACATGTGGGCAACAGATACATGTAGGCAACAGATACATGTGGGCAACAGATACATGTAGGCAACAGATACATGTGGGCAACAGATACATGTGGGCAACAGATACATGTGGGCAACAGATACATGTAGGCAATAGATACATGTGGGCAACAGAAACAACAGATACTCATATCTGTGTTTCACAGCGGCCATTTCAACACTTTTAAATTATTTTCTCAGGGGACTTAACATTTATTATCGACTGGACTTTTCACTGAGATATGTAGTGTAAATGATAGTTATTGTCCAACACTTATGTTGCTGAAAATTAGCACAGCACACTGTGTCTGGGGTTATCTTGAGGTTATCTTGAGATGATTTTGGGGCTTTAGTGTCCCCGCGGCCCGGTCCTCGCCCAAGCCTCTACCCCCAGGAAGCAGCCCGTGACAGCTGACTAAAGTCTCCACACCCCCAGGAAGCAGCCCGTGACAGCTGACTAAAGTCTCCACACCCCCAGGAAGCAGCCCGTGACAGCTGACTAAAGTCTCCACACCCCCAGGAAGCAGCCCGTGACAGCTGACTAACTCCCAGGTGCCTATTTTACTGCTAGGTAAAAATGAGCCGAGAAGAATTATCTAGACTCACGTTGTA
>NC_091212.1:13595097-13602597 GCF_040958095.1 Procambarus clarkii | reverse complement strand
GGGATCAACATCCCTGCGAACCCGGTTTCCAGGCCTCCTGGTTGATCGTCTAGTCAACTAGATTGTTGGTTGAAGATATGTGAATCACAGCCTGGTTGATCTGGTATTATTTGGAGGTGTTTGTCGAGTTCTCTATTGAACACTGTGAGGGGTCGGCCAGTTATGCCCCTTATGTGTAGTGGAAGCGTGTTGAACAGTCCCGGGCCTCTGATGTTGATAGTTCTCTCTTGAACACTGTGATGGGTCGGCCAGTTATGTCCCTTATGTGTAGTGGAAGCGTGTTGAACAGTCTCGGGCCTCTGATGTTGATAGTTCTCTCTTGAACACTGTGAGGGGTCGGCCAGTTATGTCCCTTATGTGTAGTGGAAGCGTGTTGAACAGTCCCGGGCCTCTGATGTTGATAGTTCTCTCTTGAACACTGTGATGGGTCGGCCAGTTATGTCCCTTATGTGTAGTGGAAGCGTGTTGAACAGTCTCGGGCCTCTGATGTTGATAGTTCTCTCTTGAACACTGTGAGGGGTCGGCCAGTTATGTCCCTTATGTGTAGTGGAAGCGTGTTGAACAGTCTCGGGCCTCTGATGTTGATAGTTCTCTCTTGAACACTGTGAGGGGTCGGCCAGTTATGTCCCTTATGTGTAGTGGAAGCGTGTTGAACAGTCTCGGGCCTCTGATGTTGATAGTTCTCTCTTGAACACTGTGAGGGGTCGGCCAGTTATGCCCCTTATGTGTAGTGGAAGCGTGTTGAACAGTCTCGGGCCTCTGATGTTGATAGTTCTCTCTTGAACACTGTGAGGGGTCGGCCAGTTATGTCCCTTATGTGTAGTGGAAGCGTGTTGAACAGTCTCGGGCCTCTGATGTTGATAGTTCTCTCTTGAACACTGTGAGGGGTCGGCCAGTTATGTCCCTTATGTGTAGTGGAAGCGTGTTGAACAGTCTCGGGCCTCTGATGTTGATAGTTCTCTCTCAGAGTACCTGTTGCACCTCTGCTTTTCAACGGGGGTATTCTGCACATCCTGCCATGCCTCCTGGTCTCATGTGGTGTTATTCTTGTGTTCAGGTTTGGGACCAGCCCCTCTAATATCTTCCACGTGTAGATTATTATGCATCCCTCTCGCTGGCGATCTAGAGAATACAGATTTAGAACTTTTAATCAGTACCAATAATTAACATAACTTATAAGAGTGGATTCTAGTTGTAAAGGATCTTTGCAAGTTCTCCAGGTCAGCAATTTCTCCAGCTTTGAATGGGGCTGTTAAGAGTGCAACAATATTCCACCCTAGAGAGCATCAGTGTTTAAAAAAAAAAGTATCGCCATTGGTATCCCGCTAAACACACACCGAAACTACGACGTTGGTACAACGTTCGGACAAGTTTTAACACCACCTAACCAGTTATAACAACCAATATAGCAAGTTGTAACAACGTTCTAATACGTCATAAACACGCTAAGCCAAGATGAAACAACTTTATTACAAGTTGTAACAAGCGGAAAATAGAGACAGTTTCGGTTTGTGTTTCCAGGGATGACATCTCGGAAGGTCCTCTTTCCAATCTGTCATTTTTCATGTAGTCGTGACAGCTACTTTATGGTGTTCTGACGTGATTACTCGTAGCTTCTTTATATTGCTTATTCGTTCTTCAGTGTGATTTGATTCCGTTTTATATATGGTTTCCATTTTTAAATTTTCATTTTTTTTTCCATGGAAGTGAACGTATTTTTATTATTTATTTTTAACGTATTTATATTATTATGTGGCGCACTGAAAGACCTGATTTACATCTGATTGGAGGTTTGCCGCTATGTATGTACTGTTCCTAAATAAATTATCATCATCATATCATATCATCATATCATCATATCATATTATTATCATCATCATCATCATCATGGGGGGCCTCGTAGCCTGGTGGATAGCGCGCAGGACTCGTAATTCTGTGGCGCGGGTTCGATTCCCGCACGAGGCAGAAACAAATGGGCAAAGTTTCTTTCACCCTCAATGCCCCTGTTACTTTAGCAGTAAATAGGTACCTGGGAGTTAGTCAGCTGTCACGGGCTGCTTCCTGGGGGTGGAGGCGTGGTCGAGGACCGGGCCGCGGGGACACTAAAGCCCCGAAATCATCTCAAGATAACCTCAAGATAAGAAGATCATCTCCACACAAGATATCGTCATCTCCTGAGGGCTCATGACAACGTCACGTCATCATGTCACGGCAGACATGCTGGCTGGCGTGACTGTCTAAGGTTCACCTCCTCCTTCAAGAGGCTAAATAAAGAAATTTCCTTCTGAGCGTTCTGGCAGCGTTGTTCCCAGCCTACACACACAGCCAATTAACCTGGCACTCTCCAATGGTACAGTGAATCTGGCACTGTTGATTAATTGGCATGGTTGTTGGGTGATCAACGTGTGTTACTAGACAACAGATCCTTTAGTGGGGTGTAAAATGATACACTCTCTCTCTCTCTCTCTCTCTCTCTCTCTCTCTCTCTCTCTCTCTCTCTCTCTCTCTCTCTCTCTCTCTCTCTCTCTCGCACACAGTAACTCGTCAACAGATTTGTGACGCTTACCCTGAGTTTGTTGACACACACACACACACTTGATTGACAGTTGAGAGGCGGGCCGAAAAAGCAGAGCTCAACCCCCGCAAACACAACTAGGTAAATACTAGGTGAATACACACACACACACACACACACACACACACACACACACACACACACACACACACACACACACACACACTGAAGGCAGGACCAATGAGCCAGAGCTCAACTCCCACAAGCACAACTAAGTGAGTACACACACACATAAATACCAGTGTGAGGGGTAACAACTGTTGTTGTTGTTGTTTAAGATTCAACTACTGGGAACCAAAAGTGGCAAGTAGCACGGGCTATGGCGATCCCGAAGTACTCATCTGGCACAGGAGATGTGCTAGAGAAGGTGAGAGAGAGAGGAGGGGGGGAAGCTCGAGGAGGTAACAAGATTAGAGCTCACACACCAAACAACACTTAAGTCACTCCAATCAAGTGTCTTCAAGTTACAAGTGTCTCAGGTTGTTCTCAGGGACGAGGACGCTAACAACCAGTCAGACTGTTACCTGTGATCCTGTGGTCCTGGGTTCGATCCCAGGCGCCGGCGAGAAACATTGGGCAGAGTTTCTTTCACCCTATGCCCCTGTTACCTAGCAGTAAAATAGGTACCTGGGTGTTAGTCAGCTGTCACGGGCTGCTTCCTGGGGGTGGAGGCCTGGTCGAGGACCGGGCCGCGAGGGACACTAAAGCCCCGAAATCATCTCAAGGTAACCTCAAGAAGGGGGCACTGTTACTGGCTGAACAAGGCCGGGGATTCAACAAGCATCTACACCCCAGCCACTGAACGACACCAGTTATCTTGAGATTATCTTGAGATGATTTCGGGGCTTTAGTGTCCCCGCGGCCCGGCCCTCGACCAGGCCTCCACCCCCCAGGAAGCAGCCCGTGACAGCTGACTAACACCCAGGTACCTATTTTTACTGCTAGGTAACAGGGGCATAGGGTGAAAGAAACTCTGCCCATTGTTTCTCGCCGGCGCCTGGGATCGAACCCAGGACCACAGGATCACAAGTCCAGCGTGCTGTCCGCTCGGCCGACCGGCTCCACCAGTACATCTCCTGGCTGCCTTGTTTAGTCATTAAACACTCTGCGCACTTGGCCACTTCACAACCCCGGGGGTTATGGGGGTCGGTGCAAACAACCTCATAAACTGTTGAATAAATGTAAATAAAGCCACCCCGGTTGTGGAAAGATGTAGAGGTTTCGTAAGAGCCTTGGTGACTCCTGGCTCTGGGAACATGTTTGGCGTCACAAGTCGTCCGGGGACAAGTGTTTGTTTGTTTGTTTGTCATACTTTGTCGACGTCGTCACTGTTCTCTCACCCTAATGTGAACAATGAACGAGCCTTAGGTCGTAATGAACGACCTAAGGGTCGTTCATTACGGTATAATTACGCTGTATCACTGAGTGTTCAAGAGGGAACATTCCCCCAATGGGAACGCAATCCATATATATATATATATATATATATATATATATATATATATATATATATATATATATATATATATATATATATATATATATATATATATATATATATTCAACTGCTTCCTCAATATGTAATCAGTAGTGATGAGAAAACTTTCATAAATATAGAAAAAAAGAAAAAACCTTTCAGATATTTCACCCTTTCAGATACTTTTCCCATAGCTCACAAACACTCACAAGATTAATGTTAAAACGTAAGCCACTATCAAATATTTGAAGCACCTGCTGGAGTTACAGTGCCTGCCAAGGCTGAGTTTTCTCTGATTTAGAGCTCGCAAAACACTCATTACACCTTACCAATGTGAAAAGATGACATATACCCGTATATATATGAATTATAAAGTGGAAATATATATTGAAGGGTAATCAAATATTAATCTGTTGATATCTATTAAATAAAATGTCTTATCAAAGGTTGGAGGCCAGAAGCCTATGGCTAACCCCTCGTGGAACTGCATGGCGATGCGTAACTGGATGGGGAGTGTCATAGGATGCTTAGGGTCAACACCTATGCCAGATATATAACCAGGATCGACTCCTATTCCCAATCCCTGCTTGATACCTGGTTGATGGGGTTTTGGGAGTTCTTCTACTCCCCAAGCCCGGCCCGAGGCCAGGCTTGACTTGTGAGAGTTTGGTCCACCAGGCTGTTGCTTGGAGCGGCCCGCAGGCCCACATATACCTGGTTGATGGGGTTCTGGGAGTTCTTCTACTCCCCAAGCCCGGCCCGAGGCCAGGCTTGACTTGTGAGAGTTTGGTCCACCAGGCTGTTGCTTGGAGCGGCCCGCAGGCCCACATATACCTGGTTGATGGGGTTCTGGGAGTTCTTCTACTCCCCAAGCCCGGCCCTAGGCCAGGCTTGACTTGTGAGAGTTTGGTCCACCAGGCTGTTGCTTGGAGCGGCCCGCAGGCCCACATATACCTGGTTGATGGGGTTCTGGGAGTTCTTCTACTCCCCAAGCCCGGCCCGAGGCCAGGCTTGACTTGTGAGAGTTTGGTCCACCAGGCTGTTGCTTGGAGCGGCCCGCAGGCCCACATATACCTGGTTGATGGGGTTCTGGGAGTTCTTCTACTCCCCAAGCCCGGCCCGAGGCCAGGCTTGACTTGTGAGAGTTTGGTCCACCAGGCTGTTGCTTGGAGCGGCCCGCAGGCCCACATACCCACCACAGCCCGGTTGAAGTATACAATTCTTGTCTTTTGTTGATCTTGAGTGGTGCTGACGGCCTTTGATCGACCACTGACCGTCAGCCTATACCTCTGACATTGCCCACACGACTTCCTGGACGACAACAGGTGACG
This sequence comes from Procambarus clarkii, assembly GCF_040958095.1. Lineage (NCBI taxonomy): Eukaryota > Metazoa > Arthropoda > Malacostraca > Decapoda > Cambaridae > Procambarus > Procambarus clarkii. The sequence continues at coordinate 13,597,214 of NC_091212.1, read as the reverse complement.
AGCGAGGGACGACTACACACATAAAGAACAGGTGGTGGAAGCCACCTCCATGGATAGCGTCACCTTTCAGTTATCTACCATTAGTTCTGGGGATCAATGGCCCCCATCGGTTGGTCTCCGAACAGACCTTCATCACCATATCTTGAGGTTATCTTGAGATGATTTCGGGCTTTTTAGTGTCCCTGCGGCCCGGTCCTCGACCAGGCCTCCACCCCCAGGAAGCAGCCCGTGACAGCTGACTAACACCCAGGTACCTATTTTACTGCCAGGTAACAGGGGCTTAGGGTGAAAGAAACTCTGTCCATTGTTTCTCGCCGGCGCCTGGTATCGAACCCAGGACCACAGGATCACAAGTCCAGCGTGCTGTCCGCTCGGCCGACCATCTCCCTCCTGACGTATTAATCACAGACCAAGCATTTTTTGGGAGGTATTTATCAACTTCTCTTTTAGTACACCTTGAGAGGTCGGGTAATTATAAAAGCCTATGTGTGTATTGAGTGTTTAAAAATGTTAATAGAGTTCTCTGTCAGCGTACCTATTGCACCTCTGTTTTTAATTCTCTGGTCAGCGTACCTATTGCACCTCTGTTTTTAATTCTTTGTCAGCGTACCTATTGCACCTTTGTTTTTAATTCTCTGGTCAGCGTACCTATTGCACCTTTGTTTTTAATTCTCTGGTCAGCGTACCTATTGCACCTCTGTTTTTAATTCTCTGGTCAGCGTACCTATTGCACCTCTGTTTTTAATTCTCTGTCAGTGTACCTATTGCACCTTTGTTTTTAATTCTCTGGTCAGCGTACCTATTGCACCTTTGTTTTTAATTCTCTGTCAGCGTACCTATTGCACCTCTGTTTTCAATTCTCTGTCAGCGTACCTATTGCACCTCTGTTTTCAATTCTCTGTCAGCGTACCTATTGCACCTCTGTTTTCAATTCTTTGTCAGCGTACCTATTGCACCTCTGTTTTTAATTCTCTGGTCAGCGTACCTATTGCACCTCTGTTTTTAATTCTCTGGTCAGCGTACCTATTGCACCTCTGTTTTTAATTCTCTGTCAGTGTACCTATTGCACCTTTGTTTTTAATTCTCTGTCAGCGTACCTATTGCACCTCTGTTTTTAATTCTATTTCAGCGTACCTATTGCACCTTTGTTTTTAATTCTCTGTCAGCGTACCTATTGCACCTCTGTTTTCAATTCTCTGTTCAGTGTACCTATTGCACCTCTGTTTTCAATTCTCTGTCAGCGTACCTATTGCACCTCTGTTTTCAATTCTCTGTCAGCGTACCTATTGCACCTCTGTTTTCAATTCTCTGTCAGCGTACCTATTGCACCTCTGTTTTTAATTCTATTTCAGCGTACCTATTGCACCTCTGTTTTCAATTCTCTGTCAGCGTACCTATTGCACCTTTGTTTTTAATTCTCTGTCAGCGTACCTATTGCACCTCTGTTTTTAATTCTCTGTCAGCGTACCTATTGCACCTCTGTTTTTAATTCTTTGTCAGCGTACCTATTGCACCTCTGTTTTTCAACGGGGGTATTCTGCATTTCCTGCCATGCCTCCTTGTTTCATGTGGTGTTATTTCTGTGTGCAGAAATGGAATTAGTCCCTCTTAAAATTTTCCAAGTGTCAATGATTATGTCTCTCTCTCTCGCCAGCGCTTGAAAGAGAATACAGACTTAAAAACTAAGCGGTCCAATAATTTTTATGTTTGAGTGAATTCCGGCAGTAAAAGACCTTTGCACGTTCTCCAGGTCACCAGTTTGTCCAGCCAACTGGTGACCTGACACTAACTGCCAATGGGGCAGTTAGTGTGTCACAATATCCCACGCTAGACATGTCTTTGACAAGTTATCATCGATGGTGTGGCAGCCCATGTTTGAACCGAACTTGTTATCCAACCTGGCATTTTTCTTGCAGTTGTGACGGCTACTTTATTGTGTTCAAAGGTAAGGTCTTACTGTCCCAGATCTTTCCCATGACATTCTTCTTTTTTTATCATTCTATAGCGTGATTTGACCGAGTTTTATATGTAGTTTCTGTTTTGATATTTTATTTTTTTTTGCTATAGGGCAGTACTCACCTAATTGTGCTTGCGGGGGTTGAGCTTTGGCTCTTTGG
>NC_091212.1:13577597-13590097 GCF_040958095.1 Procambarus clarkii | reverse complement strand
AGTACCCTGGCTTCTACTCGACCCCCATGACGTCTGAGTACCCTGGCTTCTACTCGACCCCCATGACGTCTGAGTACCCTGGCTTCTACTCGACCCCCCATGACGTCTGAGTACCCTGGCTTTCACTCGACGTAATCAAATCTGATATACCCATCGTTTGACTATCACCCAATGTCAATTCGTGCTTCGTAACACCTTCGTACTCACCTTAAAAGGTAATCCCGCAAGGAGGCGCCTGAACGTGGACCCCTTACGAAATTTATGATATCCAATTCTTTTATTTACAGGACATGCCCACACACGAACCTCTATCGCGTTGCCTATAAGAGGCATGGGGGGGGGGAGGGGAGAGAGAGAGAGAGAGAGAGAGAGAGAGAGAGAGGAGAGTTCAATCCCCCTTTGACCTTGCGAACATGTTGTTTTCCGGACCCTGCTGCCAACACTAAGGATTTTTTGGTTCTCTTTATCTTAAATCATTACCCAGAAACGCGTTTGTGGTGTCAACAGCGAGAGAGAGAGAGAGAGAGAGAGAGAGAGAGAGAGAGAGAGAGAGAGAGAGAGAGAGAGAGAGAGAGAGAGAGAGAGAGAGAGAGAGAGAAAGGAGTGTGTGTACTCACCTAGTTGTACTCACCTAGTTGTGTTTGCGGGGGTTGAGCTCTGGCTCTTTGGTCCCGCCTCTCAACCGTCAATCAACTGGTGTACAGATTCCTGAGCCTATTGGGCTCTATCATATCTACACTTGAAACTGTGTATGGAGTCAGCCTCCACCACATCACCCCCTAATGCATTCCATTTGTCAACCACTCTGACACTAAAAAAGTTCTTTCTAATACCTCTGTGGCTCATTTGGGCACTCAGTTTCCACCTGTGTCCCCTTGTGCGTGTTCCCCTTGTGTTAAATAGCCTGTCTTTATCTACCCTATCAATTCCCTTCAGAATCTTGAATGTGGCGATCATGTCCCCCCCCCCTGTCCGTGTGTGTGTGCTCGCGCGTGCGTGTGTGTGTGTGTGTGCGTTGCAGAATGCACGCGACTACCACATCTGCTTGCTCATCTGCGATGCAGCATATCGTAGTCTCTCTTGACAATCCTCCAACTCACCCCATCTCTCGCTAGCATACCTACGCTGCCCCCATAGCGTTTAAGGAGGCTGTAGGGGTGGTGGTGGAGTGACTCTGAACGGCGCCGCAGCCCCCCCCAACGGTCAGTGCCAGTGTGTGTGGCACTCTGGGTACACAACCAGGTGCCAAACAAAAACACATCAGGCGGGCATAAGCTTACTTCATTGCGCGGCACTCGAGGGAGTGGGGGAGGGGGGAGGGGGGGGGGGGAGGACAGCATCCATACCGACCCCACTCTGCTCTTGTTTGGGGGTTCAAGTCGGTGCTTTTTCTGTCTGTCTGTCTGTCTGTCTGTCTGTCTGTCTGTCTGTCTGTCTGTCTGTCTGTCTGGAAGAGCCGTGGAGGCCTCGTTCCTGGATGTGCCCAAGCGTTTAAGTTCGACTTTTATGGGGAACCCCCCCCCCCACCCCACCCCCTTGGCTTGTGTGCTACGAGATACAAGCAGCCACAAGGCCAGGAGATACAAGCAGCTACAAGGCCAGGAGATACAAGCAGCTACAAGGCCAGGAGATACAAGCAGCCACAAGGCCAGGAGATACAAGCTACCACAAGGCCAGGAGATACAAGCAGCCACAAGGCCAGGAGATACAAGCTACCACAAGGCCAGGAGATACAAGCAGCCACAAGGCCAGGAGATACAAGCTACCACAAGGCCAGGAGATACAAGCAACCACAAGGCCAGGAGATACAAGCAGCCACAAGGCCAGGAGATACAAGCAATGCCACAAGGCCAGGAGATACAAGCAGCCACAAGGCCAGGAGATACAAGCAATGCCACAAGGCCAGGAGATACAAGCAGCCACAAGGCCAGGAGATACAAGCAATGCCACAAGGCCAGGAGATACAAGCAATGCCACAAGGCCAGGAGATACAAGCAATGCCACAAGGCCAGGAGATACAAGCTACCACAAGGCCAGGAGATACAAGCAACCACAAGGCCAGGAGATACAAGCTACCACAAGGCCAGGAGATACAAGCTACCACAAGGCCAGGAGATACAAGCAGCCACAAGGCCAGGAGATACAAGCAATGCCACAAGGCCAGGAGATACAAGCAGCCACAAGGCCAGGAGATACAAGCAATGCCACAAGGCCAGGAGATACAAGCTACCACAAGGCCAGGAGATACAAGCAACCACAAGGCCAGGAGATACAAGCTACCACAAGGCCAGGAGATACAAGCTATCACAAGGCCAGGAGATACAAGCAGCCACAAGGCCAGGAGATACAAGCTATCACAAGGCCAGGAGATACAAGCAGCCACAAGGCCAGGAGATACAAGCAGCCACAAGGCCAGGAGATACAAGCTATCACAAGGCCAGGAGATACAAGCAGCCACAAGGCCAGGAGATACAAGCAGCCACAAGGCCAGGAGATACAAGCTATCACAAGGCCAGGAGATACAAGCAGCCACAAGGCCAGGAGATACAAGCAATGCCACAAGGCCAGGAGATACAAGCTACCACAAGGCCAGGAGATACAAGCTATCACAAGGCCAGGAGATACAAGCTACCACAAGGCCAGGAGATACAAGCTACCACAAGGCCAGGAGATACAAGCTATCACAAGGCCAGGAGATACAAGCTACCACAAGGCCAGGAGATACAAGCTGCTAACAAACCACAGATCGCTGATCTACAAGAGCTTCGAACTAACCTTCCAGACCACCATTTTACGAGTCAAAAAACCAGTTGAGCAGTGGATTAGTGCCTTAAGGAGGGTGCCACGACTTGGCACCAGACCTCCCAGAGTGCCAGTGAGGAGGAGAGCCGATGGTTGGCGATGCCCCCCTGTGGCACTTTACCCCTGTGGCACTTGAGAAAAGAGGGAGAAAATCTCGTTAAGGAAGAGGCACTCAACAGCCTAGTGGATCCTTGACAAGCACTGTACAAGGGGGGGGGGGGTCATAATCCCCCCCCCCATCCTGGGTATTGTCTCATCTCCGTCCTCATAACCAGCTCATTAACTCATCGTAACTACACCTCCGCAGGCACTGTACTTTGAGAGACGCGAGTGCCTAAATGGTGTCATGTACTCTTGTGGCACTGTAACAGTGTCAACTGTATCCTCACAGTGCCAACTGTATCCTCACAGTGCCAACTATACCCTCACACCCTCACCCTTCACAGTCTTTGTCCTCACTAGTTAGCCCTGCCAAAACCCCCATTAGGTACCCACGTGCATATACCCACTTAGATGTACCCACTTAGATGTACCCGCCTACATGTTGGGAGACCCAGTGCTCCCAGGGTAGTGCCAGGAATGGTGCCCGGCACTACCTGTGATGCTGGCACCTAGGTCGTACTTAACAGGTGTGTTTGGCAGGTGTGGGTACCTTGGGGCAGGTGGCACTGTGCCTAAGTATTGTTAGAGAGGAATGTGGGGTGGTGGGGGAGATACAGGTCCTGTAGTGACCTACAGTACACAGTGACCTACACTACAGTGACCTACACTACAGTGACCTACACTACAGTGACCTACACCCCGCGGTAGGTGTAGGCGGAGTGTGGCTATAGGACTGTCTTGACACTTAGCCTGGCCTTGTAAAGGTACTTTACAAGTTCCTTCCTTACTCGTCTCTCTCTCTCTCTCTCTCTCTCTCTCTCTCTCTCTCTCTCTCTCTCTTCCCCCCCCCCTCTCTCTCTCTCTCTTTCTCTCTCTCTCTCTGTTTCCATATTCTGCTCTTTCATTCCCTTCCTCACACACACACACACACACACACACTCACACACACACACACACACACACACACACACACACACACACACACACACACACGCACGCAGTAATTACGGCACATATCTTATCTAGCGGGTACCATCCGCTTCCACCTCTCCTATGGCAGTTGGTCCACACACACCTATCCTCCCCCGCTGTCCCGGGACTCTTTTAAAAGAGTAACAGGACTGACAGAACCACTACGGGATCACCATAGCCCGTGCTACATGGACGCTTCGTTCTGAGTAGCTAAATCTAACACAACAAAATAACTGGACCAATCCCAGCGCTTACACTCCGTGGCTTACGTTTCCTGTCCATTATGTTCCGTCTCGTCCTGTTCACCCTTGTTCACAGTTCACCACAATGCCTGTGACATGTTCTCCGACCCCGATCACATAGTTCCTCGTTTACAACGATGAAGAACTGTTCATTTCTCATGAACAGGTGTGGTGAACTTTGTATATATATATATATATATATATATATATATATATATATATATATATATATATATATATATATATATATATATATATAGGTATATATATATAAATATATATATATATATATATATATATATATATATATATATATATATATATATATATATATATATACTTGTGTTCCCCCTAGTTGTGCTTGCGGGGGTTGAGCTCTGGCTCCTTGGTCCCGCCTCTCAACTGTCAATCAACAGGTGTACAGGTTCCTGAGCCTATTGGGCTCTATCTACACTTGAAACTGTGTATGGAGTCAGCCTCCACCACATCACTGTGTGTGTGCGTGTGTGTGTGGGGGGGGGGGGGTGAGAGGAGGATGACGCACACAGCTGACGCAGGCTGACGTAGGCTGACGTAGGCCGACGCAGGCTGACGTAGGCTGACGTAGGCCGACGTAGGCCGACGTAGGCTGACGCAGGCCGACGTAGGCCGCCGCTGGCGTATGCAATAATGATTTTACGGAGATATAAACTCATTGTACGCAAGTGAAGGAACGAGCTCCACGCTAATCACTAACAACACCTGGCGAGCCAAATATCGAGAAAAGATGTACAGGTTCGTCAGTGCTTGCGTAACTACTTCGTGAATCTGGCCCCTGGAGGCTGCTTGTACGCCACCAAACCATCCAGTTACTGGCTTAACGTGACCGAGAGAAGATTCACTGCGTCACGTATCCACCGACAATGACGCAAAATTGCGTCACGCACTCTCGAAACAATCGTTCGAAGGTTCTTGAGACGTCTGATTGTACAGTGGATTGTCACTGGAGAGAGCACATCACTCTTATCAACTTGCCACTCCGTTAAAAACGTGACCAACCAGGAGGCCTGGTCGGTGACCGGGCCGCGGGGTTATTGATCCCCGCAAGCTACACAGGGCAGGATAAACGTAATGTGAAGATGAACATTAGAGGCTGCGAGCAGCCGCGTCCAACAGCCTGGTTGACCAGTCCTAAAGCAACGAGGAGGCCTGGTCGAGGACCGGGCCGCGGGGACGCTGAGCCCCGAAAACATCTCACGATAACCTCAAGATAACCAAAGCTGCTATTTCACTGGCCAGGTGTGGAGGCAACACCTCAAACACTGGCCAGGTGTGGAGGCAACACCTCCAACACTGGCCAGGTGTGGAGGCAACACCTCAAACACTGGCCAGGTGTGGAGGCAACACCTCCAACACTGGCCAGGTGTGGAGGCAACACCTCCAACACTGGCCAGGTGTGGAGGCAACACCTCCAACACTGGCCAGGTGTGGAGGCAACACCACCAACACTGGCCAGGTGTGGAGGCAACACCTCCAACACTGGCCAGGTGTGGAGGCAACACCTCCAACACTGGCCAGGTGTGGAGGCAACACCTCCAACACTGGCCAGGTGTGGCGGCAACACCTCCAACACTGGCCAGGTGTGGAGGCAACACCTCCAACACTGGCCAGGTGTGGAGGCAACACCTCCAACACTGGCCAGGTGTGGAGGCAACACCTCCAACACTGGCCAGGTGTGGAGGCAACACCTCCAACACTGGCCAGGTGTGGAGGCAACACCTCCAACACTGGCCAGGTGTGGAGGCAACACCTCCAACACTGGCCAGGTGTGGAGGCAACACCTCCAACACTGGCCAGGTGTGGAGGCAACACCTCCAACACTGGCCAGGTGTGGAGGCAACACCTCCAACACTGGTCAGGTGTGGAGGCAACACCTCCAACACTGGCCAGGTGTGGAGGCAACACCTCCAACACTGGTCAGGTGTGGAGGCAACACCTCCAACACTGGCCAGGTGTGGAGGCAACACCTCCAACACTGGTCAGGTGTGGAGGCAACACCTCCAACACTGGCCAGGTGTGGAGGCAACACCTCCAACACTGGTCAGGTGTGGAGGCAACACCTCCAACACTGGTCAGGTGTGGAGGCAACACCTCCAACACTGGCCAGGTGTTGGCCACTCCAACACTGGCCAGGTGTTGGCCACTCCAACACTGGCCAGGTGTTGGCCAGTGTTGGCAACACTTTTTTTTTGAAAGTATATTGAAAAATAGTTTAGTCCCCCCCCTCCCACCCCACCCCCTGTAGGCCTATTTCCGGCTTCCTCTGAATTAATTTATTGCAATTATTTGCAATAATATCATATAATAACATATATAAACCACATATGTAAACTAATACCCGGCATAAGGTTCTTTTATATATGATCCGAGACACTACGATATAAAATCATTCATTTCTTGTATTCAATTGTGTATTAAATTGTGCATTAAAATACACAATTTTTTACACTGTCAATCAAAGTATAGTACAAGCGTGTGTGATCAAAAGCGTTTAACCAGTTAAATGTGAATATAAAATCGTTTGAATTACACCATTAACGCCTAACGGTAAACATGCCTTCAAATTTGAAGTTCAAATTTAAATTAACCGTCACTGAAGACTGGAGCTGACAGGCAGATGGCGGTGGTGTTCACACCAGTATTGAACACTCACTCTTGGCTTGGACCACACCATCCTATACCACCACCACCTGGCTTAGTAAACCCACCTTCTTGTGGGGTTAGCTGGCCATCTTCTTGTGGGGTTAGCTGGCCATCTTCTTGTGGGGTTAGCTGGCCATCTTCTTGTGGGGTTAGCTGGCCATCTTCTTGTGGGGTTAGCGGCCCACCTTCTTGTGGGGTTAGCGGCCCACCTTCTTGTGGGGTTAGCTGGCCATCTTCTTGTGGGGTTAGCTGGCCATCTTCTTGTGGGGTTAACGGCCCACCTTCTTGTGGGGTTAGCGGCCCACCTTCTTGTGGGGTTAGCGGCCCACCTTCTTGTGGGGTTAGCGGCCCACCTTCTTGTGGGGTTAGCGGCCCACCTTCTTGTGGGGTTAGCGGCCCATCTTCTTGTGGGGTTAACGGCCCACCTTCTTGTGGGGGTTAGCGGCCCACCTTCTTGTGGGGTTAGCGGCCCACCTTCTTGTGGGGTTAGCGGCCCACCTTCTTGTGGGGTTAACGGCCCACCTTCTTGTGGGGGTTAGCGGCCCACCTTCTTGTGGGGGTTAGTGGCCCACCTTCTTGTGGGGGTTAGCGGCCCACCTTCTTGTGGGGGTTAGCGGCCCACCTTCTTGTGGGGGTTAGCGGCCCACCTTCTTGTGGGGGATAGCGGCCCACCTTCTTGTGGGGGTTAGTGGCCCACCTTCTTGTGGGGGTTAGTGGCCCACCTTCTTGTGGGGGTTAGTGGCCCACCTTCTTGTGGGGTTAGCGGGCCAGAAGTAGTACTGAGATTGAAGTAGCCTGGCACTCCTTGGCACTTGTTATCCAGGCTACTTCAACCTTTTTATCACATCATTACACGATAATGAGTATATATCGGTCCACGTGCACTCTGTACACTGCACCACATGAACCTACGTACACCTACGAACCTACGTACACCTACGAACCTACGTACACCTACGAACCTACGTACACCTACGAACCTACGTACACCTACGAACCTACGTACACCTACGAACCTACGTACACCTACGAACCTTCGTACACCTACGAACCTACGTACACCTACGAACCTACGTACACCTACGAACCTTCGTACACCTACGAACCTACGTACACCTACGAACCTACGTACACCTACGAACCTACGTACACCTACGAACCTACGTACACCTACGAACCTACGTACACCTACGAACCTACGTACACCTACCGGGGAGCCGGTCGGCCGAGCGGACAGCACGCTGTACTTGTGATCCTGTGGTCCTGGGTTCGATCCCAGGCGCCGGCGAGAAACAATGGGCAGAGTTTCTTTCACCCTATACCCCTGTTACCTAGCAGTAAAATAGGTACCTGGGTGTTAGCCAGCTGTCACGGGCTGCTTCCTGGGGGTAGAGGCCTGGTCGAGGACCGGGCCGCGGGGACACTAAAAGCCCCGAAATCATCTCAAGATAACCACCTCCGCGGTTGTTCAACGTCCTACCGGCGGACATCAGAAATATTGCCGGAACAACCGTGGACATCTTCAAGAGAAAACTGGATTATTTTCTTCAAGGAGTGCCGGACCAACCGGGCTGTGGTGGGTATGTGGGCCTGCGGGCCGCTCCAAGCAACAGCCTGGTGGACCAAACTCTCACAAGTCAAGCCTGGCCTCGGGCCGGGCTTGGGGAGTAGAAGAACTCCCAGAACCCCATCAAGCAGGTACCCCGTACACCTTGAGGTTATCTTGAGGATCTCTTGAGATGATATCGGGGCTTTAGTGTCCCCGCGGCCCGGTCCTCGACCAGGCCTCCACCCCCAGGAAGCAGCCCGTGACAGCTGACTAACACCCAGGTACCTAATTTACTGCTAGGTAACAGGGGCATAGGGTGAAATAAACTCTGCCCATTGTTTCTCGCCGGCGCCGGGGATCGAACCCAGGACCACAGGATCACGAGTCCAGCATGCTATCCGCTCGGCCGACCAGCTCCCAAGTGTACTGAGATAACGTCTACAATTCAACCTATTATGAAAAGCGAAAGCCCATATATATCTACGTTTTCTATACGTTGGTAGGTTGGGTTAGGCGAGTTGAATAACGAAGAACTATTTTAAACAAGAGATGCATACCAGTAATTGCCTTGTTCAAGACTCTAGTGTTCTCTAGGGTTGCACACTAACAGCCCCATTCAAAGCTGGAGGAACTGTTGACCTGAAGAGCGTGCAAAGATCTGTTACTGCTAGAATCCACTCAATATAACAACTAGATTGTCGAGACCTATTACAAGTTTCCGTCTGTATGCCTAGAGCTCAGGCAGGAGAGATACATGACAATCTACATAGAAATAATAGGACTGGTTCCAAATCTGTACACGGATATAACACCAAGTCAACCAGGAGACATGGCAGGAAGTGCAAAATAACCCCATTGAAAAGCAGAGGTGCAATAGGTACGCTAAGAGAGAACTCTTTTTTTTCAACACTCTCCTCTATACATAAGAGGCTCATAACTGGCTAAGGGGGCCTCGTAGCCTGGTGGATAGCGCGCAGGACTCGTAATTCTGTGGCGCGGGTTCGATTCCCGCACGAGGCAGAAACAAATGGGCAAAAGTTTCTTTCACCCTGAATGCCCCTGTTACCTAACAGTAAATAGGTACCTGGGAGTTAGTCAGCTGTCACGGGCTGCTTCCTGGGGGTGGAGGCCTGGTCGAGGACCGGGCCGCGGGGACACTAAAGCCCCGAAATCATCTCAAGATAACCTCAAGAATCTCAAGATAACCTCTCACGGTCTTCAAAAGAGAACTGGGTCAACATCTTCATCAAAGGATACCTGATCAACCAGGCTGTGATGGTGATGCCAGGCTGCGAGCAGCAGTGGCAAACAGCCTGGTTGACCAGACCCTAAACATGGGGCCCAGGATTCGACAACCATTTGTGCATCTACTTATAAACCTCAACATCTTTTCTCACTCTTGGGCGGCTTTGTTTACTTGTATTAATCTGTTTACAAACATGTATTAATCTGTTTACAAACATGTATTAATCTGTTTACAAACATGTATTAATCTGTTTACAAACCTGTATTAATCTGTTTACAAACATGTATTAATCTGTTTACAAACCTGTATTAATCTGTTTACAAACCTGTATTAATCTGTTTACAAACATGTATTAACCTGTTTACAAACATGTATTAATCTGTTTACAAACATGTATTAATCTGTTTACAAACCTGTATTAATCTGTTTACAAACATGTATTAATCTGTTTACAAACAACGAGCCTTCCCAATCAAATGTTGTTATTGTTATAAACAGCCTCCTGGTGCTTCGGAGCTCTCAAACTATTTAATGCAAGTAAACAAAGCCGCCAAAGATTGAGAAAAGATGTACATGTTTCGTAAGTACTTGCTGAAATGTATGATGAATCCGGCCCCCTTGATAGAAACCGGGCCGCAGGAACGTTGATCCTCGGAATACACCAGTTGATTGACAGTTGAGAGGCGGGACCAAAGAACCAAAGCTCAACCCCCCGCAAGTACAAATAGGTGAGTACACACACACACACACACACACACACACACACCTCCATCAGGATTCCATACAACATTCCCAGATCTCACAGACTGGGAAAGATTGGGAAGACAGACCCAAGACTGTCTTGGCCCAATCACCCCCACTCCCTCCTAAGCTCTCCAACGGGCAGATAACTGCAATTCTAGATCCACCTTCTTCTAATCAGGACCTCTCTAAGCAGGAGGTTGCCAGAAAGGATAGTGGTACGAGGGGGTGAAGAACCTTAAGCCGTGGATACCAATGCTGATGGACTAAACAGTAAAGCGGATGAATTCAACGAAAGAGTTGGCGACACAAATCCTGACATAATAGTAATCGTAGAAACTAAACTAATTAGCATGACAACACATGCAATATACTCTAAAGTGTAACATATATTAAAAAAGACCAAGAACACAGAAGGGTTTTAGGGAGAGATAGCAAGATCTCAACGCAAGAAATACAGTAAATGTGGAGAGACGGTGAAAGTAGATATGGAAGACACGCGTTATGGGAGAGAGACAACAAGGCGCGAAGACCTACAAGTAAGGGTAGAGCCGGTGTCAACACACGTTGAAAGGCAGAAACATGGCGTATGAAATGTCACATGGGAGGAAGCTACCACTCCTTAAATGAACAGTGTAGTGTACCACTCCTTAAATGAACAAGTGTAGTGTACCACTCCTTAAATGAACAAGTGTAGTGTAGTGTACCACTCCTTAAATGAACAAAGTGTAGTATACCACTCCTTAAATGAACAAAGTGTAGTATACCACTCCTTAAATGAACAAAGTGTAGTATACCACTCCTTAAATGAACAAAGTGTAGTATACCACTCCTTAAATGAACAAAGTGTAGTATACCACTCCTTAAATGAACAAGTGTAGTGTAGTGTACCACTCCTTAAATGAACAAAGTGTAGTGTAGTGTACCACTCCTTAAATGAACAGTGTAGTGTAGTGTACCACTCCTTAAATGAACAGTGTAGTGTAGTGTACCACTCCTTAAATGAACAGTGTAGTGTAGTGTACCACTCCTTAAATGAACAAGTGTAGTGTAGTGTACCACTCCTTAAATGATCAAGTGTAGTGTAGTGTACCACTCCTTAAATGAACAAAGTGTAGTGTAGTGTACCACTCCTTACTAGGTTTTTTGATTGATGAACACTATTGAAATAAAAGGACAAGGCCAAAGAAGATTCCAGCAGCAAAAATGGAAGTACTTTGGGAAATTCTGAGATGGAATAGTGTATTTAATGGTAAAAAAAGAATGTTTTAATATCGCCTCATACGGACAACGGTTTGAAAGATTGAGTCGAGGGTGAGGAGGGGCATAAGGATGAAAACGGCATGGAAGAAATACAGAGGGAACAGAACTGAACAAAATTACATCCACAAGAGTACAAGTAATGACCATTGCAGGAACAAGTTAGAACATAAGAACATAAGAACAAAGGTAACTGCAGAAGGTCTATTGGCCCATACGAGGCAGCTCCTATTTATAACCACCCAAACAAAAACTGCATTAGCCCTTATTAGAACTCATTAGTGGATCCTAAAGGAAATAGTTGTGAGGGTTGAATGCATATTCTTGACTGCCAGAGAGCAGTTGATAATACCATGCATAAAGCCACTTAAACTTGAGGACAAGTGATCAGACTCCCATTATGTGTCTGATATATGTAACTGTCCTGCTAGAGGAAACAGGCTCATTTACACCCATATTTACACCCATATTTACACCCATATTTACACCCATATTTACAAACAATGCAAAGCTGATGCGAAGAGTTAGAAACAAATTATCAGGAGCCCTGGTCGACGACCGGGCCGCGGGGACGCTAAGCCCCGGAAGCACCTCAAGGTAACCTCAAGGTAAGGTAGGGCATGCCTACCTCTCTCAAGGTAAGGTAGGGAATGCCTACCTCTCTCAGGGTAAGGTAGGGGCACGCCTACCTCTCACGGTAAGGTAGGGGCACGCCTACCTCTCAGGGTAAGGTAGGGACACGCCTACCTATCACGGAAAGGTAGGGGCATGCCTACCTCTCTCAGGGTAAGGTAGGGGCACGCCTACCTCCCAGGGTAAGGTAGGGGCACGCCTGCCTCCCAGGGTAAGGTAGGGGCACGCCTACCTCTCAGGGTAAGGTAGGGACACGCCTACCTATCACGGA
>NC_091212.1:13542597-13570097 GCF_040958095.1 Procambarus clarkii | reverse complement strand
AACAGATGAGTAGTGTACTCACACAACAGATGAGTAGTGTGTACACAAGCAACAGATGAGTAGTGTGTACACAAACAACAGATGAGTAGTGTACTCACAAACAACAGATGAGTAGTGTACTCACACAACAGATGAGTAGTGTACTCACACAACAGATGAGTAGTGTACTCACACAACAGATGAGTAGTGTACTCACACAACAGATGAGTAGTGTACTCACACAACAGATGAGTAGTGTACTCACACAACAGATGAGTAGTGTACTCACACAACAGATGAGTAGTGAGTCAGGTGCCAAGATAAACAGAAAAGCAACAGGATGGTAAAAAAAAAAACACTTCGTGTCTGTAAAAATAAATTACACAAAAACCCACAAATACAAAATCGAGTATTGTATTTTGGGGTTGGAAAATGGCGACACAAAAGACCTACAGTTGTATTTAAGGAGTTCCCCGAGGATGAGGGACATATGCACCAGATATCTCAAGGACCAGTGATGCTTCAAGCCCAAGAATGAGTTCCACCCTTACCATCTTTGACCAGTGTTGTATCTGTGATAATGGTTGCTAGAATTCAATCCTAACACGTGCAAGGTAACGAAGATAGTGAAATGAGACCAGGAGATATACACAACATAAGAGGAAAACATAAGAACTGGAAAGAGAAAAGGATTTAGGAGTGGATATATCTCCCACACCACCTCCCGTGGCCCACATAAACAGATGAACATCAGCGGCATATGGAACACATTAGAACTGAAGGTAGAATTGGAATTTTTGTAACAGGGACACATGCTATAGGCAGGACATATCGTATAGGCCGGACACATCCTATAGGCATCACACGGCCCTCGTCTATCTCAGCCTCTAGCATCACTCATCTCTCCCAGCCTCTAGCATCACTCATCTCTCCCAGCCTCCAGCATCACTCATCTCTCCCAGCCTCTAGCATCACTCATCTCTCCCAGCCTCCAGCATCACTCATCTCTCTCAGCCTCCAGCATCACTCATCTCTCCCAGCCTCCAGCATCACTCATCTCTCCCAGCCTCCAGCATCACTCATCTCTCTCAGCCTCCAGCATCACTCATCTCTCTCAGCCTCCAGCATCACTCATCTCTCCCAGCCTCCAGCATCACTCATCTCTCTCAGCCTCCAGCATCACTCATATCTCCCAGCCTCCAGCATCACTCATCTCTCCCAGCCTCCAGCATCACTCATCTCTCTCAGCCTCCAGCATCACTCATCTCTCAGCCTCCAGCATCACTCATCTCTCCCAGCTCCAGCATCACTCATCTCAGCCTCCAGCATCACTCATCTCTCCCAGCCTCCAGCATCACTCATCTCTCCCAGCCTCCAGCATCACTCATCTCTCCCAGCCTCCAGCATCACTCATCTCTCCCAGCCCCTAACATCACTCATCTCTCCCAGCCCCTAGCATCATCTCTCCCAGTACTCAAGACGGGACAGCACAAGCGAGTCACATAGCAGCCAGGGATGGCATCCTTGACTTTGAAGGTCCTCCTCCGTCTTCGTGGCGACAGCTACACCGAGGCTTGTAGGCAGCGGTGTTGGCGGGTTCGTGGAGGACGGGAGAGGTTATTGTATACGAGAGTACTACTATGTCATGAGGGCATCCAGTGGCCCGCCAAACACACACCGAAACTACGACGTTGGTACAACGTTCGAACAAGTTTTAACACCACCTAACCAGTTATAACAACCAATATATCAAGTTGTAACAACGTTCTAATACGTCATAAACACGTTAAGCCAAGATGTAACAACTTTATTACAAGTTGTAACAAGCGGAAAATAGAGACAGTTTCGGTTTGTGTTTCCAGGGGGGGCCTCTAAGACTTCTAGGTCCACAGTGACGATGCTGTTGGTGGTGGTAGAGGCAGGTGGGGGGTGTGTGAGCTGCCGGTTCTACCACGAAAACCTGCTGCCACCAGGGGGGTTGGTTGGTTTCCGGGAATAATAATTATACTGTGTCAGTCGCGGTGCGGGTTTTGTTCATAGCCACTGTGAAGATAATTCCATAACCCCCCCCCACCACCCGTCTCTCTCTCTCTCTCTCTCTCTCTCTCTCTCTCTCTCTCTCTCTCTCTCTCTCTCTCTCTCTCTCCCTCTCCATGCCCACTCTTTATCGCCCTCCCTCTCCTCTCCCCTTCCCTCCTCACCCAAGCGGAAGTGACCTCCCATTCCATGTCCTCTCCCTTCACTCTTACCCCAGGACGTCCTCTCTCCCTCCACTCTCACCCCAGGACGTCCTCTCCCTCCACTCTCACCCCAGGACGTCCTCTCTCCCTCCACTCTCACCCCAGGACGTCCTCTCTTCCTCCACTCTCACCCCAGGACGTCCTCCCCCTCCACTCTCACCCCAGGACGTCCTCTCTCCCTCCACTCTCACCCCAGGACGTCCTCTCCCTCCACTCTCACCCCAGGACGTCCCCCCCTCCACTCTCACCCCAGGACGTTCTCTCCCTCCACTCTCACCCCAGGACGTCCTCTCCCTCCACTCTCACCCCAGGACGTCCTCTCCCTCCACTCTCACCCCAGGACGTCCTCTCCCTCCACTCTCACCCCAGGACGTCCTCTCCCTCCACTCTCACCCCAGGACGTCCTCTCCCTCCCTCCACTCTCACCCCAGGACGTCCTCTCCCTCCACTCTCACCCCAGGACGTCCTCTCCCTCCACTCTCACCCCAAGACGTCCCCCCCTCCACTCTCACCCCAGGACGTCCTCTCCCTCCCTCCACTCTCACCCCAGGACGTCCTCTCCCTCCACTCTCACCCCAGGACGTCCTCTCCCTCCACTCTCACCCCAGGACGACCCCCCCCCTCCACTCTCACCCCAGGACGTCACCCCTCCCCCTCCACTCTCACCCCAGGACGTCCTCTCCCTCCACTCTCACCCCAGGACGTCCTCTCCCTCCCTCCACTCTCAACCCAGGACGTCCTCTCCCTCCACTCTCACCCCAGGACGTCCCCCCTCCTCCACTCTCACCCCAGGACGTCCCCTCTCCCTCCACTCTCACCCCAGGACGTCCCCCTCCTCCACTCTCACCCCAGGACGTCCCCCTACCCCCACTCTCACCCCAGGACGTCCCCCTACCCCCACTCTCCCCCCAGGACGTCCCCCCTCCACTCTCCCCCCAGGACGTCCCCCCCTCCACTCTCCCCCCAGGACGTCCCCCCCTCTCCACTCTCACCCAAGGACGTCCTCTCCCTCAACTCTCACCCCAGGACGTCCTCCTCTTCCTCCACTCTCACCCCAGGACGTCCCCTCTCCCTCCACTCTCACCCCAGGACGTCCTCTCCCTCCACTCTCCCCCCAGGACCCCCCCCCCCCCCGTTTAGTAAACAAGAGGCCCTCGACAGGTTAGGCGGGCTGCGCTTGGCTTCGAAATTTTGGGGTTTGGCAAAAACAACTTTTTGTACCGTGCCAAAGAAAATATATATTAAGGTGTGCCAAATCGTAAGGCCGTGCTGCAGGAACACGGCAAATGACTACCCGATTGCACTCGTTGCAATGCATTTCCGCCTTGCAATCGAATATCTCAGTAATGAAATTGTATTAATTACTATTAATTTCCATTGAGATATATTATGCTAATGAAGACTTGAGTACTGAGAGCGCACCTCAGCTAGTGGTTCACACACACACACACACACACACACACACTCACACACACACACACACACACACACACACTCACACACACACACACTCACACACACACACACACACACACACACACGCACACACTCACACACACACACACACACACACACACACACACACACACACACTCACACACACACACACTCACACACACACTCACACACACACACACACACACACACACACACACACTCACACACACACACACACACACACACACACACACACACACACACACACACTCACACACACACACAAGGATAAACTATTCAACACTGGTGGGACGCGAACAAGGGGACACAGGTGGAAACTGGAGTACCCACATGAGCCACAGGGACGTTAGAAGGAACTTTTTCAGTGTCAGAGTAGTTAACAAATGGAATACATTAGGCAGTGATGTGGTGGAGGCTGACTCCATACACAGTTTCAAATGTAGATATGAAGAGACCCCAACAGGCTCAGAAATCTGTACACCAGCTGAATGACAGCCGAGAGGCGGGACCAAAGAGCCGAAGCTCAACACCCCCCGCAAGCACAACTAGGTTAATACACACACACACACTATTAATTAATTAATTCAATATTCAACTCAAGTACAAACACTAGTACATCCTAAGCAACCAACGTGTACGTGTAAGGTACGTGAATCCAACGTGTACCAGACAAGTAGCACATTCGCCCTTAGTAACAGACAATTAACACATTGACAAGTAACACATCGACAAGTAACACATCGACCGGGTCTCACCACACCACACCACCACAACAGCCCAAAATAAGCACATATGGGTGCTTTTAACACACAACATTATATTAACAAGTACTACACACCAGTTACATCTAACCACTCAATTACACATATGACATCACGTGTCAATTTCACACACACACATACGGATAACGCTCCGAAGTGAGCTTATCAATTAGATTGCAATAAACGGTCCATGATAGCACCTCTCAATTAATACGATAAAACAAATAATTAAAAAAAAAGGATACGAGGCTACAAAGCATAATATGACTGAGTGTCCGACATGAAGAATTATCCCCCGCCCCTTCTTCTCCAAGCAACGGTTTTCTAGATCAGAAAGCATGCATGCTCCCTCCAAGCAACGGTTTTCTAGATCAGAAAGCATGCATGCCTCCTCCAAGTAACGGTTTTCTAGATCAGAAAGCACGCATGCCCCCTCCAAGCAAAGGTTTTCTAGATCAGAAAGCATGCATGCCCCCCTCCAAGTAACGGTTTTCTAGATCAGAAAGCATGCATGCCCCCTCCAAGCAACGGTTTTCTAGATCAGAAAGCATGCATGCCCCCTCCAAGCAACGGTTTTCTAGATCAGAAAGCATGCATGCCCCCTCCAAGCAACGGTTTTCTAGATCAGAAAGCATGCATGCCCCCTCCAAGCAACGGTTTTCTAGATCAAATTTATCCCATTTGCCTCGTGAGCCTGGCCTCAGGCTCACTTTGAAGACTCTTGTACAACTATTCAAGAGATGAACACCGTTCAAGCGACAGCTTATAAATAAATATAATTCTAAATAGCTCGTCCTAAATAGCCTAGTGCAGGGGCCGGCAGAGACCAGTATCCCGGGACAAAGAAGCATCAACGGGGTGAGATTTTTAAAATTTGAATTTGAATATTTGAATTTGAATATTTGAATTTGAATATTTGAATTTAAATATTTGAATTTGAATATTTGAATTTGAATATTTGAATTTGAATATTTGAATTTGAATATTTGAATTTGAATATCAACGTGATGTGACGAGTATTAACCAAAAGAATTACAGGAGGCTGTACTGCGTACAGGGAACGTATTGGGGAATACAGGCTGGTGTAATGTGTACATGTTGATATAGGCTAAACATTACAGGATGCTGAAATTCATGTATCAATCACGTACCATTTGGTTACACACACAGACATCACAATAGGACGTAGATTCGAACCCTCCTCACGGCCCTTGTAGATTTGTTTACCATCTGGTTGTTTAGTTCTACACCGTGTTTACTATAGTGGTGGTTGGCCTATAGTGTTGGGTATATATATGGATCGTGGTAGTGTTAATGGTGCCTGGATTGTACCTGGAGTTCTGAGACTTCTGAGTTTTTTTTTTAAACGTAGGCCTAAGGGAATACGTTTTTGCTTCGCTTAGGCCTAAGGTGGTCTGAGGCCAGCCACACACGTACTCACCTAGTTGTGCTTGCGGGGGTTGAGCTCTGGCTCTTTCGGCCCGCCTCTCAACTGTGTGGAACTGAGCCGTGTTCAGAAGTACAAGTATCTGGGCGTGTTTGTTGGTACAACAATCAACTGTTACTACTATTTTTTAGCACACAGTGTGTGTGTGTGTTTACTAGTTGTGTTTACTAGTTGTGTTTTTGCGGGGGTTGAGCTTTGCTCTTTCGGCCCGCCTCTCAACTGTCAATCATCTGTTTACTAACTACTTTTTTTTCCCACACCACACACACACACACACCCCAGGAAGCAGCCCGTGACAGCTGACTAACTCCCAGGTACCTATTTACTGGTAGGTAACAGGGGCACTTAGGGTGAAAGAAACTTTGCCCATTTGTTTCTGCCTCGTGTGGGAATCGAACCCGCGCCACAGAATTACGAGTCCTGCGCGCTATCCACCAGGGTACGAGGCCCCTATGTGTGTGTGTGTGTGTGTGTGTGTGTGTGTGTGTGTGTGTGTGTGTGTGTGTGTGTGTGTGTGTTTGTGTGTGTACTCACCTAATTGTGCTTGCGGGGATTGAGCTTTGGCTCTTTGGTCCCTGTGTGTATATGGGTCCCTGTGTGTATTTCCATGTTTCCACCAACTTGTAGCTAACAGGATCGACCGTGTGAAAACGCGTGTGCACAAACGCATGCGTGCATGTGCATCCTTATCCCCCCCTCCCCTCCCCCCCTCGTGTGCACAATCATAACCATTCAGGCACCCCACCACCACAAACACCCGGGTGGTACCACAGCACACACACACACACACACACACACACACACACACACACACACACACACACACACACACACAGCGTGCGCCTGTGGACCTACACAGGGCCATGTGGACCTGGCACTTGCGCCCTGTCATCCCAGTGCCTGACGACTTCAACTTTAAGAGCCAAAATTTAAAGTAGAGTATAAGGTAGGCGGAGGTGGGACACGCACAGGTCGCCAGGTGCGTGGCTACGGGACACATTGTTTTAAGGGACTTTGCATAGACATATAATGGACATATTATAACTCTGCCCCCTTCTATACCCTTCCGTGGAGACCCGCTGTTGATATTATGGGGTCAGAGCGGTCATAGAGCCTCATACTCTCAGCCCTTGTGTGCTCAGGGCGGTCATAGAGCCTCATACCCTCAGCCCTTGTGTGCTCAGGGCGGTCATAGAGCCTCATACCCTCAGCCCTTGTGTGCTCAGGGCGGTCATAGAGCCTCATACTCTCAGCCCTTATGTGCTCAGGGCGGGCACGGAGCCTCATACTCTCAGCCCTTGTGTGCTCAGGGCGGTCATAGAGCCTCATACTATCAGCCCTTATGTGCTCAGGGCGGGCACGGAGCCTCATACTCTCAGCCCTTGTGTGCTCAGGGCGGTCATAGAGCCTCATACTCTCAGCCCTTGTGTGCTCAGGGCGGTCATAGAGCCTCATACCCTCAACCCTTGTGTGCTCAGGGCGGTCATAGAGCCTCATACCCTCAGCCCTTGTGTGCTCAGGGCGATCATAGAGCCTCATACCCTCAGCCCTTGTGTGCTCAGGGCGGTCATAGAGCCTCATACCCTCAACCCTTGTGTGCTCAGGGCGGTCATAGAGCCTCATACTCTAAGCCCTTATGTGCTCAGGGCCGGCACGGAGCCTCATACTCTCAGCCCTTATGTGCTCAGGGCGGTCATAGAGCCTCATACCCTCAGCCCTTATGTGCTCAGGGCGGTCATAGAGCCTCATACTCTCAGCCCTTGTGTGCTCAGGGCGATCATAGAGCCTCATACTCTCAGCCCTTATGTGCTCAGGGCGGTCATAGAGCCTCATACCCTCAACCCTTATGTGCTCAGGGCGGTCATAGAGCCTCATACCCTCAGCCCTTGTGTGCTCAGGGCGAGCAGGGACCCTCATTCTCTCACCCCTTGTTTTGACGGGTTAATACATGCCCGCGCGCACACACAAACTCATGTATGTGTGTCAAGCTACATATCTTGAGTAGAAACTCAACGACCCCTTAAGGGTCGTTGAACGATAAACAATCTTTAGACTGCAAGCAACCATACCTTATAAACTATTAATACATAAAAAAACAATCATTTTATTTTACCACCTAAACCTGGAGCACACCTCCCTATTACATTACAATCATTAGATTACAATTAACTATAACAATCATTAGATTACAATTAACTATTACAACCATTAGATTACAAGCCAATAACAAGAGTTCATGTTGTCGTTGATTGAAACAACATAAGGATTACCGTATAAGGAACTATGAACGGAAGTTGAGTATAAGGGGCAGAGTACATATTATATATATATATATATATATATATATATATATATATATATATATATATATATATATATATATGTCGTACCTAGTAGCCAGAACGCACTTCTCAGCCTACTATGCAAGGCCCGATTTGTCTAATAAGCCAAGTTTTCATGAACTAATTGTTTTTCGACTACCTAACCTACCTAGCCTAACCTAACCTAACTTTTTTCGGCTACCTAACCTAACTTAACCTATAAAGATAGGTTAGGTTAGGTTAGGTAGGGTTGGTTAGGTTCGGTCATATATCTACGTTAATTTTAATTCCAATAAAAAAATTGACCTCATACATAATGTAATGGGTAGCTTTATCATTTTATAAGAAAAAAATTAGAAAAAATATATTAATTCAGGAAAACTTGGCTTATTAGGCAAATCGGGCCTTGCATAGTAGGCTGAGAAGTGCGTTCTGGCTACTAGGTACGATATATATATATATGTCGTACCTAGTAGCCAGAACTCACTTCTCAGCCTACTATTCAAGGCCCGATTTGCCTAATAAGCCAAGTTTTCCTGAATTAATTTATTTACTATAATTTTTTTCTTATGAAATGATAAAGCAACCCTTTTCTCTATGTATGAGGTCAATTTTTTTTTATTGGAGTTAAAATTAACGTAGATATATGACCGAACCTAACCAACCCTACCTAACCTAACCTAACCTATGTATATAGGTAAGGTTAGGTTAGGTAGCCAAAAAAAGCTAGGTTAGGTTAGGTTAGGTAGGTTAGGTAGACGAAAAAACATTAATTCATGAAAACTTGGCTTATTAGGCAAATCGGGCCTTGCATAGTAGGCTGAGAAGTGAGTTCTGGCTACTAGGTACGACATATATATATATATATATATATATATATATATATATATATATATATATATATATATATATATATATATATATATATATATATGCGAATGAATGAATTCAAGCCTGAATGGTCCCCAGGACTATATGCGACTGAAAACTCACACCCCAGAAGTGACTCGAACCCATACTCCCAGGAGCAACGCAACTGGTAACTACAGGACGCCTTAATCCACTTGACCATCACGACCGGACAAAAGGAAGTGATAGCCTCACGTGTGCCCCAAAGAATGAGGTGATTTGATAAAATGCTATGCCCAAGATTACCATCCGAGTGCCGGCGGGGAAGTGGTTCAAATACCTTCGGCTATCACTTCCTTTTGTCCGGTCGTGATGGTCAAGCGGATTAAGGCGTCCTGTAGTTACCAGTTGCGTTGCTCCTGGGAGTATGGGTTCGAGTCACTTCTGGGGTGTGAGTTTTCAGTTATATATATATATATATATATATATATATATATATATATATATATATATATATATATATATATATATATATATATATGTTGAATATAAGGGACTGCGTATGTAAGTATATGGACTGCATATGAAAGCTGAATATAAGGCACTACGCGTTGGCATCAACACCGTGACGTAATAGTGACGTCACACGCCTTACGAACGCCATACATCAAGCACAATTTTTTGTTTTATTACGTTATAGTGACGTCAAACGCCTTACGAACGCTCTACATCAAGCACAACTTTTTGTTGTAATGTAGGTAAGGTAAGGTAAGGTAAGGTAAGGTAAGGTTAGGTTAGGTTAGGTTAGGTTAGGTTGAATTGGGTTGAGTTGGGTTGGGTTAGGCTCTGTCGGGTTAGGTTTAAATAAGTACCGATGACGTAGAAGCGTACATACATTTCTCAGGTCTTAGAGGTGACTCGGTGTCTAATTTTGCGGTTATAAGTCAATTACAATTTTTTTTACAGTCAATTACTTCAGATTGTAATCTGAACAGTCATTCGATTATAAGCCGTCATAGGGTTGTAGGCTAGGTTGTGTGTGTACGCACCTAGTTGTACTCGCCGAGTTGTGCTTGTGGGGGTTGAGCTCTGGCTCTTTGATCCCGCCTCTCAACTGTCAATCAACGGGTGTACAGATTCCTGAGCCTATTGGGCTCTATCGTGTGTGTGTGTGTGTGTGTGTGTGTGTGTGTGTGTGTGTGTGTGTGTTTGTGTGTGTGTGTGTGTGTGTGTGTGTGTGTGTGTGTGTGTGTTTGTGTGTGTGTGTGTGTGTGTGTGTGTGTGTGTGTGTGTGTGTGTGTGTGTGTGTGTGTGTCATAAAAATCCCCCCCCCCCACACACACACTGTATCGACACTGCAAGACAGAAGAGTAAGGGGAGACATGATCATTACCTACAAAATTCTCAAGCGGAATTGACAGGGATAAAGATAAACTGTTTAACACGGGTGGTACACGAACAAGGGGAAACAGGTGGAAACTGAGTACCCAAATGAGCCACAGGGACGTTAGAAAAAACTTTTTCGGTGTCAGAGTAGTTAATTAACAGATGGAATGCATTAGGCAGTGATGTGGTGGAGGCTGACTCCATACACAGTTTCAAATGTAGATATGATAGAGCCCAGTAGGCTCAGGAATCTGTACACCTGTTGATTGACAGTTGAGAGGCGGGACCAAAGTGCCAAAGATCAACCCCCGAAAGCGCAACTAAGTACAACTAGATGAGGTGAGTACACACACACATACACACACACACACGCGCACACACACACACACACACACACACACACACACACACACACACACACACACGAGAGACAATCCAAGTGAACAAATAGATCCCTTTGCAGGATTGCGTATGTTAGGAGTAATCTTTTGCACTACGGGGAGGGGGTGGTGGAACTTGACAAACTGGTCTGTCATTAGAGGAACATGCGACGCTGGTAGCCGACTTACAACCGGCGGGGGGGCGGGGGGGGGGGGCGGGGAGGGCTGTTGCGGTTGACAACGCTTACTGCTCTGATCCTCTCACCTGCCCGCTGGCCGGCCGGCCCGCTCTCCCTTGCAGCCTGTCAACTCTCCACGCCTGCCATTTTTTTTCACCTGTCAGTTCCACCCTTTTCACCTGACACCTGCTGTTTCCCTTGTAAACCTGCCACATATCCCCGATCACACACAATTATATATATATATATATATATATATATATATATATATATATATATATATATATATATATATTGGAAGACATTATAGTATAAAAATACATTTACTCGGGCAACCTTGCAAACACAAACCGTAATTGGCTCTATTTTCCGCTTGTTACAACTTGCTATGGGGGCTGAAACTTGTTCGAATGTTGTAGCAACGTCGTAATGTCGTCGTGTGTTTGGCGGGAAGCAAGAAGGTGAAACGAGACACAATTGACAG
Organism: Procambarus clarkii; assembly: GCF_040958095.1. Classification (NCBI taxonomy): domain Eukaryota; kingdom Metazoa; phylum Arthropoda; class Malacostraca; order Decapoda; family Cambaridae; genus Procambarus; species Procambarus clarkii. The sequence goes on along the minus strand of NC_091212.1, from coordinate 13,558,613 downwards.
GGATTGTAAACCTGTCAAGACTGACAGGAATTCTAAAACCGCAAGTATTCGTCCTGTCATTTATTATAACAACCCTCGTTCATCTTCCAACATTATGAGAAATAACACCTCAGTCTCCTCTGACCAACTGAGGTGGATTTGTAACGTAGCGTATTATTAACGTAATGTATTTGTAACGTAACGTATTTGTAATGTACTCTGAGAGAGAACTATCAACATCAGAGGCCCGAGACTGTTCAACACGCTTCCACTACACATAAGGGACATAACTGGCCGACCCCTCACAGTGTTCAAGAGAGAACTATCAACATCAGAGGCCCGAGACTGTTCAACACGCTTCCACTACACATAAGGGACATAACTGGCCGACCCCTCACAGTGTTCAAGAGAGAACTATCAACATCAGAGGCCCGAGACTGTTCAACACGCTTCCACTACACATAAGGGACATAACTGGCCGACCCCTCACAGTGTTCAAGAGAGAACTATCAACATCAGAGGCCCGAGACTGTTCAACACGCTTCCACTACACATAAGGGACATAACTGGCCGACCCCTCACAGTGTTCAAGAGAGAACTATCAACATCAGAGGCCCGAGACTGTTCAACACGCTTCCACTACACATAAGGGACATAACTGGCCGACCCCTCACAGTGTTCAAGAGAGAACTATCAACATCAGAGGCCCGAGACTGTTCAACACGCTTCCACTACACATAAGGGACATAACTGGCCGACCCCTCACAGTGTTCAAGAGAGAACTATCAACATCAGAGGCCCGAGACTGTTCAACACGCTTCCACTACACATAAGGGGCATAACTGGCCGACCCCTCACAGTGTTCAAGAGAGAACTATCAACATCAGAGGCCCGAGACTGTTCAACACGCTTCCACTACACATAAGGGACATAACTGGCGGACCCCTCACAGTGTTCAAGAGAGAACTATCAACATCAGAGGCCCGAGACTGTTCAACACGCTTCCACTACACATAAGGGACATAACTGGCCGACCCCTCACAGTGTTCAAGAGAGAACTATCAACATCAGAGGCCCGAGACTGTTCAACACGCTTCCACTACACATAAGGGACATAACTGGCCGACCCCTCACAGTGTTCAAGAGAGAACTGGATAAATCACTTCCAAAGGATATCTGATCAACCAGGCTGTGATTCATAGATCAGAGTGCGAGCTCTCGCGTCCAACAATCCTAGTTGACCAGACAACTGGTCAGCCAGAGACCGGGCCGCAGGGAGGCTGATCCTCGGAATTACCACAAGGTAATAAGTGAGCGTGTGGGTGTGTGTGTGTACACGCGGGTGGTGGCGTGCGCGCGTGGTGTGGGTGAGGGGGGGGGGTGGATGGCAGTGGTTGTGAGTGGGTGGGGGGATGGTAATGGGGAGGGGTGAGGGGGGAGGAGGAGTGGGGTACGAGGACGAGACCTTAACTTCACAAATCTCACCAAGCAGAGGTAGAAATAGCCTAAGCTACTCAATCCCTTTTAAAATATATTTCATTGTCTCAATAAACGTACTTGAACCTCACACCTTACCAGTTACTATGAGAATAGTGAGATCTTACGACCCCTAGATCATACTCTTTCCTACCTAGTTCGATGTCCGTATCTGCTACACAAGCTGTGTGGCGTATCTCTACCCACGTATGATAAAAACTCTCCCCAGAGTGCACTCCACTTGCTGATAACCCCCCCCCCCCTACCCCCCCCCACCACCACAGTTTCCAGTCCCAAACTGTACTATTCCTCTCGGTATTTTGTATGTCGTCATCATATCCCCCCTCTGTTCCTCCTCTGCTCTAGGATGTCTGGTAGTTGTGTAAAGGCAAGGGACGTAACATATGTAGTAATTGTCATAGTACAATTAGTAGTAATAGTACTTGAAGTAGTAGTAATAGTGTAATTAGCAGTGGTAATAGTACAAGTAACAGTATAAATAGAAGTAGTTGTACAAGTAGCAGCAGTAGTGGTACAAGTAGTAGTAGTGGTACAAGTAGCAGCAGTAGTGGTACAAGTAGCAGCAGTAGTGGTACAAGTAGCAGTAGTAGTGGTACAAGTAGCAGTAGTGGTACAAGTAGCAGTAGTGGTACAAGTAGCAGTAGTAGTGGTACAAGTAGCAGTAGTGGTACAAGTAGCAGCAGTAGTGGTACAAGTAGCAGCAGTAGTGGTACAAGTAGCAGTAGTAGTGGTACAAGTAGCAGTAGTAGTGGTACAAGTAGCAGTAGTAGTGGTACAAGTAGCAGTAGTAGTGGTACAAGTAGCAGTAGTAGTGGTACAAGTAGCAGTAGTGGTACAAGTAGCAGTAGTAGTGGTACAAGTAGCAGCAGTAGTGGTACAAGTAGCAGTAGTGATACAAGTAGCAGTAGTAGTGGTACAAGTAGCAGTAGTGGTACAAGTAGCAGTAGTTGTACAAGTAGCAGCAGTAGTGGTACAAGTAGCAGTAGTAGTGGTACAAGTAGCAGTAGTTGTACAAGTAGCAGTAGTTGTACAAGTAGCAGTAGTAGTTGTACAAGTAGCAGCAGTAGTGGTACAAGTAGCAGCAGTAGTGGTACAAGTAGCAGTAGTAGTGGTACAAGTAGCAGTAGTAGTTGTACAAGTTGCAGTAGTAAAAGTAGCAGTGGTACAAGTAGCAGTAGTGGTACAAGTAGCAGTAGTAGTGGTACAAGTAGCAGTAGTAGTTGTACAAGTAGCAGTAGTAGTGATACAAGTAGCAGTAGCAGTGGTACAAGTAGCAGTAGTAGTGGTACAAGTAGCAGTGGTACAAGTAGTAGTAGTGGTACACGTAGCAGTAGTACAAGTAGCAGTAGTAGTGGTACAAGTAGCAGTAGTAGTGGTACAAGTAGCAGTAGTAGTGGTACAAGTAGTAGTGGTACAAGTAGCAGTAGTGGTACAAGTAGCAGTAGTAGTAGTACAAGTACCAGTAGTGGTACAAGTAGCAGTAGTAGTGGTACAAGTAGCAGTAGTAGTGGTACAAGTAGTAATAGTAGTGGTACAAGTAGCAGTAGTAGTGGTACAAGTAACAGTAGTGGTACAAGTAGCAGTAGTAGTGGTACAAGTAGCAGCAGTAGTGGTACAAGTAGCAGTAGTAGTGGTACAAGTAGCAGTAGTAGTGGTACAAGTAGCAGCATTAGTGGTACAAGTAGCAGCAGTAGTGGTACAAGTAGCAGTAGTGGTACAAGTAGCAGTAGTGGTACAAGTAGCAGTAGTAGTGGTACAAGTAGCAGTAGTAGTGGTACAAGTAGCAGCAGTAATGGTACAAGTAGCAGTAGTGGTACAGTAGTAGTAGTAGTGGTACAAGTAGCAGTAGTTGTACAAGTAGCAGTAGTGTTACAAGTAGCAGTAGTGTTACAAGTAGCGGTAGTGTTACAAGTAGCAGTAGTGGTACAAGTAGCAGTAGTGGTACAAGTAGCAGTAGTGTTACAAGTAGCAGTAGTGGTACAAGTAGCAGTAGTGGTACAAGTAGCAGTAGTGTTACAAGTAGCAGTAGAGTTACAAGTAGCAGTAGTAGTGGTACAAGTAGCAGAAGTGGTACAAGTAGCAGAGTGGTACAAGTAGCAGTAGTGGTACAAGTAGCAGTAGTGTTACAAGTAGCAGTAGTGGTACAAGTAGCATTAGTAGTGGTACAAGTAGCAGAAGTGGTACAAGTAGCAGTAGTGGTACAAGAAGCAGTAGTGGTACAAGTAGTAGTAGTGGTACAAGTAGCAGTAGTAGTACACGTAGCAGTAGTGGTACAAGTAGCATTAGTAGTGGTACAAGTAGCAGTATTGGTACAAGTAGCATTAGTAGTGGTACAAGTAGCAGTAGTAGTGGTACAAGTAGCAGTAGTAGTGGTACAAGTAGCAGTAGTAGTGGTACAAGTAACAATAGTGGAACAAGTAGCAGTTATAGTGGTACAAGTAGCAGTAGTAGTGGTACAAGTAACAATAGTAGTAGTACAAGTAGCAGTTATAGTTATACAAGTAGCAGTAGTAGTGGTACAAGTAGCAGTTATAGTGGTACAAGTAGCAGTGGTAGTGGTATAAGTAGCAGTAGTAGTTATAGTGGTACAAGTAGCAGTAGTAGTGGTACAAGTAGCAGTAGTAGTTGTAGTACAGGTGGTTGATGTACAAGTAGAAATACAATTAGCAGCAGTGGTAATACAAGTAGATGTAGTAGTACAAATAGTAGAAGCCCAAGTAGCACAGTACTACATGCAGTATTAGGGCTCCAGCTTCAAGTAGCAGTAGTACAAGTAACACAAGTAGTAATAGTAGTACATATAGCAGCAGAAGCAGTTGTTATGGCATAGACAGTGGTCCATAGTGGTAGCCTAGGATAGTGGACTCAGGAAGAGGTAGGCACAAATGTGTATGATAGGCCTAATGGAGGCGACGATTGCAGTGGAGATAGTAGTAGTAGTAGTAGTAGTAGTAGTAGTACTAATGGTGGTGATTGTAGTGTTAGGTGTTGGTGGGGGTACAGTCTACTGACAATGTTAGGCTTCTAATTAGATATGGGGCTTGTAGCACTATTATTTTTAAGAATGGTGGTAGTATTAGTAGTGGTGGTAGTAGTAGTAGGCTATGGGTAACTCTAGGCATTATTTTGCTTGTTTGCTAGTACAGTAGTAATAGCAAAAAACATGGTAGTAAGCCTACCAGGCCAGCACTAGGCCTACTGGCGTAGGAAGGCCTAGCCAGTACTCCAGTAAGCCTACCAGCCCAGCAGTAAGCCTATCAGGCTATTACCATGGTAATAGTCGCAGTACTAGCGATGGTAGTTGTGTCAGGCCTACTATTAATTGCAATATCAACAGCAGTAATAGTGGTGGTGGTGGTAGTGGTGATTGCAGCAGTCATTAGGCTATAGAGAACTACCAGCATCACCAGTACTAAACGCAATACACCCCCCAGTGCTCTCTCTCTCTCTTGTTGATGACAATTGGCACAATGAAACCGGTGAACCAGTGATTTAGATGTGGTAATTAGATTCCTAATGGCCCAACTACGGCCTCTGGTGATGGGACGAGGTGCGGGGGTGAATGGGGGGGGGGCGGTGGCGGTCTGACCGCCCCAACTAGTTCCAGCGGTTACAATGGTGACCCAAAGGGGCATTATATATTAACTAGTCTCTTTGTTTATGGAACGGTTATGTTGATGTAATACCAGGAACAGGTAGGTAGGTAGCTACTAGCTGTAGCATTGGTGCTTATGTAATTGTGGTAGTAGTCCTTGTGTGGTAACTTGTACTTCATTGACTGGTAGGTTAAATCATGCAGGTGGTAGTGGTAACCTATGATTGTGGTATGTGCGTAGACCTGCTGGTGGATGGTGGTTGTGGTAACTCGTAGTGACTGGTGGTATTACTAGTAGTAATTGTGGTGGTAATACTAGCAGTAATAATGATAGTAATACTAGCAGTAATACTGGTGGTAATACTAGCAGTAATACTGGTGGTAATACCAGCAGTAATACTGGTGGTAATACCAGCAGTAATAATGGAGGTAATACTAGCAGTAATACTGGTGGTAATACTAGCAGTAATACTGGTGGTAATACTAGCAGTAATACTGGTGGTAATACCAGCAGTAATAATGGAGGTAATACTAGCAGTAATACTGGTGGTAATACAAGCAGTAATACTGGTGGTAATACCAGCAGTAATACTGGTGGTAATACTAGCAGTAATAATGGTAGTAATACTAGCAGTAATAATGGTAGTAATACTAGCAGTAATACTGGTGGTAATACTAGCAGTAATACTGGTGGTAATACTAGCAGTAATACTGGTGGTAATACTAGCAGTAATAATGGTAGTAATACTAGCAGTAATAATGGTAGTAATACTAGCAGTAATAATGATAGTAATACTAGCAGTAATACTGGTGGTAATACTAGCAGTAATACTAGCAGTAATAATGGTAGTAATACTAGCAGTAATAATGGTAGTAATACTAGCAGTAATACTGGTGGTAATACTAGCAGTAATACTGGTGGTAATACTAGCAGTAATACTGGTGGTAATACTAGCAGTAATAATGGTGGTAATACTAGCAGTAATACTGGTGGTAATACTAGCAATAATACTAGCAGTAATAATGGTAGTAATACTAGCAGTAATACTGGTGGTAATACTAGCAGTAATACTGGTAGTAATACTAGCAGTAATACTGGTGGTAATACTAGCAGTAATACTGGTGGTAATACTAGCAGTAATACTGGTGGTAATACCAGCAGTAATAATGGTGGTAATACTAGCAGTAATACTGGTGGTAATACTAGCAGTAATAATGGTGGTAATACCAGCAGTAATAATGGAGGTAATACTAGCAGTAATAATGGAGGTAATACTAGCAGTAATACTGGTGGTAATACCAGCAGTAATACTGGTGGTAATACTAGCAGTAATACTGGTGGTAATACTAGCAGTAATAATGGTGGTAATACTAGCAGTAATACTGGTGGTAATACTAGCAGTAATAATGGTAGCAATACTAGCAGTAATACTGGTGGTAATACTAGCAGTAATACTAGTAGTAATACTAGCATTAATAATGGTGGTAATACTAGCAGTAATACTGGTGGTAATACTAGCAGTAATACTGGTGGAAATACTAGCAGTAATAATAGTAGTAATACTAGCAGTAATAATGGTAGTAATACTAGCATTAATAATGGTGGTAATACTAGCAGTAATAATGGTAGTAATATTAGCAGTAATACTGGTGGTAATACTAGCAGTAATACTAGCAGTAATACTGGTGGTAATACTAGCAGTAATACTAGCAGTAATACTAGTAGTAATACTAGCAGTAATAATGGAGGTAATACTAGCAGTAATACTGGTGGTAATACTAGCAGTAATAATGGAGGTAATACTAGCAGTAATAATGGTGGTAATACTAGCAGTAATAATGGTGGTAATACTAGCAGTAATAATGGTGGTAATACTAGCAGTAATACTGGTGGTAATATTAGCAGTAATAATGGTGGTAATACTAGCAGTAATAGTGGTAGTAATACTAGCAGTAATAGTGGTATTAATACTAGCAGTAATAATGGTAGTAATACTAGCAGTAATACTGGTGGTAATACCAGCAGTAATACTGGTGGTAATACTAGCAGTAATACTGGTAGTAATACTAGCATTAATAATGGTGGTAATACTAGCAGTAATAATGGTAGTAATACTAGCAGTAATACTGGTGGTAATACTAGTAGTAATACTAGCAGTAATAATGGTAGTAATACTAGCAGTAATAATGGTGGTAATACTAGCAGTAATAATGGTGGTAATACTAGCAGTAATAATGGTAGTAATACTAGCAGTAATACTGGTGGTAATACTAGCAGTAATAATGGTAATACTAGCAGTAATAATGGTGGTAATACTAGCAGTAATAATGGTGGTAATACTAGCAGTAATAATGGTGGTAATACTAGCAGTAATAATGGTGGTAATACTAGCAGTAATAATGGTAGCAATACTAGCAGTAATACTGGTGGTAATACTAGCAGTAATACTAGTAGTAATACTAGCATTAATAATGGTGGTAATACTAGCAGTAATACTGGTGGTAATACTAGCAGTAATACTGGTGGAAATACTAGCAGTAATAATAGTAGTAATACTAGCAGTAATAATGGTAGTAATACTAGCATTAATAATGGTGGTAATACTAGCAGTAATAATGGTAGTAATATTAGCAGTAATACTGGTGGTAATACTAGCAGTAATACTAGCAGTAATACTGGTGGTAATACTAGCAGTAATACTAGCAGTAATACTAGTAGTAATACTAGCAGTAATAATGGAGGTAATACTAGCAGTAATACTGGTGGTAATACTAGCAGTAATAATGGAGGTAATACTAGCAGTAATAATGGTGGTAATACTAGCAGTAATACTGGTGGTAATACCAGCAGTAATACTGGTGGTAATACTAGCAGTAATACTGGTGGTAATACTAGCAGTAATAATGGTGGTAATACTAGCAGTAATACTGGTGGTAATACTAGCAGTAATAATGGTAGCAATACTAGCAGTAATACTGGTGGTAATACTAGCAGTAATACTAGTAGTAATACTAGCATTAATAATGGTGGTAATACTAGCAGTAATACTGGTGGTAATACTAGCAGTAATACTGGTGGAAATACTAGCAGTAATAATAGTAGTAATACTAGCAGTAATAATGGTAGTAATACTAGCATTAATAATGGTGGTAATACTAGCAGTAATAATGGTAGTAATATTAGCAGTAATACTGGTGGTAATACTAGCAGTAATACTAGCAGTAATACTGGTGGTAATACTAGCAGTAATACTAGCAGTAATACTAGTAGTAATACTAGCAGTAATAATGGAGGTAATACTAGCAGTAATACTGGTGGTAATACTAGCAGTAATAATGGAGGTAATACTAGCAGTAATAATGGTGGTAATACTAGCAGTAATAATGGTGGTAATACTAGCAGTAATAATGGTGGTAATACTAGCAGTAATACTGGTGGTAATATTAGCAGTAATAATGGTGGTAATACTAGCAGTAATAGTGGTAGTAATACTAGCAGTAATAGTGGTATTAATACTAGCAGTAATAATGGTAGTAATACTAGCAGTAATACTGGTGGTAATACCAGCAGTAATACTGGTGGTAATACTAGCAGTAATACTGGTAGTAATACTAGCATTAATAATGGTGGTAATACTAGCAGTAATAATGGTAGTAATACTAGCAGTAATACTGGTGGTAATACTAGTAGTAATACTAGCAGTAATAATGGTAGTAATACTAGCAGTAATAATGGTGGTAATACTAGCAGTAATAATGGTGGTAATACTAGCAGTAATAATGGTAGTAATACTAGCAGTAATACTGGTGGTAATACTAGCAGTAATAATGGTAATACTAGCAGTAATAATGGTGGTAATACTAGCAGTAATAATGGTGGTAATACTAGCAGTAATAATGGTGGTAATACTAGCAGTAATAATGGTGGTAATACTAGCAGTAATAATGGTAGTAATACTAGCAGTAATAATGGAGGTAATACTAGCAGTAATAATGGTAGTAATACTAGCAGTAATACTGGTGGTAATACTAGTAGTAATACTAGCAGTAATAATGGTAGTAATACTAGCAGTAATAATGGTGGTAATACTAGCAGTAATAATGGTGGTAATACTAGCAGTAATAATGGTAGTAATACTAGCAGTAATACTGGTGGTAATACTAGCAGTAATAATGGTAATACTAGCAGTAATAATGGTGGTAATACTAGCAGTAATAATGGTGGTAATACTAACAGTAATAATGGTGGTAATACTAGCAGTAATAATGGTGGTAATACTAGCAGTAATAATGGTAGTAATACTAGCAGTAATAATGGAGGTAATACTAGCAGTAATACTGGTGGTAATACTAGCAGTAATAATGGAGGTAATACTAGCAGTAATAATGGTGGTAATACTAGCAGTAATAATGGTGGTAACACTAGCAGTAATAATGGTGGTAATACTAGCAGTAATACTGGTGGTAATACTAGCAGTAATAATGGTGGTAATACTAGCAGTAATAATGGTAGTAATACTAGCAGTAATAATGGAGGTAATACTAGCAGTAATACTGGTGGTAATACTAGCAGTAATAATGGAGGTAATACTAGCAGTAATAATGGTGGTAATACTAGCAGTAATACTGGTGGTAATACTAGCAGTAATAATGGAGGTAATACTAGCAGTAATAATGGTGGTAATACTAGCAGTAATAATGGTGGTAATACTAGCAGTAATAATGGTGGTAATACTAGCAGTAATAATGGTAGTAATACTAGCAGTAATAATGGTAGTAATACTAGCAGTAATACTGGTGGTAATACTAGCAGTAATAATGGTGGTAATACTAGCAGTAATAGTGGTAGTAATACTAGCAGTAATAGTGGTAGTAATACTAGCAGTAATAGTGGTATTAATACCAGCAGTAATAATGGAGGTAATACTAGCAGTAATAATGGTGGTAATACCAGCAGTAATACTGGTGGTAATACTAGCAGTAATACTGGTGGTAATACCAGCAGTAATAATGGTGGTAATACTAGCAGTAATACTGGTGGTAATACCAGCAGTAATACTGGTGGTAATACTAGCAGTAATACTGGTGGTAATACCAGCAGTAATAATGGTGGTAATACTTGCAGTAATACTAGTAGTAATACTAGCATTAATAATGGTGGTAATACTAGCAGTAATACTGGTGGTAATACCAGCAGTAATACTGGTGATAATACTAGCAGTAATAATGGTGGTAATACCAGCAGTAATACTGGTGGTAATACCAGCAGTAATAATGGTGGTAATACTAGCAGTAATACTAGTAGTAATACTAGCATTAATAATGGTGGTAATACCAGCAGTAATACTGGTGGTAATACTAGCAATAATACTGGTGGTAATACTAGTATTAACCAAGGTTTAAGGAGGTGGTTGTGAGAGTTGGTAATGTCAAAGTAACCTAATGATTGCCATAGCAGGTGCAATTGTGAGCAAATAGCCGAGGCTACAAGGATATGAAAAGCAGGAGAGAGAGAGAGAGAATAAGAATAAGATGGAGCTAGTTACTACAGGTCAGAGTAAGCTTCTATTAAGACAGAAACAGCAAGCGAGGAACAGCCCTGAACAAAAAAAAAGTTTAAATGACCAGCTAGGCTATATAGGTAAGCAAGAACACCCACCAGACACTATTAGTATGCTGGGCCACAAGGCTCACCAACACCCTGTTTAGAGTGCACCAACACACACACACACACACAGGGTTTCCAGGTAGGTGTGTGTGTGTGTGTGTGTGTGTGTGTGTGTGTGTGTGTGTGTGTGTGTGTGTGTGTGTGTGTGTGTGTGTGTGTGTGTGTGTGTGTGTGTATTAGGAGGCCAGCCAGGCCGGCTCATCGTAGTAGTAGACCTGCATATTGCGGAATCGATACTGAGATGAGTACGGTGAAGGTGTGTGTATGTGTGTGTGTATGTGTATGTATGTATGTGTGTGAGAGCTCCGGATCAATATACATAGTATAAATAGCAAGGAGGGAGAGAGAGAGAGAGAGAGAGATGACTCCCTGTTCAGGTAACTTGCCAAATGTCTTATCCTCAATGTTTACACACACCTCTGAATCACTTACAAAACTACGATTTAATCCACTTTTAAGGGATTAAATCATTATATATATATATATATATATACATATCCAAGTCCCCCAACAGGAAGAGGAAGTGTGTTTATAAAACGTGACCTACAGATCAAAATAAACATTAGGTTAAAGAAGGAATCACAAGATAATCACCTTATCGTCTTGTTAACTACCAATTAGGGAAGGAAGGTAATATAGCTGACAATTCTCACTCATGATCAGGCCAAAGAATGATGTCTTAGTGGTTCCCTAAAGCAGAAACTAGTGTCAAGATAAGAGGTTTTCTAAGGAGTGACAAGCTCGTGTCTCTAAGATCACCATCCCAGGGGTCCACGTTCACCATACACCCCTTCCTTCCCTACACGCCACCATTCCCATGGGGTAATGGGAATAGGGTTGCCCCTACAAGGGACAATATTCCCATCCCAGGGACGGGAGTAGTGGGGCCGGTCAGACCTACACACCAATCCAATACTCACGCGCACACTCTCATCTCTCCTCCTTTCCTACGGCCATTTGGCCCCCGGGGCTACGCCCCCTGCCCTACCCCTAGGCAAGGGCACGCCCTATGCCAATGCCCCACGGGGACAATGAGTCAAAAGCCACAGGGGCAGAGGAAGGGGAGAAAATGTCAAAGTTTCTTTGTGCTGGGGCATCCAACATGGCAGCCTGGGTGAGCGGCGCCTGCCACCAGCCCTCCGCCGCCTCTCACACTCACATTAAGGCGCCTCTCACACCTCTCCCTCTCACCTTTCCGCTGTTTTCTGAAGCCTCATTTAAAGTTTGACCCTGGAGCTTTCTCGTGACGTAGCGTAGCTGGTTGATCATATTTTTCTCCGGCGGCAAATTGGTGGGGAAACTGATGCGAATCACTTAAAATTGCTCCTCGGCAGCTCAAGTCGGGCTTTATACTCCCCCCGTTTGGGCTACTAAGATATACTCCTTCACACACTCTCCGCCATTTCTAGAGCATTTGACCGACTTGTCTCTTACAACACAGCCTCATTTCACTCACTCGCACTGTATTTTGTTTACCATGACACTTATTTATTATCACCATGAACCAAAAATGGCCGAATACTAGGGAAGGCCGCAGCGCGCATGTCTGTCGTCTGGACTGGCGTCTGACGATACTACAACTGGGCCTCATTCACCCGGGCGCTGCGAGTACGAACAGCTGGTCGGGTGGACCCGTCCCGCGTAGGGGAGGACACACGCCGGTTAAATGCATTCCTATCGGTTTCTTCCCTTCCTGCGCCTCCCTGTTCGCTATCTCACTTATTTCTGTTCATCGTATTATTTTCTAATACACGCTGGTACGCTACCGGTGGGATATTATGACATCTTGGGAAATATTTATGTGGTGACTACTAGTAACCTCCCCCGCTCATTCAATGGAGCTCTCACGCACTGGAGTAAGCTACTACGAAATGTAAGGAGGAATCTAGGATACAAATTGGGTTTATTGGGTAAGCAAATAGTTGAATTATCAACACTAACTGTACAGACACTCTTTCACCACTCCAATCTAGCGTGAACTACGGTCCTGTCAACGTCTCTTCCAGTCAATGGAGAAAATGAAGACTCTGTCAACCCTAACGATGACGTTGACTTGGCAACGTCGCAGCTAATACTATGACAAGAGTCTGTAAACAAAACAAGCCAAGACCGACCTTATGGTACTCTCCGGTAGGATCACTTCAAGTCGCCACTCAGTATTTACGCGCCGTGGACACTGAAACCTAGTGCACTGGGATATCTTACGAGACGGTACGGTCGTGAAAGAGAGAGGCGGAAAGAAAGGGGGGGTATGCCTGCTCAGACAGACTTAAGGGGGAATGGGGGGGGGATCTTGAGGAGGGGAGGAAAGGGGGGTTTGTTGGAGGGGGGGGAAGGGGGTGTAGGTGGTGACTAGTCGCCTACAATACAGCAGGTTCCACTTGGCTGCTCCTCCTCCTCCTTGTCCACCACCTTCACTGACTCCTCCAACACCTCGCTATAACCAGCCAGGGGGGGGGGAGGGGGGGAGTAGGAGGGAGCACCTCTGCTTCTTCCCCTTCCCCCTTACCCCCCCCACACACACACACACCAATCGTCCCTCTTTGTCTGCTGGGATCTGTCACCTGGCAGATCCTGCGCAGACGTTTAAAAATGTCACAAGCAGGAACACTTCTGGAGGACCTGTCTCTCACCCCCCAGCTGCTGTCGACGTCACCCTTCCCCCCCAGCTCTCCCACGTGGCTTAGTCACCCCTGCTGAGAGATTCCCCCCGTGGAAGCCTCCCTCCCCCCCACATTCCCCCCACACCCCAGGTGCCCCCCAGGTGTCAAGGGGCCTCACGAAGATCTCCTGAAGGCTCCTCAATATAATGACATGAACGGACATTTAGTTATCCTACTGGTTGAGTTATCCTAGTAACGTGGTCGTGTTATCCTAGTGACGTGGTCGTGTTATCCTAGTGACGTGGTCGAGTTATCCTAGTGACGTGGTCGAGTTATCCTAGTGACGTGGTCGAGTTATCCTAGTGACGTGGTCGTGTTATCCTAGTGACGTGGTCGAGTTATCCTAGTGACGTGGTCGTGTTATCCTAGTGACGTGGTCGTGTTATCCTAGTGACGTGGTCGAGTTATCCTAGTGACGTGGTCGTGTTATCCTAGTGACGTGGTTGAGCTATCCTAGTGACGTTCGATAGTATAGTAGATGTAGATGTTTCAACCCTACTAATATGAGAGGGTGAATAAGTGACAGGATGAACAACCCAGCGGGTTTTCTTCCTATTGGGGAGTGTTGTACATTCTGCTATGGCGGTATGTTCACTCACAAGATGAGTGGCACTGCCCAATAAACTCGCCCCTCGGGGCAAAATTAAAAAAAATTTAAAATGTTCTTTAAGATTCGCTACCTGGAACAAAAAGTTCCAAGTAGCACGGGCTATGGTGAGCCCGTAAGTACCATTCATATTGAATGGTACTGAAGATCAATTTACATTGCAATTCAAGTAAATCTATTCATGTAAGCAGGCCATCCTGAGGGAAGAACTTAGTTCGTGTTTGTAATTGAAAGTAGCTTTGATACCAGCGTTCGAATCCTCTGAGGGTCATAGAGTTATAGTAATAAACATATATATATATTGTAACTTTATTCGGCCTGTCACGTGCCGCTGAAGGACACGTTTCATTAATGCTCTCATCAACATCTTCGGAGGCAAGGGGAAAGTGGAAACATATATGTTGTTGTTGTATACCACTCACAGGATGAGTATGGGGGTCCACCACCACCCACAGGATGAGTATGGGGTCCACCACCACCCGCAGGATGAGTATGGGGGTCCACCACCACCCACAGGATGAGTATGGGGTCCACCACAACCCACAGGAAGAGTATGGGGTCCACCACCACCCACAGGATGGGTATGGGGTCCACCACCACCCACAGGATGAATATGGGAATCCACCACCACCCACAGGATGAGTATGGGGTCCACCACCACCCACAGGATGAGTATGGGGGTCCACCACCACCCACAGGATGAGTATAGGACCACCACCACCCACAGGATGAGTATGGGGGTCCACCACCACCCACAGGATGAATATGGGAATCCACCACCACCCACAGGATGAGTATGGGGTCCACCACCACCCACAGGATGAGTATGGGGGTCCACCACCACCCACAGGATGAGTATGGGGGTCCACCACCACCCACAGGATGAGTATGGGGGTCCACCACCACCCACAGGATGAGTATGGGGGTCCATCACCAACCACAGGATGAGTATGGGGGTCCACCACCACCCCAGGATGAATATGGGAATCCACCACCACCCACAGGATGAGTAATGGGGTCCACCACCACCCACAGGATGAGTATGGGGGTTCCACCACCATCCCACAGGATGAGTATGGGGTCCACCACCACCCACAGGATGAGTATGGGGGTCCACCTACCACCCACAGGATGAGTATGGGGGTCCACCACCACCCACAGAATGAGTATGGGGGTCCACCACCACCCCTAGGCCTCCCATACACTTTATAATTTATGCACTTGTGATCGTTCTTGGTTCCCAATCAATCTCAGATTTTCTCAAGAGTATGTGAGAAGCGAGTGAGGTGCAGTGAGGGAGATGGTGAGAGAAAGACAGAGGAAGACAGGGAGGGGGATCGAGACAGAGAGATGGGGGAGTGAGGGAGGAAGAGAGAGAGAGAGAGAGAGGGATAGGGAGAGAGAGAGAGGGAGGGTTAGGGAGGACGAACAGGATAGGAGGAGAGGTGGCAGGTTAGCACGTACCAACCCCCATCCCCTGGCCAAGGTTAGGGGGGTTGTAGTAAAGTTCCTTCCCTCCACCTGCTGCTGCCTGCACCTTCCTCAATGGGGCCCCATTACCCCCCTCTCTACCCCCTTACTCTCTCTCTCTCTCTCCCCCATCATTCTCCTCTCTTTCTCCCCCCCCCCCACTAGTGCCCCCTCTCCCTCCGTGCTCTGTCATTCCCTTCTGCTTCCCCATATATATATATTGTACGGTGTATGTACATATCTGAAGGTCCTCTCTCTCTCTCTCTCTCTCTCTCTCTCTCGCTCTCTCTCTCTGTCTGTCTCTGTCTGTCTCTGTCTCTGTCTCTGTCTCTCTGTCTCTGTCTCTGTCTCTGCCTCTGTCTCTCTCTCTCTCTCTCTCTCTCTCTCTCTCTCTCTCTCTCTCTCTCTCTCTCTCTCTCTCTCTCTCTCTCTCTCTCTCTCTTTCTCGCTCTCTCTCTCTCTTTCTCGCTCTCTCTCGCTCTCTCTCTCTGTCTGTCTCTGTCTGTCTCTGTCTCTGTCTTGTCTCTGTCTCTGTCT
>NC_091212.1:13522597-13535097 GCF_040958095.1 Procambarus clarkii | reverse complement strand
CCAGTATTTACCCCAGGTCTTTCCCGAGTCTAAACTTATCCAATTTACATTTGTTCAATTTTGTGTTGATATATTTAATTCCTTATGTATATCCTCTTTTGTTATGACCGTTCATCCATTCACACTTCAGTCCTATCACCCAGGCTTAGTGTGAGCAGGATCCGGCTCTTCTGGGAGGAAGATCCGGCTCTTCTGGGAGGAGGATCCTTCCCCCTGGTGGCAGGAAGGCGAAGGATTCCCGCTACGGAGTCCTGCTGAACCCAGTCACCCTGTTTGGTATTGATTCCGTCGCCTTGTGGGTGAGAGCCGTAGGGTCCTTATGGGTCTCTGGTCTGTTTGGTGGGTCCTACTTCCTTGTGGCTGTCGGAGCTTCAGGGACCCGTACAACCTTGCAGGACTTGAGGAATACGAGGTGTTTACATCTCCCTGGATCTGTAGGACCCGCAGTGTACTATTTGGTTGTTTCAATGCACCAGGAAGGTGCTTACATGTAGGATATAAAGGATATTTCAGTCAAATCACCACGCTGGCCTGGGGTGTGGAGACCCCCCATGTTAGTCCTGGGGTGTGGAGTCCCACATGAGGGGAAGAGGGGAGAAAGAAAAGAAGGGAAAGGGAGAGAGAAGAGGGGTGTGGGAAGAGGATGGAAAAGTCCAAGGGTGGAATAGGGGGTAAGGGGAGAGATAGAGACTATCCCGGGCACCGCTGAGTCCCTCCTTTTCACCTTCTAGTTATTTAGATTTTCAGCTCGTCCCCCAAGCCGTCATGAGGCTAGAGTCGTCCAGAAGCCTAGCCTGATGATCGCACATGACGCATTCATCAATTTTAACATGATGCGTATTCAAAATTAGTATTTTCTCGAATATAAGCTAATATTATATACTAGAATGTGCGGAATTCTATTCTATATCTAGAATAGTCAGGCCTAGATTAGGTTATGTTAGGTGGTTAGGTTCTGTTGGCAAGTATTGGTATTTACAGTACATAAATGAAGCATTCAGAGAGGTGTCATTCGAGCAGAATGTGTTGAATAATTGAGCCTAACTTAGGTTAAGTGCTATTGGCCGTTATTGGCATTTAGAGTACGTGGGTGAAGCATTTGGTGGAGATGCGATTCGAGCAGAGGACGTGAACGAAGCACTATTCGAGAAAGGTGCACTTGTGTACACATGAAAGGTACATAGGGCTGGTAATTCATAAAACATCCTCATCAACAAAGGCCAAATGCTCATTAATGCAGCCGCCAGACGCGCGTGTTTATGAATGAAAATCTCTTTACACACGATTCACAACAGATGACACGAGTATTTTTCTCAAGCAATGCTTCGTTCATGTCCTCTGCTCGATTTTCAGGTGCTTCAATTTCGCAAGCCGCTAACATTTTCTAATACGACGATTTTTTGCGCTTAGGTTGAGTATACGTCAAAATGCGACGCTCTATTAGGAGGACGGATTGGTGATGAGGATAGGCTGCCATAAACTGGAGGGTTGGCGGTATCGTCGTTGCCTTTCGTACCAGTCTCGGGCCAGATTCACAAAAGCACTTACGCAAGCACTTACGAACCAGTACATCTTTTCTCAATCTTTAGCGCCTTTGTTTCCAATTATTAAACAGTTAATGAGCTCCGAAGCACCAGGAGACTGTTTATAACAATAACAACAGACGAATGGGAATTTTTCATGCTTGTAAACAGCTTAATAAATGTAACCAAAGCCGCCAAAGAATGAGGAAAGATGTACACGTTCATAAGTGCTTGCGTAACTGCTTTCGTGAATCTGGCCCCTGTACATCTTTCCTCAATCTTTGGCGGCTTTGTTTCCAATTATTAAACAGTTAATGAGCTCCGAAGCACAAGGAGGCTGTTTATAACAATAACAACAGATGAATGGGAATTTTTCATGCTTGTAAACTGTTTAATAAATGTAACCAAAGCCGTCAAAGATTGAGGAAAGATGTACACGTTCGTAAGTGCTTTCGTGAATCTGGCCCCTCGTCTAGGGGAACGGGAACTTTGTAAGTAGCCTCACGCAGGCATTCCACATAGCCTAACACAATGCTCTTAACAATATATGTCCGTCTTAGGATGGACTTTCCTTGTTTTGGTTCCGTTTTCATTGGTCTAGATCTGGACCCGGATTCTCGAAGCAGTTACGCAAGTTCTTACGAACGTGCATATCTTTCCTCAATCTTTGACGCCTTTGGTTACATTTATTAAACAGTTTACAAGCATGAGAACTTGCCAATCAACTGTTGTTATTGTTATAAACAGCCTCCTGGTGCTTCGGAGCTCATTAACTGTTTAATAATTGTAAACAAAGCCGCCAAAGATTGAGGAAAGATGTACAGGTTCGTAAGTGCTTGTGTAACTGCTTCGTGAATCTGAGTCCAGAAGTCCCTGCTTCAGAAATTGCAGCCGGTAAACATTCCCGTGTGAAGGACACAGTGAACAGTCTTCAAACGTAGTCTTGTAAGGACTAAAGTATAGTCCTGCAGGAGTTGGAGTGTTCCTTGGGGTCGCCACAACACTAGCGGCTCTCGAAACAATGGTGGGTAATTGGAATATTATTTTCAGGCTACTTCTTCTTCTTCTTGGCTACCTTAACATGAAGATATCTTAACTATTACTGCGACTACTGCTGATATCTACTGGCACTTGCCACAACTACTAGTATTTTCAACTTTTACTACTCCCACCAATTTTAAAAACTATTTGTATAATGCATTACAGTTGTGGCCGGAATGAATAGGTGTACAGGGGTCGTAGTATGGTGGTGTTGTGGGGTGGTAGTGTTGAGGGGTGGTGGTGGTGGTGGTAGTGTTGAGGGGTGGTGGTAGTGGTGGTGGTGGTAACTCTACCCATGAACGACATTACATAACAGGCTCCAAGTAACCAGTTTCAGCCCGTAAACACGCGTCCAGCGACTTACAGACCCTGCGGCCTGGGCGACCTCAACCCTGCACTGTGTTCAGTCCACAAAAAAGGATCTAAAATCTGCTCCCCCCCCCCCACGAGACAAGAGAGCAATAAACACAACAATATTTTTAAGTCCAATAGACATAACATTTATGATAAGCTCTATGCAGCTGGTTGTAAGCTGGGTTGGCTATGTGGTCTTCATAAGATTCATAAACAAGGTTTTCTCAATTTAAAACTAATTTGTTTACGCTAATTTTCAGACCCATATATGACATCTTTTACTGCCAATATATAGTAACTGATAATTCGTCACAATTTGTTACATATATTAATACCAAAGAGTAATGCGTTTATCCTGTCCGCTGTAACTCGGCCTCTCGAAAAGTACATCGCATTTTGATACATAAATTCTCAATGGTAAAAAAAAATTATGTACAAAAAATCATAGCTGCTCAAATACTCACGTTTTCTATGTATTAGTAGATTAGGTTAGGAGGGTTGCTTGCGTTCGTGCATTTCTGGTTAGTTTAGGACTTTGTATTTTGTACGTTGTAGTATATTGAGAGAACGGGGCTGCAGGAGTAACGTTCAAGCTAAAATTCATATATGCTGATTAGTATTGGAACTGTATGGCCACGTCTGTGGTGGAAAAAAAAAATAAAAACTGTTTCTTTAGCGATAAATGTCCGCCATGGAAAAGTCTTCACAGTTGATTTCAAATTTAGTGGCTTAAGGAAAGGTATGCAAGTTTCTTACAAATAAAAAACATCTTGGTAATTCTTTAAGAACTGCAACTTAAAATTCTGTTATTTGTTTTGATGGTAAACTTCTTTTTCCACAGACTTGACAGAGTTTACATTTAGTCAAATCTACATCAGCAGATGTGGTAACAATGGGTTACCCTTGGGGGGGGGGGGGTCTATCCTAGGCTAACTTTCTTGTTTGCAAATTTATCAAACCGTTGGATAGATACTTGTTACTCAGACTCTTCGCCCGATTTTGTTTACCCTCAGTATGTTGTTCATTCCTACTTGCACTCTAAATGTATATATTAGAGAGGCAGGGGACACCTACCACGTGAACATGGGGGTGTGTATCTTTAGTGAATTCTGCTGAATAACGAAAGGTCAGTAACCCCCCTCCCCCCCTTTGTCTGCGTCTGGCACGAAACCCCCCCCCCCCCACAAACCTGCTTGTCCAGTGAGAGACTGCTGGCAGAACACGAAGCTGATAAGAATTATCTCTTATATACCTTGTATATTTACACCATCCTACAACCACCACCAACCACCGACCTCGCCAGAAGAATCTTCCAAATGCAGAGAACAAGCCACAACAACGTGGCGGAAAATAAATAAGCCAACCCGCTCATGCGAAAGTGAGAACGCTTTGAGCCGTCCGGGACTCATATTAGCTCGAAACTGAGAAATTCAGGAGGAATTGTTATTTTAGATTTTGCTGCTCGGAACATAAAAAGTTCCAAGTTGCACGGGCTATGGCGAGCCCGTAGTGGACTTACCTGGCACAGGAGCGGAGCTGTAGCTGAAAATAAATACTTCCTCTCCCCTGAGAAAGAAATTCGGGGAGAGGAAGGCATTATAAGGAGGTGAGAGGAGATGAGACATGGCGCACGTCGCACGCTGGACTTCCCGCTGCTGAGGACGAGTCATGGGTCGACCTCTTCCAGTGACTTGGTGGTCCTTGAGCTCGACAATAGCGCTTCGTTCTTTAAATTTCCGTATTGTGTTTTCTGATGCAGCTTTTATGGTTTACCTGATGCTTTAGTGGGAACATATATTTTTAATTGGTTGGGTATTCAAAAATATATATATATACGACCGGTATTTTAAGTATTGTAATCATTCTCAGCAAGAAGAACAAAATGGCTTCTCTCTTACCCTTCCACATTCCTACTCCCTCTCTTTCTTAACCCCTTCACAATAAACCAATCCCCCATCCGTGTCTCCCCTTCACCTAACATCATTACTCTTCCCTTCATCCCAAAGCCATTCCTCTATCAGACTCTATTCTAACGTGTTCTCAAATGTTTCTAATTCCGAGGACTAACTTGTCTTCGGAACGAATTCGAGGACATAATTAGAACGTGTCCTCTGTACACGTTCGAATTATGTCCGTTCTATAGCTCAGTGACCAACAACTGAACTGCATCAGGTACTAACAGCTGTTGAAACCTCTTCGTAAAAAAATAAAAAAAATAAAAATTCACTCTGAAGAAATCCAACGTCGTAGCCTAACCAGAAACGTATAGACCCAAGCAACCCACCTAACCTATCGAGTCCAATGCATAGAAAGCGTTAATATTTGTGAGCCATTACGGTTCATAGTAGGTTGCATTTGTAACGTTGGTTATTACAACGTAAAAAAAACGCGACCTATTAGTTGAGAGGATGGGTTGGATCACTGTGTGTGGATTATGTCTAGTGATACAGAACCCTAGATCGGGCAAAATAAAGCTGAATAGTATATATTTTATTGTTTACACATCTAGATATCAAATCTAGTATCATATTTACCTCATTTCGAACATTTGGGTTACCGCATTCTACTCATAATTACCTGTTCGGCTTAGGATTCCTGATAGTCCTGACTCGACCACATCTTTCTCGCATACACACTGAAATGTCAACAATGTCTAGCTGATCTGGTAAATATTAACATTTCCTAGGCTAGATTCCTAATTTGTGGGTTACAACACTTCCTCCAAAGAATACCTAATTATCCAGACTGCGATTCATACGTCAGGCTGCAAGCAGCCGCGTCCAACAGCCTGGTTGACCAGACGACCAACCGGGAGATCCAACCGGGGATCCACAAGGTAGCCACAAGGTAGAAAATGTTAAAATTACAAAAACATAAAACCTTTGACATCATTCGTCTTATGTCCTTATGCTCTCGTACTGCCAACCTCACTATTATCAAGAAACTTTTGAATATTCCGTGACACAGACGGTGCCAATGGACACAGTAGCCAAGAGTAACTTAAGTTAAACGTTGAAATAACTGTGAAGGGAGTCATATTTAAATAGGCCGCCGCCGGGAGTTTTTCCCGCCTCCAAGTTATTCGAATTTGATTGGCTGCGCCACCGGCAGAAGAGACCAACCGCCTATGCTGACATCACTCTTCTGGGGTTTTGGGCCGGTATTTACCTGCTGTAATTGGAGGATTCGCCTACCTCTTTTCATCCCCTTATCTACCTCTGAAGCCTAGACTCGCTTCTATTCCCTACCTACGAAGCCTATAGACTCAAGGTGAGCTTCTGTCTTTTATATATATAGGTGATGCGTCCGCTCTAGTAAGCGCGGTGCCGACTACATAACATTGATAGCATTGAATTTTCTGTTAATTTTGGGTAATGTGTGCCTATTACAGTCCTATTTTGCTTTCCACACTTGTCACCTATTGATAACACCTTAATTTAGATTACAACCCTACGTTTGTAGCATAAAACTATATCTGTCAATCTTTCGTCCATTTTAAAAGCCTGTCTAAATCGTTTTGTATCATTTTGTTGTCTGAATATATTTTCCGATCCATTTTTGTATCTACAAAAATTTCAGTGAATTACCAAGGGGTGGTTCCAAAGACCAACAGACTGTTTGTTCCAGACTACTCTATTTATTTATTTATGGAAAGCTGGCATACGAAGAAGAGTCTCTGATTTGAGAAGTGCTTGTTCAAAGGTTTTAACAGATCGAGAAAGCATGTCTAAACAGTGACAAGTTAGTAGTGTAAAGGGTATTAGCTAAAACCGTGAGACTGGCTAATATTTGCCATATTATGAGTGCTCAGTATTTTCTAAAACAGGAGACGGCTGGCGTAATCACGTACAGGTAAAAATGGTATTCTGTACACACACATGAAAATAATACACGGGAGTCTCCACACGGCATTAATCGTACATCTGTAAGTCCAATAACAGCTGCGTAATCACGATGCGCATGTAGCAGCCACTCTTACAATAAAAAAAACACCTGCCCAGCGGGCGCCCCTTCCCTTTGAAATATTATTAGCCAGTGACTCAAGCTGCGTCAAGTGATTGTGTGAGAGCCGCGTTGTTAAATAATGGCGGGATTGATGCTTGTGTTCAATCCACAAGTCGTCTCTGCCGGTCAACTCCGGCAGCCCAGTAAGCAATTAATGCCTGGTGGGGCGCCGTTTCTATTTACCTTTGAGGCGCCTTTGCTTATTCTGAACATATCGGTTACAGCCGGGCAGATGTTTACAAACAGAGCTAAGAATAGGTCTGAACTCTGATCTCCTACTGTTCTTTGATAGCCTAACCTAGCCTGCTCTTTATGTTTCGCTCGAGAGAACTTGAATTTCAAATGGTTTGGCTTTACACTCACATTTCTTCGCTCGTCTGGTTAGTTCTTTGCGATAATATTGTGTTAAGCATTACACTTTCTGGCCATATTGTCCGGATTTGGTCTTTACCTGAAGTTTGTTCTCGTCAGTCTGGCCTGAGAGTTATAAACTTCATTTGTATTCTGGTAGCTGCCACGAGTTCTCGTTTGTCGGCCTAGTAGCCTAGTTTGTTGTAGGTCAGCTTACTTTGTTGGATGCCAGCTTCATGTGTTCCTTGTCAGCTTAGTTTGTTGTATAACAACTTTTGCTGTATGTGAGTTTAGTTTGCTGCATGTCAGTTTAGTCTGTTGTATTTCAGCTTCTTGTGTTGTCATCTTAGTGTGTTGTATTTGAGGTTCATGTGTTGTATTTACTGTTATATGGCAGCATAGTGTGTTGTATATCAGATTAATTTATTGCATGTTAACTTAGTTTGTTGTATGTCAGCTTAGGTTGTTGTATGAGAACTTGGTTTGTTGTATGACAGCTTAGGTTGTTGCATGTCAGCTTCAGGTGTGTGATATTTCACCTTCATGTGTTGTCAGCTTAGTTGTATGTCAGTTTAGTTTTCGGCATAAGAGCTTAGCTTATTTAATGTCAGCATAGGCTTTGTATGTCAACATACTTTGTTGAATGTCAGCATAATTTGCCGTAAGTAAGCTTATTGAGAGATAAAATATGAATCACAAAAATCTACCATATCTGTAAACACAAACAATAAACATTAACAACGTTGAAAAAGCATAAGACAAATTAAGGCAATATGATGGTTCAAGTCCTTGTGGTTCAAGACAACGTTATTTTTTAAGCCAATTTAGATAATGAAATTTGTTTCTCTAGTGTGAAACCTGAGCTTGTCTTCTGGTACATAAATTCTTAACCCAGGGTCGAACTGTAGATAGACACACACGGATTTAATGTTCAACTGAAAGGAGACGTTTTCTGTCTTTACTCTTGAAAAAGCTTCGTCACACATAGTAGGAATTTGAAAACGTCAACAACATGGGTTGTTGCTTTCATGTGAATGGGCAGGATAATTATCTTTCAAGAGAAATCCAGATCTTGTCTAGGGATAGGTCAGTGAACCTTCCATCCTTGAGTGTACGATCAGATTGCAGCTCTCAAAGTTGTTTTTCTCTTCTCTTAAAGTCAAGTTCTGAGGATGAGCAGAAGAGTATGGATCCCTCGGCTTGTTCATACACGTGGGTTGAAATGATGACCAAACCATACACCAGGAGACGACGATGTTTCGAGGAGACACAATCGTCTTGATAATGGTTCAGGACGGACCGAAATATCATCGTCTCCTCATCTTCATTGCAGTAACTTATTCAACTAATTCATGTGATGAAAAATGTCTGCCGAGTAGGCTAGCATCTGCAACCATTTTTCATCTTTAAAGTAATTGGTCAAATTGTTTTCTTGAATGTACTCTTACAATTCATCATTCAGCTCAAACACTAAAGTATATTTGCTGGATGGTTAGTAAGCTATTGTGGTGGGTTAGATAAGCCTCTCGCGGTTGATAGGCTTAAGCCATAAACCAAACTATTCATTCCTTGGTTTGACGAACAGCTTAAGAGGTAGCGAGTTTGTTGTTGTTGTTAAAGATTCGCTACCTGGAACAAAGTTCCAAGTAACACGGGCTATGGTGAGCCCGTAGGGTAGCGAGTGCTGGTGGGGGAAGTAGGTTGACAGGGGAGGGGAGGGGGCGCTGATGTGTAACTAGGAAGAGAAAGGGTTTTTGTCTGGCTAGGTACAGAGAGGACTGGTGTGGAACTAGGCAGAGAGGGGGAGACTGGTATCGAGTTAGGTAGTGAGAGGGGCGGTGAGGAACTAGGTAGAGATCGAATGAGGCTGGTGTGAAACTAGGTAGAGAAGGAGGTTTAAGGTGGTAATAAGAGGAATTGGGGACAGAATGGCGATTACGCTATCTCAGTATAGATTGAGAGTTGTGGGATGGGGACTATTTTTCATAGTTTTTAATATATTTTCTGCCACAGACTTCGCCATTAATTTATACAACGTTAGCCAGCACATCTACATTTAACTTAATCGTGATATTTGAATGATTATAGCCCTTGGCAATAATGAACCATAACCGATAGAAGAGATTTTGTAATTTTAAATTGCAATTCTAAACAGCATACACATATTTTCGTCTCCTCAACATTGATAGGGGTGAGGAGTGGAAGGTTGTTGTTGTATTAGATTCAGCTACTCAGAACAAAAAGTTCCACGTAGCACAGGCTATGGTGAGCCCATAGTGGACTTACCTGGCACAGGAGCGGGGCTGTGTATGTGAGCGGAAGGGTTTGGTTTAGAGTTATATATGATGATTTATGGGATGAATAAAGTAGGCAGATCTTGACCGTCACTCAGCCTCTGCCTAGAAGCCTCACCCCAGTGACCCTGGTAAGAATGGGTTGAAAGATGGCATTTGAGAACTGAACAATCTAGAAGAGTAGGTAAGATAGTTTACTGGACAGGGGAAAGACGGGGGGGGGGGGGGTATGGTGTGCAATAGATTGTTATCTGTGTAGCTGTCTACCTCAGGAATTTAAAGTGGATACAGTATAAAGGTGATCTTTGGCAGAATATTAGAGGCGTACGCAGTCCAACTTGCAGCAAGCGACGGATACAGGAAAGAGTGGCTCTTGAGTGTTAGTAAACATTGGCGTCAGTATGCATGCGCTTACTGGCTGGCCCCTGGCAGTTGCTGGGTGCTCATATCTCCTGCCCCGTCCCGTCCCAAGACCTTGCCACACCATTTTCCCCGCTTCTTTCGACACTTTACACTCTTCCTGAAGTGCGAGAACAGGTTGCAGCCTTAGCATGCGATCCTTCCATTGTTATTAGTGCATTCTCATTCAACTGAACGCAAGTCCAACGATATCTACACCACCGAGACATTTGTCTCTAAGGAGCTGCTTCATTCCGTCTCTCAAGTGTACCGTCCATCCTTCGTAGCTCTTAACGCCTCGCCATAACTGAAGTGTCGGGTCATTCGACACCTTCAGCCTCTTCCTACTGACGCTTCAGACGGTCCACTCACCTGAAGGATCTTGCAAATGTGTTTTTACCTCGTTTTCCCGTTCTCATACGCAAAAGTCGTGTTGTCGTAGATGGGTCTGAGTAGTCTCAGGAATCACTAGCTCTGTCAAGCGCCAGATGGTGTTTGTGACTGCCTAAGCAGCCTAGCCATCTCGGAAGGGATCAGTCGACACCTCAAAATTGAGTTATTCTTCGTGAAGGATCCATTAATGCTCAAATGTATCTAAAGTCACAGACATTTGAGCTGTGAACATTTAAAAACATCATATCTCAATTATGGATTAGTTATTTCAAATTATATGTACTTAGCTTTGGAGAGAAATGTCGAATTTGAAATTAAAAGCGTCAGAAATAGGCTGTGAATGGTGTTGCCGAAAGGGAGAGAGAGAGAGAGAGAGAGAGAGAGAGAGAGAGAGAGAGAGAGAGAGAGAGAGAGAGAGAGAGAGAGACAGAGACAGAGACAGAGACAGAGACAGAGAGAGAGAGAGAGAGAGAGAGAGAGAGAGAGACAGACAGAGAGAGAGACAGAGAGAGAGACAGAGAGAGAGACAGAGAGAGAGACAGAGAGAGAGAGAGAGAGAGAGAGAGACAGAGAGAGAGAGACAGATAGAGAGAGAGAGAGAGAGAGAGAGAGAGAGAGAGAGAGAGAGAGAGAGAGAGAGAGAGAGAGAGAGAGAGAGAGAGAGAGAGAGAGAGAGAGAGAGAGACAGAGAGAGAGAGACAGAGAGAGAGAGAGACAGAGAGAGAGAGACAGAGAGAGAGAGAGAGAGAGAGAGAGAGAGAGAGACAGACAGAGAGAGAACAAATAATACAGCAGAAGGTAGTGAGACAAACTTTAATAATAGAAGTGCTCACGTTCAGCTTTATACAGAACTGTTGATGCAGTGAAGAGTTGGCAGCTAATTGTGCCGGACGTTTCCCCCTATCACGAGGCTTTTATATTACATGAAGAAGTTTCAAACTTCTTAAGCTTGAAGATTCCTGAAACAGAAGAATGAAGAAAATCTAAAGCTTCACGTTAAGTGTATGTTCAAGGTTTCGTGGTTAACGAACTTTGTTAGATTTATTGATAGACTTAATTAAGTTCGTTGTACGCGAACACCTTGAGATCTCTGTCAACCGTCAAGCTTAACGACTGTCTTTCAAGATGCAGTTCAGTCCCCCGCAAGCACAACTAGGTGAGTACACATACACACACACACACACACACACACACACACACACACACACACACACACACACACACACACACACACACACACACACACACACACACACACACAGGGGCCTCGTAGCCTGGTGGATAGCGCGCAGGATTCGTAATTCTGTGGCGCGGGTTCGATTCCCGCACGAGGCAGAAACAAATGGGCAAAGTTTCTTTCACCCTGAATGCCCCTGTTACCTAGCAGTAAATAGGTACCTGGGAGTTAGTCAGCTGTCACGGGCTGCTTCCTGGGGTGTGTGTGTGGTGTGGAAAAAAAAAAAGTAGTTAGTAAACAGTTGATTGACAGTTGAGAGGCGGGCCGAAAGAGCAAAGCTCAACCCCCGTAAAAAACACAACTAGTAAACACACACACACACTCTCACACACACACACACACACACTCACACACACACACACACACACTACCTCCCAGTCATTATACCAAATTATACAAGTCTCTCCCACACACTACCTCGCCAGCAGACATCCTCTGGACGTGACGGTGCTGACTGAGAGCAAGACGGGAACATATCACAAACAAACCCTGTCTCCCCGAAGTCATTTTTACACTATACGGTTCAAGCCGCTTGGCTTACAGTAGAATACTATCTCATAGCGTCATGCAAAATAAATATAAGTACAATGTACCTCAAAAATCATCTTACGTACTAAGACGAGGAGCATAAGTAATCTGTCTAGTGCAAGAAATAGTAACGGGCACTGCTAGTAGTAATGCGGGAAGTACTAGTAGCGATACATGGTAGTGTTGAGAGGAATATTTTGTGTTGTAATAATACATGTGTGGAGATACTAGGGATACATATAGTGTTATTATGAGTAGATATCCCAACACATGCACCAGGGAGAGCACCTACACAATTGAGAACACCAACAACTGTAGCAGGGAGAACACCTGCACAAGGGAGAGCACCAACAACTGCACCAGGGAGAACACCAA
>NC_091212.1:13510097-13520097 GCF_040958095.1 Procambarus clarkii | reverse complement strand
TTTGTTGTTGTGTCTGGCATGATGCATGAGTGATGTACGAAAGGGTCTCGTATTATGAGGGGTGGGGGGGGGGGAGGTAGGAGGGAGTGGCTTCAACTCCTTGTAAAAATTTCTGTGTCTGAGCGAGTTAACCTGTTAGGCC
Source organism: Procambarus clarkii (assembly GCF_040958095.1). Lineage (NCBI taxonomy): Eukaryota > Metazoa > Arthropoda > Malacostraca > Decapoda > Cambaridae > Procambarus > Procambarus clarkii. The sequence goes on along the minus strand of NC_091212.1, from coordinate 13,519,955 downwards.
TATAAGGTCCTGTAGGTGTGCCACTGACCTCCCCTCCCTCCTGGAATGCAACCCACAACAGCCAGGTTGCTCCAGGGCGCCTATTTATAGCTAGTAGACACGAAGACCAAGAGTGCAAGGTGTTGAGTGCAAGGAAGCGTCGACATCTTAACGCCCCGTAGAGTGCATAATATGACACAGGTTGCTACACCTGTTGTACCACCTGTACTCACCCTTTGTACATCCCATCCTCCTCTTTACAGTGTACTTTTATGTAACTGCACCATAGTACACATACTGACGTACTAAGCAATTAGATTGTGAAATTTGGCACTTTTCTCTCCCCCCCCAAAAAATGCAGCTAAAAACTAATTTTCCTAGGCCTAGATAGCACATATATGTAGTATAGTAAGCTTCAGATAGGAAGTTTAGATTAGTTTAGATTGGGTTAGGTTAGGTTAGGTTAGGTTAGGTTAGGTTAGGTTAGGTTAGGTCAGGTCAGGTCAGGTCAGGTCAGGTTAGGTTAGGTTAGGTTAGGTTAGGTTAGGTTAGGTTAGGTTAGGTCAGGTTAGGTTAGGTTAGGTTAGGTTAGGTTAGGTTAGGTTAGGTTAGGTTAGGTTAGGTTAGGTTAGGTTAGGTTAGATTGGGTTAGGTTAGGTTAGGTTAGGTTAGGTTGTCTTTGCAACATAAATACTAAAACCTCTTCCGGTTTGTTCAAATTAAATAGCAAAAATTTCTACTTTGTAATGGTCCCCCTTGCAAACACACAACGTAACTATATTTTCCGCTTGTTACAACTTGTTATAGAGTTGTTACATAGTGTTAACAACGTTTTTATGACGTATTAGATCGTTGTTACAACTTGTTAGATGTTGTTAAATACTTGTACGAACATTGTAGCAACGTTGTAATTTCATTGTTTGGCAGGCCATTGAATAATATATGAACTATGGTCCTGATCATTACTATAAGTAGTAACTAAACAGGACGATGTTTAGTCACTAGGCAGTGACTGCACTAGGTGACTACACTAGGCAGAGTAGCCTAGTCTGCTACTGGCTTCTCTGCCTAGTCCATGAATCTCACGCCCTATAATTTTGGCTGGTAATTTGTTTTATAAACTCACAACCCTGTTTCCAAGCCCGTATTTACCCTGGTCTTTGCTAAACCTACACTTCACCAGTTGATTTCAAAGTTCTATATTGTGTTGATGTATTTAGCGTTTATATATAAGCTCTCTTTTATATCCTTTTATCAATTTATATACTGAGGCTTTTTTAATTCCTTCCCGCTATGAAGGTTTCTAATTCCTATGGTTAATTTTGTCATTCGTGCAGGTTTGATGCACCCGCTAGTCAACCACAGCCTCGTGGATCACAGATGAACCTCGCTCACTTGGTAACCCAGGTACGGATGAACTACAGAACCTTTTACTGTACATAGGGTCCCCTGACTGCGCAGGATAACCCCCTGACTGCGCAGGATAACCCCCTGACTGCGCAGGATAACCCCCTGACTGCGCAGGATAACCCCCTGACTGCGCAGGATAACCCCCTGACTGCGCAGGATAACCACCTGACTGCGCAGGATAACCCCCTGACTGCGCAGGATAACCCCCTGACTGCGCAGGATAACCCCCTGACTGCGCAGGATAACCACCTGACTGTGCAGGATAACCCCCTGACTGCGCAGGATAACCCCCTGACTGCGCAGGATAACCCCCTGACTGCGCAGGATAACCCCCTGACTGCGGAGGATAACCCCTGACTGCGCAGGATAACCCCCTGACTGCGCAGGATAACCACCTGACTGCGCAGGATAACCCCCTGACTGCGCAGGATAACCCCCTGACTGCGCAGGATAACCCCCTGACTGCGCAGGATAACCACCTGACTGCGCAGGATAACCCCCTGACTGCGCAGGATAACCCCCTGACTGCGCAGGATAACCCCCTGACTGCGGAGGATAACCCCTGACTGCGCAGGATAACCCCCTGACTGCGCAGGATAACCCCCTGACTGCGCAGGATAACCCCCTGACTGCGCAGGATAACCTCTCCCCCCCCTCCCAGACTCCGCGTTTCAATAACGTACTTATGCTAATTCAACTTAAATTAATAATCCTAATTACGCATATCTTTGCCCCGGGTACCTGTCAGCCTACACGCTTCCTCAAATATTTCCTAGAATACTGCGCGGTCCGCAGGGATTAGACTTGCTGAGAAAATCCGTTGGAGCAGTAATGAGGGATCGAACGCATGCTTCTAGCGACTAGATCACCATATCGTGGTTTAGTCGGGAGAAGCGTGTGTTTGGGAACATCTACCCTCATAGGTTCGAGTTCTCATCACTGCTCCTACGGGCGTTCTCAATGATGTAGTCACGTTAATGTGTGTGTATGTGTGTGTGTGTGTGTATGTGTGTGTGTGTGTGTGATTTAGATTTACTCGTAATTAAACATTTTATGTATTTGCAATCTTTGATTGCATAAACGCTGAGGAGTTTGTTGCAAGGATGACATAGCTGATTGGGGGGAGGGAAAGGGGGTAGGTGGGGAATTAGGGAAGGGGGGGGGGGTAGTGAAATGAGCAGGTTTGTTTAATCACTGTTGAGATAGTTTAGCGTGTATATACTAGTCTGATCACTTGCGCACGCGCGTGGTGAAACATACTCATGCTCTCCCAGGATGCAGGCCACAACAGTTGCCTAACTCCCTGGTGCCTATTTAACCTGATGCACCTGTTCGTCTAGTGGTAAAAGGAAATTAAACCCAACTCGATTGCGAGCCGAGGACGTAGACAGCTGCGCTACAGACCCAATATCGTGGAAATAACACCAGAGAACGCAAACAACAACTTGAGTAATAGTTTATAACTTAAGTTCCTAAAGGAGATGGGTGAGGAACTTGTTAGGTAAACTTAGAGACTCAAGAGCGGCCAGTTTCCTGTTCCAGCGCCGGAGTGTCGCGATCCAGAGAGGAAAAATGCTTGAATCAGGTTATCTTACGTATCTTGAGATGATTTCGGGGTTTAGCGTCCCTGCGGCCCGGTCCTTGACCAGGCCTCCTGTTTTTTTAACCCCCCCCCACCCAGGAAGCAGCTCGTATAGCAGCTATCTAACTCCCAGGTACCTATTTACTGCTAGGTAAACAGGTGACATCAGGGTGAAAGAAACTCTGCTCATTTGTTTCCGCCGGGGATCGAACCCGGAACCTTTGGACTACGAATCCCGACCGCTGTCCACCCAGCCGTCGATGCGAGTACATTGACTCACTATGAGTCCATGTCCTCGTTTCTTGTACCTTGTGTTTCCTTAAGGTTTTCGGGTTTTAACCTAAAATAACCTAAAATAACACCTAGATAACTTTACACCTAGATAACTTTACACCTAGATAACTTTACACCTAGATAACTTTACACCTAGATAACTTTACACCTAGATAACTTTACACCGAGGTAACTTTACACCTAGATAACTTTACACCTAGATAACTTTACACCTAGGTAACTTTACACCTAGGTAACTTTACACCTAGGTAACTTTACACCTAGGTAACTTTACACCTAGGTAACTTTACACCTAGGTAACTTTACACCTAGGTAACTTTACACCTAGATAACTTTACACCTAGGTAACTTTACACCTAGATAACTTTACACCTAGATAACTTTACACTTAGATAACTTTACACCTAGATAACTTTACACCTAGATAACTTGAATTTATCACTGTTAAACTTCATTAATATGAGCTTTGTAGTTTTTCAACGTCTTCTACTGAAGTCAATTTAAGAGTAAACATGAAAATACTTTTGCAGGCGATGAGTCACAATAACGTGGCTGAAGTATGTTGACCAGACCACACACTAAAAGTTGAAGGGACGACGACGTTTCGGTCCGTCCTGGACCATTCTCAAGTCGATTGTGACGGACCGAAACGTCGTCGTCCCTTCAACTTTTAGTGTGTGGTCTGGTCAACATGAAAATACTTTATTGTATTTGTCTTGTATTTGTGCAGTAGTTGTATTTGTCATCTGCAAAAAGATGACACGAAGCTCTGACTTGTATTTTTTTTTTTTTGACATAGGGGAGCCGGTCGGCCGAGCAGACAGCACGCTGGACTTGTGATCCTGTGGTCCCGGGTTCGATCCCGGGCGCCGGCGAGAAACAATGGGCAGAGTTTCTTTCACTCTATGCCCCTGTTACCTAGCAGTAAATAGGTACCTGGGAGTTAGTCAGCTGTCGCGGGCTGCTTCCTAGGGGTGGAGGCCTGGTCGAGGACCGGGCCGCGGGGACACTAAAGCCTCGGAATCATCTCAAGATAACAAGAAGATACGAGAATGAGAAAAAGCAGTGGTGCATGGACTGTGCCCTGAGACACGGATCCATTCAACTGTGCTTGCACTCGATTTTTATCAGAGTGGCTGTTCACTCAAGGGCCGCACTCGGCAAGAATGCCTTTGCCAAGTCCGTGTATTCCGCATTGTGGTGTTCAAAGGCATGAGTAATGTTGTCATAGTTGTGGAGTAGCTGTGAGGGGCATGATCTTACAGGCATGATCTTACAGGCATGATCTTACAGGCATGATCTTACAGGCATGATCTTACAGGCATGATCTTACAGGTATGATCTTGCAGGTATGATCTTGCAGGGGCGATCTTGCAGGGGCGATCTTGCAGGGGCGATCTTGCAGGGGCGATCTTGCAGGGGCGATCTTGCAGGGGCGATATTGTAGTCACGATCTTGCAGGGACGATCTTGCAGGGGCGATCTTGCAGGGGCGATCTTGCAGGGGCGATCTTGCAAGGGCGATCTTGCAGGGGCGATCTTGCAAGGGCGATCTTGCAGGGGCGATCTTGCAGGGGCGATCTTGCAGGGACGATCTTGCAGGGGCGATCTTGCAGGGGCGACCTTGCAGGGGCGATATTGTAGTCACGATCTTGCAGGGACGATCTTGCAGGGGCGATCTTGCAGGGGCGATCTTGCAGGGGCGATCTTGCAGGGGCGACCTTGCAGGGGCGATATTGTAGTCACGATCTTGCAGGGACGATCTTGCAGGGGCGATCTTGCAGGGACGATCTTGCAGGGGCGATCTTGCAGGGGCGATCTTGCAGGGGCGATCTTGCAGGGGCGATTTTGCAGGGGCGATCTTGTAGTGACGATCTTGCAGGGGCGATCTTGCAGGCACAATCTTGTAGGCACGATCTTGCAGGCATGAGAGGCTCCAAAGCTATGTTGGCCTGGGGTTATGGTAAGGAGGGAATTATCAGGGGGAAAGCGCCATGCCATGACGACTATATAGCACTGGGAAGGGGTCAGGATAAGGATTTGGGATGGGACGGCGGAAAGGAATGGTGCCCAACTACTTGGATGGTCGGGGATTGAACGCCGATCTGCATGAATCGAGACCGTCGCTCTACCGTCCAGCCCAAGTGGTTGGAACAAGATTTGGGATGGGACGGAGGGAAAGGAATGGTACCTGGAGGTTCATTCTTCATTTGCCTTGAAATAATGAATGCAACTGAATTTGCCTAACCAGAAACGTCCAAACCTAAGCAACTTACCTATATACCCATCGATGTTGACACATAGAAAACGTCAACTTAACGATGATTTAACATTTTGACGTCGGATGGAAAACGGGTTGGTCGATTGTTAAAAAAAAAAAATGGGAACCTGCAGCGTTTGTGTGAAAATAATAATTACAGGGTAGACTGAAGCGTTGCCGCGTCCCCGGCCTTGACTTGTCTCCGGTACTGCGTTTAACCCGTTTGTAAAGTTGATGAAGTCTGGTCCAAGGACAAGAGGCCCCGCTGCCCCCTTCCCCCCTCACTAACATTCTCTCTCTCTCCCTTCCCCCCCCCCCCTCCTCTCTGTCCTTCCCACAATGGAAGGACAGAGATAAACAATGGAACGGTAACTCTACAAGCTAACCTGTTCTAGGCCGATATAAGAAATCCTTGGCTTGATGTACGCTAAGTTGTTAGGTCTTTTAACCCTGTCGTAGCTCAGTCGATTAAGGCAGTGTCTGGGATGCTCCCGGACCCAGGTTCGAATCCTCGTCACAGCCCTTGTGGATTTGTTCATTAGGTCTAAGTATATATATATACTAAGCCTACGTCAGCTTAGGTTTGTTGGTTACTCTCTACAAAATTATACACAATGTGTACCTGGATCTTACCTGAAGAGAGTTACGGGAGTATTTCTACTCCCCGAACCCGCCCTGGGGCGAGGTTCGACTTGATAACTGGATCCAACAGGCTGTTGCTCTGAGCGGTCCACATATCTACTACAACCCTTTTGGTCCGGCACTTCTTGAAAGAACTTAACTAATTATTTTTTGACGTCCACCTTTGTTCCGGCAATATTTCTAATGCTTGCTGGGAGGGTGTTGAACAGCTGTGGACCTCTGATGTTCAGACAGTGTTCTCTGATTGTGCCTATGGCGCATCTACTCCTCGCTGGTTATATTCTGCATTTCCTTCCGTATCTTTCGTCCCAGTATGTTGTTATTCTACTGTGGAAATTTGGGACCTGGTGTTCCAATATCTACCATGTATATATTATTTGATACTCTCTAGTCTCCTTTCCGAAGCGTACATTTTGAGTGTTTTGGGAATTTCCCAATAGTTTAGGAGTTTTATCGTTTCTATGCGTGCCGTATATGTTATGTATTTCCTTTCAGAAATCTCTCCCGCTCTGAAAGGGAAAGTTGAGTACTGAGTAGTACTCAAGACGGGACAGCACCAGTGATTTCAATAGTATTAACATTGCTGTGGGGGTCTCTGGATGTGAACGTTCTCATAATCCATCCTATCATTTTCCTGGCCGCAGTTATATTAGCTCGGTTATGTTCACTAAATGTCAGGTCGTCAGACATCATAATTCTCAGATCTTTTACATGTTGCTTTCCTTCTATGAGTAGGTCTGATTGTGCCCTGGACCTTGTTTCGTTTAAGTTCCTCGTTTCCACCATACCTAAGTACCTGGAACTTGTCATCGTTAATCATCATGTTATTTTCAATTGCCCAATCGAAGATTTTATTCACATCTGTCTGCAGTTTTTCAGTGTCTTCCACGGATAAAATTACCATGCTGATTTTTGTATAATTTGCGTGAATCTTTGCATAGAATTTTGTCTGATACAAGAATGAGAAAGAGTAGTGGTGCAAGGACTGTGCCCTAGGGTACAGACCTTTTCACTTGGACTTGAACTTGATCATATTTGATTGACTTTCTCTCTGTGAACAAATCCACCAGGGCCGTGACGAGGATTCGAACCTGCGTCCTTACTTCTCATATACTTTCTCTTTATGTTTTGTCTGACAAAGTTGAAAGTCCAACGTCCCACTTTATCCGTTATTTCTATTGATCTCATGTTTATGGGCTAATCACTCCATGGTCACATCTGTCGAATACCTTTACGAAGTCTGTGTAAACTACATCTGCACTTCGTTTTTCCTTTAAATGCTTCTGTGGTTTTGTCATAGTGGTTGAGTAATTGCGAAAGAGAGAATCATCCCGTACTAAATCCATGTTGACCTGGGTTGTGAAGTTAATTGTTTTCCATAAAAACTGGAGATTTGATTCCTAATTACACTTTTAAAAACTTGTGTGATGTTAATGCAACTGGTCTATAGTTTTGGCTAATGCTTTACTACCTCCTTTGTGCAGAGGAGCTATATCTGCTGATTTAAGTGCTGCTGGTATCTATGTCTGTTACCTGTTACCTAGCAGTAAATTAGGTACCTGGGTGTTAGTCAGCTGTCACGGGCTGCTTCCTGGGGGTGGAGGCCTGGTCGAGGACCGGGCCGCGGGGTCACTAAAAAAGCCCCGAAATCATCTCAAGATAACCTCAAGATAACCTCAAGATGTCCCTGAATCCAGGCTCTTTCTCTATATTACCGCTCGCGCTACTGGTACTTTACATTTCTTGATGAACATTCAATTCAACGAGTCCGGACCTGGGGCTAACTTTGATTAGATACTTGTGAAACTTTAATAAATCTTTTAGTCTAAGCATATTGCATACTAGGGAAGGGAAGGGAAGAGAATTATCAGGGAAAAGTGTCAAGCCACTACGACTATATAGCACTGGGAAGGGATCAGGATAAAGATTTGGGATGGGACGCAGGGAAAGGAATGGTGCCCAAGCACTTGTGGACGGTCGGGGATCGAACGCCGACCTGCATGAAGCGAGGCTACCGCTTCTACCGTCCAGCCCAAGTGGTTGGGCTGCATCCTAGGGTGTCTTAAAATTCTAATGTTAAATACTTCATGGTGTTATTTCTACTAAAATTCATTAAACTATATTTGTATGTGAATTCCACGTTTAGGTATAAATTTCAAAAGGATAAAACAAAATTATTTCTACTATCTTGTCCCCCTGAGTAATTTAGGTAATTAAAAAAAAAACTTGTCGGGCTATTTATATAACTAGACGCGTATTTCCTGTCGTATAGCCTCCGGTGCTGTCACCAGCCACACGCCGACACCGACGCCGACACTGACGCCGACACCACTATAGAAATGATTTACGAGTGAAGGAAACTGCGGAAGGTATTTTTTATCCCTACGAATCGGCTCCTATTTATATCCACTGGAAGTCATTCATGTCTCAAATCTATTTATATATGTCTAACCTACGCTTGAAACAATAAAGTATGAACCGCCCCTCTCCACGTCTGTTACCTGGTAATATGTTCCATACAGGCCGCCTTGCCCCATATACAGGCCGCCTCGCCCCATATACACGCCGCCTCGCCCCATATACACGCCGCCTCGCCCCATATACAGGCCGCCTCGCCCCATATACAGGCCGCCTTGCCCCATATACAGGCCGCCTCGCCCCATATACACGCCGCCTCGCCCCATATACAGGCCGCCTCGCCCCATATACAGGCCGCCTTGCCCCATATACAGGCCGCCTCGCCCCATATACAGGCCGCCTTGCCCCATATACAGGCCGCCTTGCCCCATATACAGGCCGCCTCGCCCCATATACAGGCCGCCTTGCCCCATATACAGGCCGCCTTGCCCCATATACAGGCCGCCTCGCCCCATATACAGGCCGCCTTGCCCCATATACAGGCCGCCTCGCCCCATATACAGGCCGCCTCGCCCCATATACAGGCCGCCTCGCCCCATATACAGGCCGCCTCGCCCCATATACAGGCCGCCTCGCCCCATATACAGGCCGCCTCGCCCCATATACAGGCCGCCTCGCCCCATATACAGGCCGCCTCGCCCCATATACAGGCCGCCTCGCCCCATATACAGGCCGCCTCGCCCCATATACAGGCCGCCTCGCCCCATATACAGGCCGCCTCGCCCCATATACAGGCCGCCTCGCCCCATATACAGGCCGCCTCGCCCCATATACAGGCCGCCTCGCCCCATATACACGCCGCCTCGCCCCATATACAGGCCGCCTCGCCCCATATACAGGCCGCCTCGCCCCATATACACGCCGCCTCGCCCCATATACACGCCGCCTTGCCCCATATACACGCCGCCTTGCCCCATATACACGCCGCCTTGCCCCATATACAGGCCGCCTTGCCCCATATACACGCCGCCTTGCCCCATATACAGGCCGCCTTGCCCCATATACACGCCGCCTTGCCCCATATACACGCCGCCTTGCCCCGTGACTGTACAAACGGTTGGGCAATGCGTCTCGGGAAGCACAAGGACGTTGGCACGATGCTACCATCCTGCTCCGAAGATTGTCTCATATATCAACTTATTATGATTTCATTGTGTAATAAAATTATCAAGAGAAAACGGTGTTGTTTCAGATTTAGCTACTGAGAACGAAGTGTCCATGTAGCACGGGCTATGGTGAGCCCAGAGAAAACGCTAAGCCATTACGACTTAATA
>NC_091212.1:13370097-13505097 GCF_040958095.1 Procambarus clarkii | reverse complement strand
GGTCAAGGGGTCTTGGGTCGGTCAAGGGGTCTTGGGTCGGTCAAGGGGTCTTGGTCGGTCAAGGGGTCTTGGTCGGTCAAGGGTTAAGCCCCACACAACACGTGCCACACTGCCTGCCAGGGGACTAGACTAACACCTGCCAACACCTGACTTTGGGTACACGTGTTGGGTCATTGGATCCACCCGCCTGTTGGGGGGGGGAGGGTGTGGGGCCCTCCCTGGTGGCTTGACCGTGTAAGGGTTATCATTATTATTATCTACCACAGACGTGGCCAGACATTCACAATGCTAACCAGCATATATACATTTTCTTCTGTCCTCCATGGATAGAGATAGAGAGCTGTTAAACATATATATAGTTGAGTGATTTATTGAACAATTTATCACAGTCTTTGTTGATTGATAAAGATTAAGCCACCCAAGAGGTGGCACGGGCATGAATAGCCCGTAAGTCTTTGTCGGTGAAGAAAGTTCATTCAAGACTAAGCTCCATCTTGAACGGATGGAGTGGCTTAGACTACTGCTGTCCGCCTCTATTATGTCTCGTATGGAGCTCACAAATGATCTAACGGTATATATATATATATATATATATATATATATATATATATATATATATATATATATATATATATATATATATATATATATATAATCTTACATTTATTATTTATTACGGTAAAGTAAGTTATTCACAAGTATATTACAATTACATTTGCATTAATTCATTAGTGGTCACATTATCACTAATGAATCACTAATCTTAATCATAAATCTAATCACTGAATCATTAAGGGATGATTATTGATGACTAGTGATCATTTCTGCCCTCTTAATTACATGATCAAGATACTCAACTGATCACATATTACTTGACCAAAGGTGAAGATATTCAAGAGGCACTTAGATAAGTTCTTGCAAGAAGTGCCGGACCAACCGGGCTGTAGTGGGTATGTGGGCCTGCGGGCCGCTCCAAGCAACAGCCTGGTGGACCAAGTTATCACACGTCGAGCCTGGGGCCTCAGGCCGGGCTCGGGGGAGTAGAACAACTCCAGAAACCCTCCCCAGGTATGTTCCAGGTATACAGGAGTTTATCCCCTTAAATCTTGCGTCACCAGAAGAGCCATGATGGCTCAAGATAAGTGGGAGTGGGGCGTCTCATCTTGGGCCACCAGCTGTGGGAGTGGGGCGTCTCATCTTGGGCCACCAGATGTGGGAGTGGGGCGTCTCATCTTGGGCCACCAGCTGTGGGAGTGGGGCGTCTCATCTTGGGCCACCAGCTGTGGGAGCGGGGCGTCTCACCTTGGAGCAATCTTTCAAACATCGGGTCCTCTAACATTTCGATGGTGTTCCACACCCTGATGGCTTGGTGCTGCAGTCTGATGTTTAGTGGCTGTATGTTCAGGAGTTCATAGAGCTCCTGGATTGTCTGATCATATGGTGGATCGTGTTTTGCTGCTCTCCTTAGCGCCTTATTCTCCACTGCTTGCAGTTTCTGCATGTTAGTTGTCTTTAAGATGTGTAGTGGTACTGCGGGATACTCTAGATGCGGCCGAACTAGAGCCCTTATATAGGTGGATCTGAATGTTTGTACTGAAGCTTCGGAATCTTCTCAGTTTTCCTAAGACGAGCCCTCCATGTCCCTCTCACTTGCCTCACCTACACGCAAGATCAAGTCCATTTATAACTATCGATAGGTTCAATTACCACCTTGTCTAGTAGCTCTAGTTGCCTAGCAACTAGAAGTTAGAGGCCTCGGCCTAACTAACACCCACCATCCACTTAGTCTACCTGGACACTTCACAGCACCCACCATAGTATAGATTAGATTAGGCTGCCTGGCCCACCAAGCTATGGCGACCAAAGTCAGATTCACAGACGAATCTGGCCGGGGCCGTACCCCAGCCCAACTACTTGAGGTGGTCTACGAGGTCACCCAGATTACCTACAAAAATGTGTTCAAAATAACGAATGGAGCCATCCTGTTGGTGCCCAATGCAAACCTCCCAGACCTCCTTTCGTCAGACACCATGAACAAACTAAGGGAGAAGAATATCACTGTCTACCCCCCTGCCGAATTCCAAGCCCAACGCACCATCTTTGTACATAGGATCCATGACATCATCATGGATCACTCAAATGATGAAATAATTGCAGAAATAGAGAGGAAAAACAGGGATGTCAAAATACTTCAGGCCCACAGATTCACAACCCAACGCAACAACCAAGTACTGAAACTTACTCTGGCTTCACCGGAGCAAGCAACGCAAGTCTGCACACAAGGCCTTTCTGCATTTGGCATCATGGCTGAACCTGACAAAATCAACCCACAGAGGTTTTACAAGCTCAAGCAATGCTTCAAATGCTTTCAGTATGACCACTATTCCAATGCATGTAACAATGGAACCCCCAAGTGCAGCAGGTGCACAGGGGAACACAGCTACCGGGAATGCACAAACCCAACACCCAAATGTGCTCTATGCAATGGTCCACACATTGCAATCTCGCATCTTTGTCCTCGCAGGCAAGAGGCAATCAAGCAATTGCATGAAACGGAGACAGCAGCCCGCCAACAGGCAGCTATTACCATCCCTGCCCCTCCTCCACCAGTAAATGCCTGGGGCATCCCTAACCAACAACAGGCCCAGTCGGGGGCCCAAGGGGGACACCAAAGCACCCAACACCCCCATAACCCCACGGTTACACCAGAGCAAACCCAGAATCAAACACAACAGGCCCCAACACCTAACTCTCTTGCACCAAACCCCGATCCCAAGCCCAGCTTAGGGGCCGAACTTCTAACATTTGCTCAAATACAGTTTCCAGACAACCCAGTGAAGCTCCTAGGTTTCTGGAACTCACTTAGGAAAGACAATGGCCTACCCCCTGTCCATATGTCCGAGGACTCGCTTGCCTACTTGACTCCTAACATCACAACAACCGCCGGCCAGGCCCAAGCACAACCCAACAACCCCAACCCTAGTACTCCTCGCCCCCAGGCCTCTACCAACGCCCAGGAGACTCCAAACTCCCTGAACAACCCCGGCCCCTCCACCCCGACATTCTGGGAAACACCTATGTCCACCCTTCCTGAAACACTCCCACATCAGATCGTCCTCAAAGCTATCACAAACTCCCTTGCCATACGGAACCCCATCCGCCCTAGGAAATTTCGCTTCAAACATCGCAGCCCCACAACAATATATTCCACACAACGCTGTACCAAGAGGCCTAGGCCGAACAGCCGAACCCCATCCCCTGTGGACGGAGCAAGGGCAAGCAACCCCCACAACTCTTCACCAGAGAGCGACTCTAGCACCACGGATGTCGACATCATGAACAGCAGTGACACCGAGGACCCCCCAATGGCACAGCAACGTATGGTAAACCCCAAACCCAACCAATCCCCGACCGGAACCAGGAACAAGACACCTGGCTCAACAGCTTTACCCCCCTCCTCCACAAACAGAAGCGACCAAACCGAATGTAACAACATTGGCACTACAGCCAAACAAACACTTCCGTCTCATAGTCAATAATGGGGATCACAATCCTTCAGGTGAACATCAGACACTTCTTCAACAACAGATACCTTCTCACTCTGGAAGTAGCCAGACTTAACCCAGATGTAATCTTACTCAATGAAACAGCGGCCAGACAGGACCAGCACATCTCCATCTGGGGATATTCCACCAGGGAAGTCAACAGGGGTAGGTTCAGTGGGGTGGCAATACTAATAAGAAGAGGACTCTCCTACCGCCCCATCCTCGTAGAAGACGACAACTTTCTTGCAATAGAACTCACCACTTCACACGGCCCCCTCATCGTCTGCACCGCATACCTACCACCTAGACTGGCCTACCTCCCCTCCATCCCTCTGAACAAGCTGCTCGACAGGAATCTCCCCACTATCATCGCAGGAGACCTGAATGCCCACCATCAGGCCTTATTCAACGCACCTGCCAGGCCAGACCTCAAGGGCAGGCAGCTCTTCAATCTAATGCAAAACCGGGACCTCTCCTTCCAAGGCCCCCACTTTAAGACGTTCTTTGCGGGCAACCAGAGGGGCACCCCTGACATAGTGCTGACCAACAGAGATTGTGACCTGTTCCACTGCAGAGTAACCCCAGGCAAGAACGTGGGGTCGGACCACATCCCTGTGGTCACATCCCTCCAAGCAGCCCCCTTCAGATATGTGGCACCACCCAGGCCCAGACTGGGAACCATACGTGCCCGTGAATATGACACCTTCCTTGCTGACGACCCTATCATTGAGTTCGAGAACCTCCCAACCCAAACAATCGACCAAGCAGTATACACCATCCACAACCGGATCCAGCTTGCAACCGAGGCCACTTGTGAAATATCCACCACAAGGACTTACCACCAATATAAGCCGACCCGAGAAATCAGAGGCAAAATGAATGAGTACCAGCGAGCCTGCCAAAGCCACTACCAAACTGGCCAGCCACCAGCGTTGACCCTACAAACACTCAGAAGGGAAACCATAGACCTTACGCTGACCCACAAGAGCCACATTTGGGGAACCCTGGTGAGACAGGCCAACCAGTACAAAAGGGAGCCGGCTACTTTCTGGCGCAAGATCAGACAGCTCCTGGGATCAGTTAACCCCAGCCTCACCCACCTTGTACACACATTCCTTGACGAAGATGAAGAGGAGCAGCAAGAAAAAATAGAAGACCCACAGGATCAGGCTGACCTCATGGGCGCAGTCTGGAAAAAGACACTCACAGCTTCAAACAGCAGAGCCTTCAACAACACTCACTTTGAACGTGTCAACCAATGGACAACAGAAAATGCCGCCTCCCTTAACAGCACCCCTCTGATTGACCTGACAACCCTAGAAGACGACCACCCTCTAACAAGACCCATAACTATGCTAGAGATGAGAGGAGTCATCAAAAGCACCAGAGATAAGGCCCCTGGACCATCAGGGATCAAAGCGCTGCAGATCAAACTTCTACCAGGCAATCTTATGCAATCCATACTCAACCTATTCAACGCTATGCTGGCATCGGGTCACATTCCTGTAGCATTCAAGTCAGCCAAGATGATATTCATTCCCAAACCCAAGAAAGACCCCCACCAACCTGGCAACTACCGACCAATCTCCCTCTTAGACACGATAGGCAAGTGCTTTGAAAAAATCATGTCAAACCGTCTTAACTACTACATGGAGTACAACAACCTCTTCACAGAAAAGCAGTTTGGCTTTCGAGCACATAGATCAACCCAGCACGCAATTAACATCATCTACGACGCCGTAAGCTCAATTCGAAAGCAAAAACAGGTAGCTTTGATTGCAACGAGGGACGTACACAAGGCCTTCGACAGCCTGTGGCACGATGGTCTTGTGTACAAATTAGCAGACTTACCAGCGCAAAACTGGACCCTCCTCAGGCTGATCAGAAATTTCCTAAAGAATAGGCAAGTTACCCCCAGCTTCAAGGCAAAAGAGGCCGCAGCCTTCACCCCAACAGCTGGAGTCCCCCAAGGATCATGCTTGAGCCCGGTTCTCTTCAACATCTTTGTAAATGACCTACCCCAACCAGAGTATAGGGACACCATTATCGTACAATTTGCGGACGACGTAACACACGTAATAACATCTAACCCTAGCATCCAAGCGGCCAAGCATGCAACTGTAACCCGTAAGGCAAACGTAGAACTAGCAAGGACTGCTAACTGGGAAAGGAAATGGAGGATCACCACTAACCCAGAAAAGATCCAATTAAGCACTGTCGGCTGTATGGCCTTCTCTATTGAAAATGAGGGGGGAATAAGAATCAGGGGTGATCCCATAGCCATCTCAAACTCCAACACAGTGCTCGGTTACAACTTCAACAGGCTACTCAACTCCTCCCAGTACGTATCCCAGAAGACAGCGATGGCCCGGGGCTCACTGGAGAGGCTCTTCCGTTTCAACCAAGCCCCATCCCACATCAAGCTCCACCTGTACAGAATGATCATAAGGCCTAGCTTGGAATACCCCTACGTTCCCCTGAACCTCACCAACAAATCCAACATGTTGAAGATTCAACGAGTACAAAACAAAGCACTTCGCTTTGCTGAGGGCCTGACTCTGAGGGACAGGGTAAGAACTGACCTGATCCATGAGACGCTCAACATGAAGCCAATGAACATTAGGCTCAGCTACCTGGCCAGAAGACAGCTGTACCGTATGAAGAACATGTATGTCCCAGACCCAGAAGATCCCTTCGTAGCAGAAAACACCACCAGCGACTACGAGATCCACGAACCACCACACAGAACCAGAAGAATCACTCTCCAACAAAAAGTGATCAGACATATCCATGATGAGGCCTTCCCAAGCCCTCAGATACTAAGCGGTCTGCCAGACGATCCAGATGAGTGGCCCATCCCGGACCCAATCTACACCAAATGAAGAATAAAGAAAGAAAGAAAAAAAAAATAATAAAATAAAAAAATAAAAATAAAAAAAAAAAAAAAATAAATAAATAAATAAATAAAAAAAAAAAATAATAATAAAAAAAAAAAAAAAAAAAAAAATATATAAATAAATAAAACACCTACAAAAAAATATAAAACCAAAAAACCATTTGTCGTGGCGGCAGAAGTGTAACTACCCTGATGTTTCTAAGATTAGCCTCCTTCAGCCAACTCCATCGGCTCTAGTGCTTTAGGACACCAACAAGGTCACAAACACTAGCCCCCCCAGCCAATGTACTGACAACCCAACATAACACATACGCAAACAAACAACACATACAAAATGTCAACCCATGGTGGACAGGCCACCGAACTTTCAAACCTCCTCTCTCTCTACACCCGCATCCTCTTCCTGAATTTCATCTCCCCATCCCTCTACCTCCCCCATCCTTTCCATTCCCTATGGACATCAAACCAAAACCAAAAAGTCCATTTATAGAGACAACGAAATACATTTCACAAAGATAGAACAGCTTAGGCTATTTCTTTCCCTCCTACACCCTTTTCCACCCTCTGTCCCACCTACTTCCTCCTCCCACTACCCCCTTCCACCTTCCTGTTCCACCCCCCTTCCCCCCCACATCTCTCCCCCCCCCCTTTTTAGCACCCACGACAAAGAACACAGGTAATGGGGGAGGGGGGGGGGGTTAGAGTGAAGGGAGGAGTGGGAAGGGAAGGGAGGGGAGAAGGGGAGGGGGTTAGGGAGGGGTAAGGGGGGTATGAAGAGCGTACAGGAAATAGCCTCGCCCACCACACTTACAACCTTGTTGTGTGTTTGGCTTGGTACTCTTGGGAGCGGGAGTACCGTGGGTGGAGTGTCATGCCACTGTACTCATGCACTCACGGTGGTGAGTGAGAGGTATTGGGGGGGCACACACACACACAGGGGCCTGGTAGCCTGGAGGATAACGCGCAGGGCTCGTAATTTTGTGTTCGATTCCCGCACCAGGCAGAAACAAATGGTCAAAGTTTCTTTCACCCTGAATGCCCCTGTTACCTAGCAGTAAATAGGTTCAGCATACCTTAGCCCAGGAGGGCGAAAGTCAATGTGGGACATTCTACAATATAATGTTCAAGAGAGTACATGTTTTCTCTTTCACATAGTTGACACATTTTGTACTCGACATTTGGGTTTTGAGAAAGCTGCCCCCCCCCTAAAAAAAAATAAAGTAAATAGGTACTTGGGAGTTAGTCAGCTGTCACGGGCTGCTTCCTGGGGTATGTGTGGTGTGGGAGAGAAAAAAGAATAGTAGTAACTATTGATTAACAGTTGAGAGGCGGGCCAAAAGAGCCAGAGCTCAACCCCCGCAAGCACAACTAGGTGAGTACAATTAGGTAAGTACACACACACGAGCTGAATACAACTAGGTGAGTACATGGAAGTGAAGGAGGGGGGGGGAAGGAGGGAGAAAGGACTGGGGGGGGGGGGAGGAAGGAACCATCAGGAGAAAGAGCCAAGCCATACGATTATATTGGATAAGATCAGGATAAGGCTTTGGGATGGGACGGAGGGAAAGAATAGTGGCTCGACCACTTGGACGATCGGGGATTGAACGCCGACCTGCATGAAGCGAGACCGTCGCTCTACCGTCCAGCCCAAGTGCTTAGGCAAGGACTGAGGGGGCCGGGGGGGAGGGGGAGTGGTTAAGCAAGGAATTGGGGGGAGGGAGTGGGAGGATGGGAGCTGTTTTTCGACACGTGGTTTCTGGTCGGTTGCCCGCTAGTGCGTAGTGCCCCCCACAAGCCTGGACCCCTGACGCTCTCTCCCCCCACTCCCCCCATCACTTTCTTGCCCCCTCTCACCCCACCCCACCCCTCCCCATACACCCCCCCCCACTATCCATCTGCTTCCACCACCTTCCCGCCCCCCCCCTCCACTCCCCCCCACTACCACCATCTTCAACCACCCTTAGATCTATTAATTTTTCTCAATGACTAAGTTTATAAATCGTAAACATTTTGTTTACGAGGAGAGCCGTTTTGTTTTGGGGAGCCGGTCGGTACAGCACGCTGGACTTGTGACCCTGTGGTCCCGGGTTCGATCCCAGGCGCCGGCGAGAAACAATGGGCAGGGTTTCTTTCACCCTATGCCCCTGTTACCTAGCAGTAAAATAGGTTAGTCAGCTGTCCCGGGCTGCTTCCTGGGGGTGGAGGCCTGGTCGAGGACCGGGCCGCGGGGACACTAAAGCCCCGAAATCATCTCAAGATAACCTCAAGCATTACCCAGTTAATGCTGACTCTAAGCATCCCATCCTCCCAATGTTTGGAGGATGCTTTACTTTGCCTTACTAAGGTATAAAGATTAACATTTTTGGAAGTCGACTGCTTCAAATGACATTTGTGTAGCACGCGAGCAAGGGCCAGATTCACAAAGCAGTTGCGCAAGCACTTACAAACCTGTACATCTTTTCTCAATCTTTGGCGGCTTTGTTTATAATTATTAAACAGTTAATGAGCCCCGAAGCACCAGGAGGCTGTTTATAACAATAACAACAGTTAATTGGGAAGTTTTCACGCTTGTAAACTGTTTAATAAATGTAACCAAAGCCGTCAAAGATTGAGGAAAGATGTACACGTTCGTAAGCACTTGCGTAACTGCTTCGTGAATCTGGCCCCAGATCTGTGAAACAAGATCACCCGTCACAAGAAAGCTTGTGTCAAGGTCTTTTCTTATTGAGTTTCCTCTTATAACCCCAAGTAACTTTCCCGCTATTAACGTCAGGCTCAATGGACAGCTGTTGGCAGAGATCTGTCAACTTCTTGAATATCGGGACCACGTTGGACGCCCTCCAGGCAGAAGGGAATGTTTCTTCATTGATTTACCGAATATTAGGTTGAGTTCCGGGCGGTGCCAGGGATGTACTCTGTGATCTGGTAGACTCCTAAACCTTGCGTCATTTAAGTGTTAAGTGCCAGACCTGACCCAGTGCCTGAGTTGTGCCATGGGGGGCCGACCTCCCTTAAAAATGGACGATGGGGCCCGACTCCGACCTGCCAATGGCGATGTTTGCTGTAATATGAGTGTATAATGACATTTTAATGCCTCTACTTACCACCTTTCATATCTAATGATATCACAAGTCATCGTGGGAAGTGAATATATTAATGGGTTGAATGGGACTGACTCCAACTCACCTGTGTTGGTCACACCCTCCTCACTATTCACCCTGCAAAGTTGAGTGAAGTTAATCCTAAGCTTCTACCTTTGGGCAGACAACCACATATCATTTTATAAATTTTTATTAGTGAACTACAGCGTACCTCTCTGTGCACTTTAGAATGTTGTTGTTGTTAAAGATTCGCTACCTAGAACAAAGTTCCAAGTAGCACGGGCTATGGCGAGCCCGTGATATATATATACCACTTTAGAAACACTGCTGAACTCAACTGGGCCTGGGAACTTGTATAATTGTAATTTTCCAATTTAATTATGCTTTTTTAACCTCAAAGATTGCATGGTTTAATTTAGTCGCCTTCACTGTAAATTGCTTTCACATTTTGTTTATGTTGGCAGGGTCGTCATTGGCAACCACTGAGGCAAAGGAGTTAGCATATAGCTCATTTCTCTCTCAATATTTTGCTTGCATTTCTTTTCAAGAGGTTCCCGTTTTCTTCACTATGCTCTGGAAAACCTGTGAAAAAACATTTTGTGGAGTTGCTTATACATTCCTGGTTTCTTACTGTGCCTTTATTTCCTGTTTAACAGGACGTCCAAATGGGACGTTAAATTTTTCTTGCATTTATTAGGCATGTCTTGTGTCCTATTTAGTGAGTGGTTGTTACTGCTTGTTTCAGATGCTGTGTGAGTCCATGGGCAGATGTCAGGCTTTTCATTGGCCAAGAGCATGGGCTTATTTCATTGGGTAGTGGTACTAGGGTATATTAGGCCTGGGGGCTCAGGTGATTGGACTGAAGAGGCGGAGTCCCGCAAGGTAGGACCAAGCACCAGTGGCCAAGCCTCCAGAGTATACCCAACTTTGGTTTGAATTGATTGGCACTCCTAGCCTGGAGCCAGGCTCGTGAGGAAAACATTAGGCCTCCCTGGGGTAGTCAAGGAAAATGGTAGTCAGTGTGTGTCTTGGGCTTGACTGGGGTACAGGTCTAATGACCTGGGGCGCGGTCATTCAACATCTGGGGCCGGTTTTGCAGGATAAGGTAATGTCTAAGTTTTGGTACATCAAAGTAATTGCACTCCGGATTATATTGCCTCTTAGGGATATTTAGAGCAGGATATATTTGATATATTCGCCAGTTAATAGTGATTATTAATGCATTTTGTGGTTTAGTTATTTGGTCTCGTCTTTTGGTTATTATGTGGTATTCTAGAGTGGTATTGGAAGCCTCTATGTTCTCACTAAGTAGAGTTTTTATAATTTATTCCCCAAGCATTATTTACCAAGGTTCCTATGCCCTCGAGTTCAGGATTATTCATTTCTGTCCTTCCTGGGAGGTCAGTAGTAAACATTCAGATTCTGGCCAGGGAGGTGGTGGCAGTGTACAATTGAGTTTTTATTCATTATTTTAAAATTAATAAACCCTTCATGTGTTGTTCCCCCTCATTTAAGATTTCAGTTTTAATATTAGTTGGTAGTTTAGTGAGGGTCACAGTGATCTTCCTAGCAGGGTTAAGCTGGGGTGTTGAGTGAGAAGTAGGTTATCTTGAGATAACCTCATTTCGGGGCTTTGTGTCCCCGTGGTCTTCGACCAGGCCTCCACCCCCAGGAAGCAGCCCGTGACAGCTGACTAACACCCAGGTACCTATTTAACTGCTAGGTAACAGAGGCATAGGGTGAAAGAAACTCTGCCCATTGTATCTCGCCGGCGCCTGGGATCGAACGCGGGACAACAGGATCACAAGTCCAGTGTGCTGTCCGCTCGGCCGACCGGCTTCCTAACCGGTGGGGCTATTACAGGATCGCAAGTTCGATTCCCGGGCGTAACAGAAATGGTTGGGCACGTTTCTTTTCACCTCAACACCTCGGGTTTATCCAGCATTAAATTTGTACCTGAGGCAATTGAGCAGGGAACCTCGATACAAGCCCCAAGTATATGTTCCCAGGCTTCCTGTCCCCGACAACACGAATTATGTATTATTATTACTATTTGGGCCTTGGATAGGTTCTTTAGTTACTATTTGTTTTTAATAATGTCACTTTGGGTAATCCTGTCAGTACATATCAGCCTCCTCCCTCCCCTCCTTAACAGTCCATTTCGGTACGATTGACTAATTGGTGGTTGTAAGGTCTATTTTATGGAGACTGGGCTGGAACATCTCCCAGAGACCGTCACTGTTATTTTTGTCACCTTCCTGCCGAGAAATGGTGAGTCTAATCTCCAGGCGATTAGTGCTTGTGATTTCGCTGGTTGTCACCATCCTTCCCCTCCCCCCTCACCCCCCCTCCCTCCGGGGTGGATAATGTCACCATCCTCCCCTTCTCTCTCCCTGTGTACACATTCCTACGTTTCTTGGTTATTTAGTTTACGATAACCAGGCGTGTGTGGGCGAACAGCCGAACCTGTGAAAATGGCGACTGGTTGTGGATTGGTGGGGAGATTCGGCACGCTAGTACTCACCTAGTTGTGCTTGCGGGGGTTGAGCTCTGGCTCTTTGGTCCCCACCTCTCAACCGTCAATCAACTGATGAACAGCTTCCTGGGTGTCGTGGCGCAGTCGATTAATGCGCATCTAGGATCATCCGGGGCGTAAGTTCGAGCCCTCATCATGGCCCTTGTCGTCCTGGGTTCGAGTAGATCCAATTTTGTTCTTTTACCGTACTAATTTGTCAAGAATGTATCGCTGTTAAACATCATAATTTTCAGTTGCTCAATTGAAGCTCTTTTTAACATCGGCATGTTGGCCCTTGTCTTCTATAGCAGTAATCTTGTCGATTTGTTGTGGCTTTAACAGTAGGATGATATCATATTTTATCTCTTACCTTCCCAGGTCAGGTTAGGTTAGGTCAGGTCGAGTTAGAAGTGTGTAGAGAGCAGGGATGTCTTGGAAGGAGGTCTGCACATACTTTTTTTCAAGTCTTCAGACCCCCTGATGAACACTAGGTGCCCAGGTGAGTCAGAGGGACCTAGGTACTAGGGAGACAACCCGTTCTCGCACTTGCTTATTGTCAGTATTGGCTTATTTAATAAGTGCACATGTGACATACTAATTGGTTGTGAATATTTTAGTTTACCTTGAAAAACTTCATAGAAAACACCGACCTTACCTAACCTTCTTAGTATGTTAAGATAAGCATCTTATTGCTTCTTAATTACAATTATTACTTAACCTATACCGTTGATAGGTTAAGTAATTATTGTAAATAAGAAGCATCTTATTGGGAAATCTGTGTCAGTGTCAGGATGGGTGACAACGTGATTGCAGTTGGCAGTGCCAGTCATTGTCAAGGAAAAGGAGGTAGTTGAAGTGATTCTGAAATAGCCAGAATGTCTTGGATACAAATACCCATGGAATTCAGGATGCAAACAGTTGAGCATCGGAGCTGCAGAATCTGTGATAATTTTTTTTTGTTATCCTTCACTTGACTAGTACAGCGTGTTAATGGACACAGCCTTGACCACTACATGAGAGATTGTGCCCAGTTAAGACATTAGAAATACAATAGTAATATTTTTATTTTATTTATACAAGAATTCTTACATTCTCATACAGCCACCAGTACGCGTAGCGTCTCGGGCAGGTCCTTAATCCTAATATTCCCTGGAATACGACCCGCTAAATCGTTTAACAACCAGATACCCATTTTACTGTTGGGTAAACAGAGGCTACAGTTCATGATTGGCGCCTAGTCAATCCTCCCTAGCCAGGATACGAACCCAGGCCAAAGCGCTCGCGAAACGCCAGGGAGTGTGTTTTACCACTGCGCCACGGGGACTGTAGTGGCGCAGTTGAAGGGACATCCCTCCCCCTCCCCCCACTCTGCACCACAAGCTAACTCGAGTTTAAGGGATGATAAATCTTTCTGGTTGATAAACAGTTTGCTGTAGACAGTTAAGCAAGTCCCAGCTGTGTCTGGGTACACGTGGCAGGATGAACAACCCAGCGGGTTTTCTTCCTATTGGGGAGTGTTGTACATGCTGCTATGGCGGTGTGTCCACTCACAGGATGAGCGACGCTGCCCAATACTGTCACTATGGCGGTGTGTCCACTCACAGGATGAGTGGCGCTGCCCAATACTGTCACTATGGCGGTGTGTCCACTCACAGGATGAGTGACGCTGCCCAATACTGTCACTATGGCGGTGTGTCCACTCACAGGATGAGTGGCGCTGCCCAATACTGTCACTATGGCGGTGTGTCCACTCACAGGATGAGTGGTGCTGCCCAATACTGTCACTATGGCGGTGTGTCCACTCACAGGATGAGTGGTGCTGCCCAATACTGTCACTATGGCGGTGTGTCCACTCACAGGATGAGTGGCGCTGCCCAATACTGTCACTATGGCGGTGTGTCCACTCACAAGCGCTGCCCAATACTGTCACTATGGCGGTGTGTCCACTCACAGGATGAGTGGTGCTGCCCAATACTGTCACTATGGCGGTGTGTCCACTCACAGGATGAGTGGCGCTGCCCAATACTGTCACTATGGCGGTGTGTCCACTCACAAGCGCTGCCCAATACTGTCACTATGGCGGTGTGTCCACTCACAGGATGAGTGGTGCTGCCCAATACTGTCACTATGGCGGTGTGTCCACTCACAGGATGAGTGGCGCTGCCCAATACTGTCACTATGGCGGTGTGTCCACTCACAGGATGAGTGGCGCTGCACAATACTGTCACTATGGCGGTGTGTCCACTCACAGGATGAGTGGCGCTGCCCAATACTGTCACTATGGCGGTGTGTCCACTCACAGGATGAGTGGCGCTGCCCAATACTGTCACTATGGTGGTGTGTCCACTCACAGGATGAGAGGCGCTGCCCTATACTGTCACTATGGCGGTGTGTCCACTCACAGGATGAGTGACGCTGCCCAATACTGTCACTATGGCGGTGTGTCCACTCACAGGATGAGTGACGCTGCCCAATACTGTCACTATGGCGGTGTGTCCACTCACAGGATGAGTGGCGCTGCCCAATACTGTCACTGTGGCGGTGTGTTCACTCACAGGATGAGTGACGCTGCCCAATACTGTCACTATGGCGGTGAGTCCACTCACAGGATGAGTGACGCTGCCCAATACTGTCACTATGGCGGTGTGACCACTCACAGGATGAGTGACGCTGCCCTGTACTGTCACTATGGCGGTGTGTCCACTCACAGGATGAGTGACGCTGCCCAATACTGTCACTATGGCGGTGTGTCCACTCACAGGATGAGTGACGCTGCCCAATACTGTCACTATGGCGGTGTGTCCACTCACAGGATGAGTGACGCTGCCCAATACTGTCACTATGGTGGTGTGTCCACTCACAGGATGAGTGACGCTGCCCAATACTGTCACCATGGCGGTGTGTCCACTCACAGGATGAGTGACGCTGCCCAATACTGTCACTATGGTGGTGTGTCCACTCACAGGATGAGTGACGCTGCCCAATACTGTCACTATGGCGGTGTGTCCACTCACAGGATGAGTGACGCTGCCCAATACTGTCACCATGGCGGTGTGTCCACTCACAGGATGAGTGACGCTGCCCAATACTGTCACTATGGTGGTGTGTCCACTCACAGGATGAGTGACGCTGCCCAATACTGTCACTATGGCGGTGTGTCCACTCACAGGATGAGTGAAACTTCCCAATAAACTTACCGTTTCGATCGCTGTGTCACATGTCTCTGTCACATGTACATTTTCACTGCCTTTTACAGAGCGGTTCAGAGCAGTTTATTATTTAAACAATCCTGATTAAAAGGGAATTTTTCTTTCTTAAGAATGGTTTCTTTCTTCTCCATTATAGACATCTGCTTCTTAGATCATTATAGAGAGCTGGCAGAGCATTTTCTGCTGTGGGGTAACGCAGCTCTCTTAGCAAGAGCGTTGAGCATTTAAGAGCGCGTTCTCAAGAGATTTAAATGCCACGGAAGCTTTGAAAGGTCAGTGTGGAGCATTAATCTAGTATTCGGAGCCCCCTCCCCCTCCCCCCCTCACGACCACAGCTGCCTGGAATGTCGGTCAGTTATAGAGCTGCTGTTTGGTAGTTATCTGTGGTGGAGACAACGACTTGTTAGGGTGGTAGCAGGTGTGTGTGTGTGTGTGTGTGTGTGTGTGTGTGTGTGTGTGTGTGTGTGTGTGTGTGTGTGTGTGTGTATGTATGTATGTATGTATGTATGTATGTATGTATGTATGTATGTATGTATGTATGTATGTATGTATGTATTTACTATGTGTGTCAGCAGAATCGAGCTATTAGCTCTTGGATCCCGTCTTTCTAACCAATCAATTTTTTCTCTTATATGTTTCATATATTTTACACACACACACACACACACACACACACACACACACACACACACGGAAGCAGCCCGAAGCAGCTGTCTAACTCCCAGTTACCTATTTACTGGGAAGTGAACAGGTGCATCAGGGTGGAAAACACTGCCCATTTGTTTCCGCCTTCTCCGGCAATCGAACCTGGGCCATTAGGACTGCGACCTCCAAGCTCTGTCCACTCAGCCGTATTCACCTAGTTGTGCGTGCGGGGGTTGAGCTCTGGCTCTTTGGGCCCGCCTCTCAACTGTCAATCAATCAACTGTAACTGTTATTTTTTTAGCTCGCGTTATTGCTGTGATCTACGTTTCTCTCTCTCTCTCTCTCTCTCTCTCTCCCTCTCTCTCTCTCTCTCTCTCTCTCTCTCTCTCTCTCTCTCTCTCTCTCTCTCTCTCTCTCTCTCTTTTTTTTTTCCCCTCCCCCCCCGCCCGTCTCTAGCCTATTTCATCGTATTTTGTGTTTCTCTCCATCCCTCCTTGTCCCCTATTCCCCCTGTTCCCCATCCTTACCGCTCCCTCCCTCACTAATCCGGAATGGTCTAGAAAATGGCTGCTAAAGTTCAACTCAGGAAAGTGTAAAGTAATGAAATTAGGCGAAGGGAGCAGAAGGGTGAACACAAGGTATCATCTGGGAGGTGAAATCCTGCAAGAGTCAAATAGAGAGAAAGATCTGGGGGTTGATATCACACCGAACCTGTCCCCAGAGGCCCACATCAAAAGGATATCATCAGCGGCATATGCTAGACTGGCCAAGATAAGAACTGCCTTTAGAAACTTGTGTAAGGAATCGTTCAGGACCCTGTATACCACTTACGTCAGACCAATTCTGGAGTATGCAGCTCCAGCCTGGAGTCCATATTCTCCAATTCTTTCTCTCTACGTCTTCTGTTTCTCTCTCCCCATTTATACTGACCTTACCCAACCATTACTGGGGGAAGGAGGGGGGGGGGAGCAACCAAATAGACCTTGTACTTGGTGACTGAGAACCTTTCTGTTGCCCCCAGGACTGTTGGCCAACCACCACCGCGAGTTACGCTCTTGTCCTCTAGAGTGGAAGAGGTGAACTACGTACTCGCGAAAAAGTGAGAAAGGGGGAAAAAATAGTAATTTGCCCTCCCCAGGATTCTTGGTTTGTGATTGGTCACGTTACGGTCTTCACCCGGGATGATTGGTGCTCTGGCTACCCCTACCCCTCCTTCTCTCTCTCTCACACACACACACACACACACACACACACACACACACACACACACACACACACACACACACACACACACACACACACACACACACACACAGACACACACACACACATATGCACATACACATACACACACACACACACACACACACACACACACACACACACACACACACACACACACACGTACGTACGTACATTATCTAAGTACCCGAGCAACTGTTAAGTTACGAAGATAGGTGTAGGAAGCAGGAGACCAGATACAAGGT
Organism: Procambarus clarkii; assembly: GCF_040958095.1. Classification (NCBI taxonomy): domain Eukaryota; kingdom Metazoa; phylum Arthropoda; class Malacostraca; order Decapoda; family Cambaridae; genus Procambarus; species Procambarus clarkii. Next base: position 13,487,699 of record NC_091212.1, on the reverse strand, counting down.
ATCATCTGGGAGATGAAATACTTCAAGAGTCAGAGAGAAAGACCTGGGGGTTGATATCACGCCAGACCTGTCCCCTTGAAGCCCATATCAAGAGGATAACATCAGCGGCATATGCCAGGTTGGCTAACATAAGAACGGCCTTTAGAAACTTGTGTAAGGAATCTTTCAAAACCTTGTATACCACATATGTCACACCAATCCTGGAGTATGCAGCCCCAGCATGGAGTCCATATCTAGTCAAGCATAAGACTAAACTGGAAAAAGTTCAGAGGTTTACCACCAGACAAGTACTCGAACTGTACTCGTATGAGTACACAGGTGGAAACAGAGTACCCAAATGAGCCACAGAGATCCCAGAGTCCCAGGCAGAAACAAATGGGTAGCGTTTCTTTTACCCTAATATCCCCCCCTCCTGTTCACCCAGCAGTAAATAGGTACCTGAGGGAGTTAAGAGAGCTGCTACGGACTGCATCCTGTATGTAAGAGTCGAACCTAACCCCCCCCCCCCCCACAAAAGGACAATTAGCCGAGTATAATTAGAGAAGCACCCTGCACTCCCCAAGCACCGGGAGTGTGTGTGTGAGCGAGTCACCTTGCCAGGGTGCATCCACAACTCTCTGGCTTCCCTTTTTCCTTCAAGTCCGCAGTGAAATAAAACAAATAAACATCGCTTTACGTAAAATGTCAAGTGCTTACCTGATATATAAGCTGGAGTATAGCAGCGCCGCTGGAGTATAGCAGCGCCGCTGGAGTATAGCAGCACCGCTGGTGTATAGCAGCGCCGCTGGTGTATAGCAGCGCCGCTGGTGTATAGCAGCGCCGCTGGTGTATAGCAGCACCGCTGGTGTATAGCAGCACCGCTGGTGTATAGCAGCGCCGCTGGTGTATAGCAGCGCCGCTGGTGTATAGCAGCGCCGCTGGTGTATAGCAGCGCCGCTGGTGTATAGCAGCGCCGCTGGAGTATAGCAGCGCCGCTGGTGTATAGCAGCACCGCTGGAGTATAGCAGCGCCGCTGGTGTATAGCAGCGCCGCTGGTGTATAGCAGCGCCGCTGGTGTATAGCAGCACCGCTGGTGTATAGCAGCGCCGCTGGTGTATAGCAGCGCCGCTGGTGTATAGCAGCGCCGCTGGAGTATAGCAGCGCCGCTGGAGTATAGCAGCGCCGCTGGTGTATAGCAGCGCCGCTGGTGTATAGCAGCGCCGCTGGAGTATAGCAGCGCCGCTGGTGTATAGCAGCGCCGCTGGAGTATAGCAGCGCCGCTGGTGTATAGCAGCGCCGCTGGTGTATAGCAGCGCCGCTGGTGTATAGCAGCGCCGCTGGAGTATAGCAGCACCGCTGGTGTATAGCAGCGCCGCTGGTGTATAGCAGCGCCGCTGGAGTATAGCAGCGCCGCTGGTGTATAGCAGCGCCGCTGGTGTATAGCAGCGCCGCTGGTGTATAGCAGCGCCGCTGGAGTATAGCAGCACCGCTGGTGTATAGCAGCGCCGCTGGTGTATAGCAGCGCCGCTGGTGTATAGCAGCGCCGCTGGTGTATAGCAGCGCCGCTGGTGTATAGCAGCGCCGCTGGAGTATAGCAGCACCGCTGGAGTATAGCAGAGCCGCTGGTGTATAGCAGCGCCGCTGGTGTATAGCAGCGCCGCTGGTGTATAGCAGCGCCGCTGGTGTATAGCAGCGCCGCTGGAGTATAGCAGCGCCGCTGGTGTATAGCAGCGCCGCTGGAGTATAGCAGCGCCGCTGGTGTATAGCAGCGCCGCTGGAGTATAGCAGGACCGCTGGAGTATAGCAGCGCCGCTGGTGTATAGCAGCGCCGCTGGAGTATAGCAGGACCGCTGGAGTATAGCAGCGCCGCTGAGCATGGCAACAGTGGTACAGAACCGCCACGGGTTCACACGTGAATCAAGCGGAATTCTGAATAATGAATCGAAGAGGTTGAGAGATGATAAAAAAAATGCATGTGTAGGTGTGTGTGTGTGTGTGGGGGGGGGGGGGGGGGGGAGAATGGCATGCCCCGGCGACACTTGGCAACTGTGGGACGACTTCAAGGTCAGGTATACGTTACTCCACCGCCCTTACAGTGTTGCCAGCACCCGCCCTTACAGTGTTGCCAGCACCCTGCCCTTACAGTGTTGCCAGCACCCTGCCCTTACAGTGTTGCCAGCACCCTGCCCTTACAGTGTTGCCAGCACCCTGCCCTTACAGTGTTGCCAGCACCCTGCCCTTACAGTGTTGCCAGCACCCTGCCCTTACAGTGTTGCCAGCACCCTGCCCTTACAGTGTTGCCAGCACCCTCCCTTACAGTGTTGCCAGCACCCTGCCCTTACAGTGTTGCCAGCACCCTGCCCTTATAGTGTTGCCAGCACCCGCCCTTACAGTGTTGCCAGCACCCGCCCTTACAGTGTTGCCAGCACCCGCCCTTACAGTGTTGCCAGCACCCGCCCTTACAGTGTTGCCAGCACCCGCCCTTACAGTGTTGCCAGCACCCGCCCTTACAGTGTTGCCAGCACCCGCCCTTACAGTGTTGCCAGCACCCGCCCTTACAGTGTTGCCAGCACCCTGCCCTTACAGTGTTGCCAGCACCCTGCCCTTACAGTGTTGCCAGCACCCTGCCCTTACAGTGTTGCCAGCACCCTGCCCTTACAGTGTTGCCAGCACCCTGCCCTTACAGCGGTGCCGGCACCCGCCCTTACAGCGTTGCCGGCACCCTGCCTTACAGCGGTGCCGGCACCCGCCCTTACAGTGTTGCCGGCACCCGCCCTTACAGCGTTGCCGGCACCCTTCCTTACAGCGGTGCCGGCACCCTCCCTTACAGCGTTGCCGGCACCCTGCCCTACAACGGTGCCGGCACCCTCCCTTACAGCGGTGCCGGCACCCGCCCTTACAGTGTTGCCAGCACCCTGCCCTTACAGTGTTGCCAGCACCCGCCCTTACAGCGGTGCCGGCACCCGCCCTTACAGTGTTGCCAGCACCCGCCCTTACAGCGGTGCCAGCACCCTGCCCTTACAGCGGTGCCGGCACCCGCCCTTACAGCGTTGCCGGCACCTACCTCACACTGAGCACTCCATGGCAGCAGTACGCTTCCCAAAATTCCACGAAACATGTTTTATTGTGGTAACAATTCACCCCATTCTCAGTTCCCGCCAGAAACACTAGGCTTTTCGTCGACTTTCCATAATCCCCGTTAACTGCATAACTAAGAACACAACAGCCAATCATGGCTTCAAATGTGCTTTACATAAATCTACTTATTAATAACCTGCTCTCATTGACTTCGAGAATGCTTGATGTATCTTAGAAAAAAGCTTTCCTGCGAGTCTTAGCGTGGAGCGCCACTGGTGGCGCAGATCTGAACTGTTTGGTGGGATTGTTGTGACGTCAAGAGGAGGGGGCGAGGAGTGAAGCACAATGTGCAGTTTCGTGATTGTTTAGGTGACGTGTGTTTGGGGGGAAGGGGGGTGGGGATGGGGGGTTGGGGTGGGGGGAGGGGGTTGTGGTCTGCGTCGCACCAGACTTAGTGGAGGCAGAAGTCTACCCCCCCCCACCACTCCTCCCTACTACAGCGCGTACAGTCCCCAAACTAATCCACCCCCCCCCCCTTTCCACACACACATACACACACACACACACACACACACACACACACACACACACACACACACACACACACACACACACACACACACACACACAGTTCAAGTTAAGTTGGTTACAGTTCAAGTTAAGTTACACACACACACACACACACATGCTACTAGACTAGTCCCAGAACTAAGAGGCATGAGTTATGAGGAAAGGCTGCGGGAAATGCACCTCACGACACTGGAAGACAGAAGAGTAAGGGGGGACATGATCACAACCTACAAAATCCTCAGGGGAATCGACCGGGTAAACAAGGACGAACTTTTCAACACTGGTGGGACGCGAACAAGGGGACACAGGTGGAAGCTGAGTACCCAAATGAGCCACAGAGACGTTAGAAAGAACTTTTTCAGTGTCAGAGTAGTTAGCAAATGGAATGCATTAGGAAGTGATGTGGTGGAGGCTGACTCCATTCACAGTTTCAAATGTAGATATGATAGAGCCCAATAGGCTCAGGAATCTGTACACCAGTTGATTGACGGTTGAGAGGCGGGACCAAAGAGCCAGAGCTCAACCCCCGCAAGCACAATTAGGTAAGTACACACACACACACACACACACACACATGGACTATGTTACCCAAAAGTGTCAGGAGGCAGTAAACAGGTTCATCCCGGCCCAAAGGGAAAAATCCGAGAAGCAACAGAAGAATCCATGGTATAATAGGGCATGTATGGAAGCGAAGAAACTGAACAAAAAGGCGTGGAGGAACTTCCGAAATAACAGAACACCAGAAAGCAGAGAGAGATACCAGAGAACCAGGAATGAGTACGTCAGGGTGAGAAGAGAAGCAGAGAAAAATTTTGAAAATGATATAGCAAACAAAGCCAAGACCGAACCAAAGCTACTCCTCAGTCACATCAGAAGGAAAACAACAGTGAAAGAACAGGTATTGAAACTTAGAACAGGCGAGGACAGGTATACAGAGAATGACAGAGAGGTGTGTGAGGAACTCAACAAGAGGTTCCAGGAGGTCTTCACAATAGAACAGGGTGAGGTCACTGTGCTAGGAGAAAGGGAGGTAAACCAGGCGGCCTTGGAGGAGTTCGAAATTACGAGAGAGGAGGTCAAGAGACACCTGCTGGATCTGGATGTTAGAAAGGCTGTTGGTCCAGATGGGATCTCACCATGGGTACTGAAAGAGTGTGCAGAGGCACTTTGCCTGCCACTCTCCATAGTGTATAGTAAGTCACTAGAGACGGGAGACCTACCAGAAATATGGAAGATGGCGAATGTGGTCCCAATATACAAAAAGGGCGACAGACAAGAGGCACTGAACTACAGGCCAGTGTCTTTGACTTGTATACCATGCAAGGTGATGGAGAAGATCGTGAGAAAAAACCTGGTAACACATCTAGAGAGAAGGGACTTCGTGACAAATCGCCAACATGGATTCAGGGAGGGTAAATCTTGCCTTACAGGCTTGATAGAATTCTACGATCAGGTGACACAGATTAAGCAAGAAAGAGAGGGCTGGGCGGACTGCATTTTCTTGGATTGTCGGAAAGCCTTTGACACAGTACCGCATAAGAGGCTGGTACATAAGCTGGAGAGACAGGCAGGTGTAGCTGGTAAGGTGCTCCAGTGGATAGGGGAGTATCTAAGCAATAGGAAGCAGAGAGTTAAGGTGAGGGGTGAGACCTCCGATTGGCGTGAAGTCACCAGTGGAGTCCCACAGGGCTCTGTACTCGGTCCTATCTTGTTTCTGATATATGTAAATGATCTCCCGGAGGGTATCGATTCATTTCTCTTAATGTTTGCGGACGATGCAAAAATTATGAGAAGGATTAAAACAGAAGAGGACTGTTTGAGGCTTCAAGAAGACCTAGACAAGCTGAAGGAATGGTCGAACAAATGGTTGTTAGAGTTAAACCCAACCAAATGTAATGTAATGAAGATAGGTGTAGGGAGCAGGAGGCCAGATACAAGGTATCATCTGGGAGAGGAAATTCTTCAGGAGTCAGAGAAGGAAAAAGACTTGGGGGTTGATATCACGCCAGACCTGTCTCCTGCAGCACATATCAAGCGGATAACATCAGCGGCATATGCCAGGCTGGCCAACATACGAACGGCATTCAGAAACTTGTGTAAAGAATCATTCAGAACTTTGTATACCACATATGTCAGGCCAATCCTGGAGTATGCAGCCCCAGCATGGAGTCCATATCTAGTCAAGGATAAGACTAAACTGGAAAAGGTTCAAAGGTTTGCCACCAGACTAGTACCCGAGCTGAGAGGTATGAGCTACGAGGAGAGACTACGGGAATTAAACCTCACTTCGCTGGAAGACAGAAGAGTTAGGGGGGACATGATCACCACATTCAAGATTCTGAAGGGGATTGATAGGGTAGATAAAGACAGTCTATTTAACACAAGGGGAACACGCACAAGGGGACACAGGTGGAAACTGAGTGCCCAAATGAGCCACAGAGATATTAGAAAGAACTTTTTTAGTGTCAGAGTGGTTGACAAATGGAATGCATTAGGAAGTGATGTGGTGGAGGCTGACTCCATACACAGTTTCAAGTGTAGATATGACAGAGCCCGATAGGCTCATGAATCTGTACACCTGTTGATTGACGGTTGAGAGGCGGGACCAAAGAGCCAGAGCTCAACCCCCGCAAACACAACTAGGTGAGTACAACTAGGTGAGTACACACACACACACACACACATACACATACCCTTGACGGTTGAGAGGCGAGACCAAAGAGCCAGAGCTCAACTCTCGCAAGCACAACTAGGTGAGCACAAATAGGTTAGTACCTACGCACACGCACCCACGTTATAGACGAGGCTCGACCCAGAACTAAGAGGGATAGGGTACGAAGGGGGACTGAAAGAACTGCACCTGACGACGTTTATATATATATAATATATATATATATATATATATATATATATATATATATATATATATATATATATATATATATATATATATATATATATATATAAATAATAGTGGGGAAAATGTAACGAATTAAAGCAGCAGATTGTGGAAGCAAACTCTTATCTTTCATTTTAAAAGAAGATATGATTGGGAAATTGGACAAGAGTTGCTGCTTTAAACAATAAGCGGCTAGAAAGGCGGGGTCCAAGAGCTAATACTCGATCCTGTGGGCACAAAAAGGTGAGGATATGAGAGCGACCGGAAACTAACCTGCCCCCCCCCACCACACCACCACCCCACCACCACCCCACCACCACCCCCACCACACACCACCCATCCCACAAACACATTGGCTCTTATCAATGTTTGCAAATTATACAAAATTAATGACAAGACTCTAAACAGGAATTTTGATACCCAGTAGAACACCAGCCCTCCCCTCCCCCCAGACCGATGGATCGTCACTCTAAGGGGGTCGCGAAATTCTATAGAGGGTCGCGGAACCTAAATTCTGAGTTATATCTGAATCATTTGAGAATTAGCATGTGGCGAGAATTCTAATTAAGCAATGTTTTGAAAATGCAAAATGTTGAGGATGATACGAGGTTGTCTTTCTCTTACAGCCACGGTATAACACGCTCGCTGTACAGACACGGCCACGTACACCAAGTTAAAGACAGAAATCACAATAGCGTGATGCATCAATGAACGAGTTTGTTTCTCGGAGAGGCTGCAGGATCCAAGCAAGTTCAGTAGAACTTCTGGTTTCAACTCTTTTTGACCATGTCGTAGCTCAGTCGATTAAGGCAGCGTCTGGGATGATCTCGGACGTAGGTTTGAATCCTCGTCACGGCCCTTGTGGATTTGTTCACCAAGTTAGACTAAACTAAAAGTTAAAAACTAAAATTTCTAAAGAAAATGTTAGATGCTGTGACGTATGTTTAAAAACGGCCAACTCTTTGTTGGCCGTTTGTATCCGACCAACATCCAGATAGTCTTCAGAAATTTGGAGAAAGGAGCCTACCTACGTGAGACTCAATCTTGAGCATGCAGCCCCAGCAAGGAACCGTCATTTGGAAAAAATCACAAGACCAATGTAGAAATAAACCATGAAAGCTTTTCTCCTCTTATGGTTTATTTTCATGGAGAGCAAAATTCTCCTTTTCTGATCTGAGGGGCACGAGCCACAAGCTTAAACCTGATGGAACTGGATCTCATCACACACTGGAAGAGAGCTGGACTAGAGGGGATATGACAGCGACGTAAAAGGTTCTTAGGAAAATTGACTATCGGAACAATAAACATCGTTCCTAGTTAGGTGTAATGGAAGGAGGGGCATAGACGGAATCTCGACACAAATGGGCAGTCGAACCACTGAAAGTTAATTCAGTACAACATTTTAAAAGCAAATGCATTAACGTGACGACTGAATGCTAGAAGGGCGGGGGTCTAAGAACCAATGAAAGATCCTGTAAGGACCTGAATGCGAGGTCTAATCTAACCTTCCCCTCTCATGCGCGTGTACTCACACACCCACACAGTCTTCTAATGTGCAAACAACATGCACACTTCCACCCACGAGAACTCGTCGCACGCTTGCGACTGGCTGGGATACACTGATGACCTTGAAATTTTGTATAATAATCCATGTAAATAAATGCAATAAATACAAAAATTACTGTAATTATTAGGACAACTAATGAAATACGTTTATTTGAAATTAAACGTAATGTTGAAATTGAAGCAAATAAACGGAAAATGTAATATTAATTGCCGTCATAACGCAAGAAAACTGTACACAGATACTGCTGCACGCTGTGGCAGGAGTATTATCAACAAGTGCTGATGAACACAGATAATGATAACGACCACTGCCTCCTGGTAGCCTAAATATAGTAGCTTGCCGTCCCTCTGCCCCCTTGCCATGTGGCAGACTACAGTAGTTTCTCCAGTGCTTGCCGTGTGGTAGTCTGTCATCGCTTTTTCTTCCCTGCTTGCTTTGTGATACCGCTTTTCTCCCCTGCTTGCTCTGTGACACCGCTTTTTCTTCCCTGCTTGCTCTGTGATACCGCTTTTTCTCCCCTACTTGCTCTGTGATACCGCTTTTTCTCCCCTGCTTGCTCTGTGATACCGCTTTTTCTCCCCTGCTTGCTGAGTGATAGTCTAGCAGCCCCCCCCTCCACTGCCTGATAGGCTAGCAGCCCCCCCCTCTTCACTGCCTGATAGGCTAGCAGCCCCCCCTCTTCACTGCCTGATAGGCTAGCAGCCCCCCCTTCACTGCCTGATAGGCTAGCAGCCCCCCCTTCACTGCCTGATAGGCTAGCAGCCCCCCCCCTTCACTGCCTGATAGGCTAGCAGCCCCCCCTTCACTGCCTGATAGGCTAGCAGCCCCCCCTTCACTGCCTGATAGGCTAGCAGCCCCCCCTTCACTGCCTGATAGGCTAGCAGCCCCCCCTTCACTGCCTGATAGGCTAGCAGCCCCCCCTTCACTGCCTGATAGGCTAGCAGCCCCCCCCCCCTTCACTGCCTGATAGGCTAGCAGCCCCCTTCACTGCCTGATAGGCTAGCAGCCCCCCCCCCTTCACTGCCTGATAGGCTAGCAGCCCCCCCCCCTCCTTCACTGCCTGATAGGCTAGCAGTCCCTCCGCTGCCTGCTGTACTTCCTAGATTACTGTTTGGCAGCACGATGTCGCTTGACCCAGCTTGAAACTACTTAGCCTTTGTGTTATATTCACGCCAAGCTGACTCTAGTGTGTTGAAAAGTGTTTCCTTAAGGTTAGAATATCTTAATTTTTGTAATTAGTTGTACATTTTTTTTTCAGGACAGACAAGGTAGCGCTCGATATCTTCATTTCTACTGTTGTCCCTCTCCCCATTTTGCCTGCTTTTACCATTGAGTGCCTGTGGTTTGATGCATTGTCGCACTCGTTCTCTGACGTTAGCTAGAGCACTTACGTACTCTGTCCTGAGAATTAAGTTTACTGGTTGTGCGCAGGAACAAACCAATGTTCTTTTTTTTTTATATAGATGGGTACATGGGACAGATCACTTCTGTTAACAGACTGAGCTATCCCATCATTATCTCATGCTCACCTTGTGGTTACCTTTTGTACTTTCTGTACAAAAGTGGATATTTTTCTCGGGTTTTAGACGTCTGTGTCACATTCGAGGAGCAATTCGATATTTCAAATGGTCAAAAAGCCCAGGTGATGCATTTGTGAATATTTTAGGTGACAGTGTTGTGTGGAGGAGTGGGTGGGACGACCTGTACGCTGCCCCACGGATGCGAGGATATGCCATTAGATTTTTGCAAGGCTGATTGAGCGTGTTATTTCATGGGAGGATTGTGAAATCTCGTAGGTCTGTGAGAACGTAGTGTTCCTTCCACGTCGACTGGCTGCCTAACCTCGGTGTATGGTTATGGTAGATAATTATAGAGTAGATAATTAGATTAAGGCTTTGTGTGATAGTTCTGTGTACTAGTGGGAAGGCTGCACGCATCACCAATTGTTGTCATGAGGCTACGATGTTCATTTGAGTAATAACATTGTTACCTTGTTCCTGGAACAGTGCTAAAGTGTTATTTATGAATACATAATGTTAAGGTAGGTGGTAGTATGGTTTATATTAAGCTGTTTGTGGTGGTAGATAACCAATGGCAAAGGTTTATTAATCTTTATTATTATCGCTTATTTTGCATTATCATGAGACTAGATGGGGATACCCGCCGTTGCTCGGGTGAAAAACGGAAACCACATCTACACGACAGGCTACCTTTATCACTGTAACCACTCCCTACCTACTCGCCTATCTACCTACCACTCTCATTATCTACCACACGGATCGTGTGTGTGTGTGTGTGTGTGTGTGTGTGTGTGTGTGTGTGTGTGTGTGTGTGTGTGTGTGTGTGTGTAGTAAGCAGCTCGACCGTAATAAATGTGACGTAATAGTACGTCACATTTTGCCTAAGGTCAAAAACTGTCGGTCAGGAAAATGGCAGCGGCTCGCGCAATACTGTCTCGTTTTCAGTCTGTAGGTCCTTGGGTAGGTTAGAATAAGGCACATTAGTACGGCGGTGTCTTGATGTTGGAGGACGCTCGCGACAACTAAGCTACGTGAAGGAGTGGAATCACCAGATAAGTAACTTGAAGGAAATACATTGGAAAGGTAAAATAATTTGACCAGTTACGTTTAACAAGATTGGCTTGAAGAAAATCTAACTCCTTTATATATGACTAGGCGATGTCATAATAGTTTAATACAGCATCTTGTTATTGATTACTGAATTTGTTGGATACTTTATGTAAATAAACAAAATGCATTTCCATGTTTCACCACACTTTTATTGCAAGTAAATTTATTTTGTAGGGGATAAAATATTACAAGAGTTTATCTATGTAAATGTTATTTATATTTGTATTCTATAGACTGTCAACCCGAGCGCAACTTAAGTCTTCTGAAACTGATGCATGCCTACTACTATTATGTATGGTATGTAATGTAGCGTTTGTATGTATATGATTTTGTTTTTATTTGTTTTTATTAGTTTTCTGTTTGTTTTTTGTTTTGATGGTGATGGGCGGAAGACATGCGCCTTGTCTCACAAGAAATGCGGTATATCTTATCTGAACTCCATACCCCGGGCCTTTGAGCAGAGAGAGAGAGATATATAAGCCGTATCACGTCTAGCATTAAACCATAATCCTCAAGAGGTCACGGATAATATAACTAGTTTAGCGCCGAGGCTCATCCGTTACCTGGCAACGACTGAATTACAATAATTATCGTACCCGTTTTTTCCCGAAAATTGTATCACTGCGCAAGGCGTGTAATTAACCAAAGGACGTTTTGCCATTACTTCCCGAGTGCAGTTATGTATTAATTCTAACTGTCAGGGCTTTGTTATTACCTGGGATTATGGCGGGCTTAATAATATCTAATAAGAAATGATACATAATCATTTATAATTTACTGTATTTTTTAAGTGTGTGTTTAATTCTTCACGTACGTGTAAAGATTTTTTTTTTTTTAGTACGGCTCGGTACTCTGGTAATGTCTCTTGGGTGTTATTTATATGATTATGTGAGATTTATTTGTCATTCGTGATAATTATCACTTTGACGTTAATTAATTGAAAGCTCCGGTCAGTGCGTGTGTACACGGTCAGGCTGTTATAAAGGGCCAAACGCTTAACAAGTCCACTACGGGCTCACCATAGCCCGTGCTACTTGGGACTTTTTTGTTCCAGGTAGCGAATCTTGAACAACAGCAGCAGCAGCTTAACAGAAAAGTGGCAACCGCTCAAAAGAAGCTACAGCGGTGTTGACACAAGAGAAGAGTGTCGCAACAGATAAAAGTAACTTTGTTAGTGTTGTCAAGAACATGGAACACATAGCCAAGATTGGATCATACATTAAGCATTATTAACGACTAGAACACAAGTTTTCGCTATCACCGAAGTCTTACTAAAGAAGTCAATATTTGTTCTTTTAGTACTATATCATGCTATTCTTCTATGTGTATTATGCCATCTTTTTATATTTGCATTAACTTGTTTCAGTCCAATTTTTGTTTTCCACCGAGGCGTTTTTGTATGTCTTTACGCGTTTTCTAATGCATTTTTGTGTACATCAGTTGTCAGTGAAGGATAAACTTCGACAGTCTCATTTCACGCTGAATATTGGATCATTCCCTTCTGTCGCAACATCCCGCTTGGGGCCCTCGCAGGCGAGCGTAATTTTCCAAAAGGAGGTCGATACTGATGTTATCAATAAGTTAGGATGAGAGACCAACAGCCCTCAGTGTTCAAGTAGGGAGTTAACCCCCCCTTTCCCGCCACTGGTGTACCTCGACCACATCAGTAAAGTAAATTTTTATTCAGGAAAGTATATACTGTGCATTGTTGTTTAACGAACATAATGTTAAATTTATAGATAGTACGCATAGCGTTTCGGGCAAGGTGATCAAAGTAGAACACCTTGATGTGTTTGGTTATATTATTGCGAGGAGTCAACAGGAATATACATTGAGAAGTATAATTTTAGTTTAGTTGGGGAGCCGGTCGGCCGAGCGGACAGCACACTGGACTTGTGATCCTGTGGTCCTGGGTTCGATCTCAGGCGCCGGCGAGAAACAATGGGCAGAGTTTCTTTCACCCTATGCCCCTGTTACCTAACAGTAAAATAGGTACCTGGGTGTTAGTCAGCTGTCACGGGCTGCTTCCTGGGGGGGAGGCCTGGTCGAGGACCGGGCCGCGGGGACACTAAAAAGCCCCGAAATCATCTCAAGATAACCTCAAGAGATAAGATACTCCTAAACTAGGTTCATGACTATTGATATTGATCGGTGTGTAAATTCTTGTGGTGATCTCAAATCGCCGTAATTACTGCGGGTGGGTTATCACTGTAAACTCTCGCCCTATTAACACCTGAAATAAATTAAAATTTCTTGCGACACTAACGACAAACGCATTCACGTAAAAACTAAAATCCCGAAGGGAACTTGAATTCCACCAAATACTGAACGACGAGAGGTTAATCAACGTTGACCAGACCACACACTAGAGGTGAAGGGACGACTACGACGTTTCGGTCCGTCCTGGACCATTCTCAATCGACTTGAGAATGGTCCAGCTGGGCGGACCGAAACGTCGTCGTCCCTTCACCTTCTAGTGTGTGGTCTGGTCAACATACTTTAACCACGTTAATCAACGTTATGCAAAGAATTCTCCAATTTACAATGTCTTTGGAGCACTGACTGGGTCTTGTGGGCCCGCTCTTGTACCAATTGTGCTACAAAAGACTGTTGATATATACTGTTGACTGTTGATATAAACTGTACAACTATTTTAACGATACTGTAACTTGCCTAAATAAGTTTGAAGTTTAGTTCCTGCGCCCATTATGTGCCTCTAACTTTTTTCCCCATTGTTGCCCACTGGAGGGGGCATGGGGTCCACTGCTGCCCACTGGATAGGTATGGGGTCCACTGTAGGGGTCATGGGGTCCACCGCCGCCCGCAGGATGGGTATCGGGTGTGTAGTCGGCAAAAATAAAGATGGTGCATGGTTACTACCACGGGGAGGGGTGGGGTGGTGGTGGTAGGAGTATCAAGAACTGTAGCGAAGTTGCTCGCTATGCTGTGACGCCTTGGGACACGCCACAGGCATCTCTGTTTAATTGGACACGGCGATGTGGGGGATAACTAGCATAGTCAGGAGAGTAGTGTGGCAAGAACGCGCGCATGTAGAGTACGCCAATCCCGTACCCCCTTCCTCTCCATAGACCCCAAACTCCTTTCATCCCTCCATCCCTATGCGCTCGCCAGCCCCAAATGTCTGCTTGATCAGTTCGTGGGGTTGTGCCACCAACCCGTCCTCCTAATAGCGCACGTTGCATTTTGACGTATATACTCTCCCTAAGGTCATAAAAATCGTCGTACTAGAAAATGGTAGCGGCTCAGGAAATTGACATTATTGTCCCGTTTTCTGTTTTGGACCTCTGGTAGGTTAGGATAAGAGGGACACTTTAGTACGACAGTTTCCTGACGTTGGGAAACCTTAGGAGGACGGGTGGCGTGAACACCGCAGTAAGATGACCCAGGATCAAATAATGCACCGTTAAATTCTACCCGTAAATGCAACCTTATTAAAAATATAATTGTATTTTCATTAAAAAGTAATTCAAAAGCCGCAAGTTATTTATGAGATTCATCGTGCAGGAGCCAGCTCCCTCTTGTCACAACTGCACTTCCAGCAGTAGCATGGGACTGGTGCAAGGAGCCATCAGTGTAAATAATTTGGGAGAGCTCTTTGACCAGAGCATCAGTTTGGCTTCAGGCATTGTACCTTGTTTTCGACAAGAAGAATGGATTGTTTTTTAATCAGCTTCTTGGGTGGGGAAGGCGGGATAGTAACTTGGAAAAGGGTGATCTACAATGTGGGCAGGAAAGTCCCATTGTATTCTCGCAGTAGAGATGAAGACAATACATTCAGAATACAACTGAATTTTCTGTAATACATTTAGAGGGATACTGACCAAGCAGAAGGGCTTTGGAGGGCTTGAATGCAGGGGTTTGGGTGGGTTAACCTAAACATTTTGCTACCAATTAAAGCCCGAACTAAAACGCATGAACCCACGCCAATCACGTAGCCTAACCAACCTGACTACGGACTACTAATGCCTGTGCCACCTCCTAGATGGCTTCACCCTCTAACAAATGGATACATGTGAGCTACTATTTTCCATCGTCCTCCTTACTTTATACGTTGGAGACCATAGCGTATAAAATGATTGCCATTAGTTGAGAGGACGGGTTGTTTGAGAACAAGTTACCTAGATTTGGTTTTGTTCAGACTAGTCCAATGACATTAATCAAGAGTTTGTTTAGGGAAATTCTGGTTTATGGGGGGAAGGACCGACCTGTGAGTTATGGGGGTACTCATTTTTGTAGCCCGTCCTCCAATGATAGTCCTTACAGCAACTTTTTGGTCAGACAAAATAAAAATAGACATTTCGACCCAAGCTACTTCAAATATGTTATAATTAGTCCAAGTGACATGCTTAGTAAGTGTAAAAGTAACTGAACTGCCTTAATTAACCTGTCAGAGTAATCCTAGGCATAATATACACTGTCTTAGGTCTTAATATAGTGCATATATATATGTTATACTAGGCTATATGTTATACTAAGCCTATGAATGTTAACCTTTGGTTTTTCACTTTTCGAGCCCTGTACAAAATTAATCGTGCAAAACGTGAGCATTGTTCGCTGCAACAGTCCATTTTTGTACGTTCGACCAAATAGTTACTATAAGTATTATCATTTTAGGAGAATGGATTTGCATATTGCCGAGACGTAAGACATTGTATTGATTCATTCAGGCAATTTTTTGTTTTGTTTTGGAGCGATTACATGCATAGTGAATACGTTTAATGTGCATTACCCTGTTGTTCCTGAACATTGGAATTGGATTGTTTGTTGGCGTTTCTTAAGAGTAAACTGGTATCAACTGCTGTCATATGTGTAATCTTGCTTTTTGGCAAAAGTTAAAACTTCAACCAAAGAGTCTCATTGAGTTTCCACCTCCTCTCCATCACCAAACTAGACAGCGGACATTGGCATATTGTTTATTCAACAGTAGACTGGATGGGGCTTGTCTTGTAGGGAGGTAATTAGGACTATTAGTGCACTCATAATGGTGGGAGGTGATAGTAGGGGTGATAGTGGGTGTTTAGTGGTCATAGTAGCGAGTACCAAGTGTGGTGGTAGTGGTCGCAGTAGCAGGGCCCGAGGTGGTAGTAAGAATGACGCTTGTCCCACTTGTGGTAATGGTCTTCCGCTACGTGAACGAGCACCTTCTAAGGAAACGCAAAATTAGCACTTCCTGCATCCCCCCCCCCCCCTCCTTCTTTCCCTCTTCTCCCTCCTCCCCTTCAGCCTCATATCTCCCCCACCTCCCTTTACCCCCCCTTACCTCATCCCTACCACCCCTCCCTACCTTCAACCTCCTCCCTCCACCAACCCTCCATTCCTTCAACTCTCTTCCTCCCACACTCACCCCTACCCATCCCCCCTTCCATGATCTACCCCCCCCTCTTCCTCCCCCCCAACCCTCCATTTCCTACCTTTGATGCCTGGTTCTTCCTCAACAGGATGGAGAGAAGGTGAAGAATAATGGCGTCCATGCTTATTATTATTACATGTAATTTGTTACGGTAAATGGCAACTCGTCCCGCCTTCTGACCTGACGCGTCGTGGACAGACTCGGCAGATCCGTTGAATACGAGGCGTATTAGTTCAAATTTAAACATAGGAATATTGACTGTTTTTTCTATGCCTCGGCTTCAACTAGGTTAGGTGGGTTGTTTGAGATCGCATATTTCTGGTCTGGCAAAAACAGTTGCAGATTTTTACGCAGTGGGAAATGGTGAGCGAGGTGAGCTACACACCAGTTAGCCGATACAATGAGTTATAACAATAATGTTGTGTTGATTTAGGGGCAAGTTATAACAATAATGATAGGCTTCGAAAGTGGCTCAATTCTGGCATTATCTTAGTTGGCCCTTTCCTGTACTCTCTTGTCTCTCCTCCGTTTTCTGAACATGAAGCTTTTATATAATTCTGGTCTAACTATCGTAGAACCGTAAATAATGATCATAATTTTTTTTTTTTTTTTTTTTTTTTTTTTTTTTTTTTTTTTTTTTTTTTTTTTTTTTTTTTTTTTTTTTGAGATATATACAAGAGTTGTTACATTCTTGTACAGCCACTAGTACGCGTAGCGTTTCGGGCAAGTCCTTAATCCTATGGTCCCTGGAATACGATCCCCTGCCGCGAAGAATCGTTTTTTCATCCAAGTACACATTTTACTGTTGCGTTAAACAGAGGCTACAGTTAAGGATTTGCGCCCAGTAAATCCTCCCCGGCCAGGATACGAACCCATGACATAGCGCTCGCGGAACGCCAGGCGAGTGTCTTACCACTACACCACGGAGACTGTGGGACATTAATTAATAGGGACAGGCAGCCAGTGTGTATATAATTTACGCTAGGACCCCCTCCCCTAGGTCGAATTACTGCCCCTCCCCCAGGATGCGTCCCCACAAGCAGTTCACACACTACAAAGTACCTATTTACTGCTAGGTGAACAGAGGCGTTATTATGGCGATAGGAAACGCGCCCAACCATTTCTGCCTGTCAGGGATACGAGCCCATTACAATGACACTTCCTATTTAACTCAAGTTTATAATGCAAGCGGAGGACATACTGGCAAAATAAAGCCTAAAATAATGAAACAAGCGCAACTATTACTTGAATGTGTGATAAGTTTTGATTTAAATAGAATTAGAAGTTATGAATATTAATGAATAGGCAACAGTGATACACAGTGTTCAGTCCTGGATTATGTTAAGGACTAACATACACTTTCTGGTTGGTCAGCACAAATCTTTAGTGGTTTTCATAACCCTCCAGAGGTTTCTAGGCTCTTTAAGCATAGACACCAAAGCAAAATGAGTTGGCTCGAACGATTTGAAGTCGGCTCGAGTAAGGAGCAGCTGACCTCGTCACGATTTGAGTTGTCAACGAGCCATCTCATTGTGAGAATAGAGATGCTACTTAGAATTCTGACATCGGAGGCTGTCACCACGGACTTTGGCACCCGACAGCTCTCGGCATTATCTATAAGTCATTAAACACACACAATCTTCTCGAATGATATCCTAGACCTTTGGCATCTATATTTTCTGCTCTTTATTAAGCTGTCAGCCCATGCTGACAGCTTGTCCAAGTCCCCTCTACCTATATCTGCAGTCCGCGTGTGACAGGAAGCCTAATTGATTTGCTTGTTGACGCCGGAGGCAGCTAGTTTATTGTGCACCCCATACTCATCCTGTGAGCGGTAGCGCAAAAGCATTACAGAGGGCACAAAAGGTCTTTATCAGACCTCATCTTAGACTATTATATAAACAATTTCATCTATCCTTCACACCTTATAGTTACATGTCAGCTAGTTACAGAGGGTGTTCTATTTCAAGAGCTATATATTTACAGTAAGTCATTATACATTAATGGTAGGTCTTATCACTAATACATAATTGTTTGATCAATGGAGATATTACAGTCATATGGGAGCTGCTGTTTATTATTAGTCTTCACAATACTGTGTTTCTTAATCTCATATGTCATTAATCTACTGGAAGCGAAATATGGATACAGCGCAAGGATTTCAGGTATTTTATCCTTGGTAATAAGATAGGTTGTCATATTATACAGCGTGAGCTTAGATTTATCTCTAAATGGCTCAATTTTACTACAATCCAAGATATAGTGTACGAGTGTGTCCCTGTCTTTGTCCACACTTTACACGTATTTACTAAAACAGTTCTATAGGTTTATCAAGGATTTATTTTTATGAGAACTGTGTTTAAATGTCTCGCTTTTTGGACCATGGGAAGTAATGTTTTGTTTCATTTTCCTTTAAACAAGATCTTCAGAGCTGATGCCATACTGATGGGTCCTAGTGACTTAAATTTGTTATGTATAGGCACAATAGCTAAGTTATAGTTTTACAGAACTGTGCCTACGAATTAGAATTTGTTTACATTTTTGAAGAAGTAATAATTTGTTGCTAGACTCGCTTACTTGAAAACTCGAGGAGCGTATCTGTGTATATTTGTTGAAACATTTTCTTTGACACTCGGAGGGTAGTCTAAAAATTTTGTTTGTCGTTTATATGAAATGTCTAGTCCGTAGGTGGGTTACATAGACAACGGGATACACTCGTTTCTCTGTGTACATCCACTGAGAACTTCATATCCAGACTAGCGTTTCTCAATCGTGATTCCGCAAGTGGTCGCCACTAGGTTTTCAAGAATTAGTGATAAATAGGCTGATGCTAATTAGCCTATTTTAATGTATTTTTATGAAAGATCCTGCTATTCATAGGAAAGCAATTGAAATATTACTTCAGTTTTCACCTTAAATGTGTGAGCAAGCTTTTTCTCAACTAGTATCAAGAGTAAAGACAGATATCGTTTCTCCTCAGTTGAAAATTAAAATTAAATGCGCCTGACTAAAATGATTACAGTTCGACCCCAAGTTAAGAATTTGTGGACCAAAAGACAAGCTCAGGTTTCACATTAGAGAAACACAAATTTCATTAACTACATTGACTTGAAAAATAGCATTGTCTTGCCCCACATAATTGGTTATATTTCCTTAATTTATCTTGTGCTTTTTTTATCATTGTTAATGCTTATTTTTTGCATTCACAGATATAGATGAGTTTTTGTGATTAATATATAACTTTAAGCAAGGGTTCCTTGAGACATGAAAATCAATTCAAGAGTTCCGCAAGTGGAAAAAGCAATCCACTAATCCTAGACTATATTTAGGACTAAATTATACTTGTTGGTTGCTGAAGAGGCTATTGTGGTAGCCTGATCCCGCAGAGGCTCGTAGTCATTAAGCCGAAGCCAAAAACTCATTAGGGTAGATTTGAGAGATTTCTTTCCACAATAGCTCACATTTTTCCAAATGATGTAATTATGATGGCAGAATTTTAAGTATTTGGGGAATTAAGAGAAATAATTGGCTGTTAGTCTTAAAATTGACTATTCGTGATTACCTACTGACTGATTATATTCCTTGATTATCAAAAAAAAAGACTATAGCAACTGATGCATCCAGATTTCAACTAATTTCTGATATCTTCATTCCATCCTAATCTTTGTGCCTATTCTCGCATTTCTCACTTCCCTTCCAATTCGCCCCTGAAGATCATCTTTCCTATGAAGCCGTGCTGTGAGCACCCGAGGATATTTATGCTGTATCTGATGGAAAAGTTGATGCTACGAAGACCTGAGGGGCCAGATTCACGAAAGCACTTACGAACGTGTACATCTTTCCTCAATCTTTGACGGCTTTGATAACATTTATTAAACAATTTACAAGCATGAAAACTTGCCATTCAACTGTCGGTATTGTTATAAATAGCCTCCTGGTGCTTCGGAGCTCATTAACTGTTTAATAATTGTAAACAAAGCCGCCAAAGATTGAGAAAAGATGTACAGGTTCGTAAGTGTTTTCGTGAATCTGGCCCCGGCGTGTGCGGGGGGACTAATATATACAACCAAAAAATAAAATAAAATTGAAGGAAAATGTAGCAGGATAATTACAAAAATATTATGACAGTATTGTCGACGTGGTTGTTCTATCAGATCTGAGCATTATGAAGGCCATAGCTGCCTTTCTGATCACACACGTTGCCCTAAAGTCAAATTCAAATTCAAAAGTAAGATTTAATATTGTAAGATTATTATGTAAGATAATAATAATAAGATAAAGATTATGCAAGATTAAGAAAGTAAGATTTTATGTTGTTACCACAGATTAACACTATTCTCAAACCCGCTTTTTATGATTCTGACGCCCTTGGCTTACGAGAGGCGGTGGAGGTATATTTAGCTAGGATATATTATTTTGTGTACACACAGCTACAGCCCCGCTCCTGTGCCAGGTAAGTCCTCTACGGGCTCACCATAGCCCGTGCTACTTGGAACTTTTTGATCCCAGTAGCTGAATCTATAACAATAATAACTTTGTGTAGTGAGGTTAAGATTGTCTCAGCGATGCAATTGTACATTTTATTTTAGGTATCGCTTCAGTTATCGCAAAGCAACCCCCGCCCCTCCTCAGCTCCTTATCCCCATGTCATACATCTTGTATGAACGAGAAGTGAGCGCCCCGCGATGTTAAGCAGAGGCGCTCTGACGAGTCTGTGGGACAGTGAATCCTCTAGAGTTGTCACGTCGCAAAAATGATGTACTAAATTGCCTGGGGCCAGATTCACGAAGCAAGTTACGCAAGCACTTTCGAACGTGTACATCTTTCCTCAATCTTTGACGGCTTTGGTTATATTTATTAAACAGTTTACAAACATGAAAACTTCCCAATCAACTGCTGTTATTGTTATAAACAGCCTCCTGGTGCTTCGGAGCTCATTAACTGTTTAATAATTGTAAACAAAGCCGCCAATGGTTGAAAAAGCTGTAAAGGTTAGTAAGTCCTTGCGTAACTGCTTAGTGAATCTAGCCCTAGAACCTAACCTATACTATCCGAAGAACCCACGCGTAGAAAACGAGGATGTGAGCAGCTATGATTTATACTACATCACTTTTTGTCCGTTTAGGGGTTCTGACGTTATTAGAGAAGACAGGGTAGAAATAGCCTAATCTACTCTATCCCTTTGAGATGCATTTTATTGTTTAAGTAAACGTAGATGAACTTGGGTGAACCACCTGTAACCCTTCCAGCAAACCAACACAGTTCCCAAATGAAGTTGTCGATTATACAGCTATAGCGAAGAGGACCTTGATAACCTTGAGGATACAGAATGAGCTGACGACGCTGTCTGCTCGAGCATAATCAAATATAAAGAGTGTGGCGATAGTGTAAACTATGTGATTAGCGTCAACTGAATATTATAAAGTATTTTTTTTTTTAGCTGAGATTACCCTGTTTATTCTTGAATGATAACAGCTGAAGAAGGCTGCGAGGGTTGAGATGCGAGGCTTTTTGGTCCCAAAGAAACTCTTAACAATTCCAGTTTCATAGAATTTCGTTTGGAATTTAACACCGCTAAATTGTGTTATTAACCGCAGTAAGTATTGAATATTTCCTCTGTTAGTTTATGCAACAGTGTGGGGAGAGGTGACGGTGCTCTGCAGTATTCACCACTGCACAGGACTGTATTCCATACTGCACAGAACCCCCTCTCCCATATTGCACAGGATCTCATTTGCTCGCTCAGTGTTCACGCTTCGTGTGACGCATATTCAGGCTGGCATGTTCTAAAAAAAAAAAAAGCTTCTTTGCTCATTGGAGACTTATAAAGCATTAAATAAAGATATAATAAGTCGTGGTAGCTTTTTTTTAATGAAAGCTGTCTCAGTAGATCCATCATTTTCGCTGAGTAAGTGGTCTCACCTTCACGCATGCGCGCTCTGAAGGTGAGCGCATGCGCACTTTTGTCAACCTTTTCCCACTACCACTCATAGGATGGTAGTGCGGAGCGCACACTCACAGGATGGTACTGTGGGCGGACTGAGGGATTCAGGGCTGAGGGGAGGAACTGAAGCGGATACAGTGCAAGTGAATAATTCAGGAAGAGACACGGCAGGTTGTGGGTGTCGGGATGATGTTTAAGTCAGGCTGGTGGGAGGGACTGATTGTGTGGGAGAGGTGATGGAGAGGGGAGAGCAATGTGGAATGACCGCCATGTGTGTCGGTTTTGAAGATGAACTCACATGGGAGGGAGGAGCCGGAGTTGTGTGTTGGGGGAAAAATTCGGCGTTCTGTGGACATTTTTCTGAATATTGCAAAACAGGATTCGCATATCCTGTACCGAAAATTTTCTACGTAATGCAACACTTACACAATTTATGTAATTTATAACTTCTCGAGTTTGTTAAAAAAAGCACTTTAATAACGTGTGACTGAGTGCTCAATAACTCGCTATACAATGTGGGGACCCGCCCAGCCCTTGTGGGTGCGCAATGTGGGAACCCGCCCAGCCCTTGTGGGTGCGCAATGTGGGGACCCGCCCAGACCCACCATAGCCCGCACGGACTATGGTGAGCCCGTAGTGGACTTACCTGGCACAGGAGCGGGGCAAGTAGCACGGACTATGGTGAGCCCGTAGTGGACTTACCTGGCACAGGAGCGGGGCTGCGTGTGTGGAGTACAGATTGATAAAGATTAAGCCACCCAAGAGGTGGCACGGGCATGAATAGCCCGTAAGGTGGAGTACACGTGACAGGCTTTGTTTATACCAGCAGTACACCTGTTATCGGAATACACACACACCTGGAGTGTCGTAAGGATTTCAAGGTTATCACGTTTTCTACCCAGCCTTCCCGAGCAGTTGACGCTTGCGGGGGGGGGGGGGGGGGGTCCATTACAGCCGTAATTGCCCGGACGGTAATATTTTTTCTGTAATTTGCTACTAACAACCGTCCCTCGTCTTGGTGGTGCTCAAATTTTAGAATAATATGAGAGACGGTCCCTCCCCCCCCCCCGTGCAACAAAGACCGTGACCAATTACTTTCTTAGGAGGTTGTTAAAGAATTCGCAATTACAACCGTCTGGCCGGTTTATTTTCGGCGAGAAGCGACGTGTAAGATAATCGTGGGAGTGTGAAATGGACGGAGGCTTGTCATACAAGCCTAACAATACAATACAATACAATTTTATTTAGGTAAGGTACATACATACAATAAATTTTTACAAGGATTGGTTGACTTATAGGTAGAGCTAGTACATACAATGCCTAAAGCCACTATTACACAAAGCCGTAACCTTTCTCCGCCTTCTGCCGTATCACACACGCACTCTTGATAGGTTAAGGCTACTTCAGTTTGAGTGGGAGATGTTATTCTTCTTCTTCTGAGGTGGTCTCTTTGCCCTCCCACCCGTTGTGGCCCATGGTAGTACTTCAGAGGTGGTCTTCCAGTCATTGTTGTGTTGGTTTCAAGTGAAGGATGTCTCTAATTGCAGAAATTAATATTCGTCTAATAGCCCAGTCAAGTTAAGCTGGTGACTAAAGCTCACTTAAATTATCAGAAGCTCAACCCAGTTAGTAACCAGGAGAAGTTACAGCAAGTTGAGCTTTTTGTTCAGCGAGAGTGTGTCAGTCCGTCATGGCGTGGACTCTTGGAGAGGAGGAGGGGACCAGCAGCTGTAAGTGATAACCCTGTGACAAGGATAATTGCCATCTGCCTACCACCACCAACACGTCGACCACCTAAATTGCCTTCTCCATCACCACTTGTCTGTCGTAGTTACGTGTCACAAAGGAGGTCTTGCAGACGCTGCTTTAATGTCTGTCATAAGTAGGATCGAAATTATCTGTTAGCTGTAGTCACTGGTCTGGTTTTCAAATCAAAATCAAATGTTTATTTAGGTAAGGTACATACATACAAGAGATTTTACAAAGAGTGATGGATTTATAGATAGGGCTAGTACATACAATGCCTAAAGCCACTATTACGCAAAGCGTTTCGGGCATGAAAAACTTAAATGGCTAAAGCTTAATACTAATTGAGCATAAAGAATAAAAGTTTTGGCCCGCGGACGCTTGGGCCGATTTGATTTTTGAATCTGAAGAACACATGGTGATTAAATATTGACGACTACTGCTACAGTAACTACATATACAGTAAGACTTACTGTTAGCAGCGGTCTTAACCTAAATACCAAATCGATCAACTGATTTTCCTCTTGTAGGTTTGGGAGAAATGAGTTATAATCGAACTGTAAAGATCATTGTCCACTGCAAGTTAAGAAAAGTCTTGTAACACTGGAAAGGTGCACAAAGAAAACACACAAACGTGATGTATCGGCGGGAAAATCGGGAGCAGTCATGAGGATTCAGTTAAATCACAGGTTGCTCTACTTTTTACCATGTCGTGGTGTAGTGGCGTGTGCTTGGGAGTATCCAGTGCATAGGTTCGAATCCTCCTGACAGCTCCTACTGATTTTGCTCACTGGAAAGGTGGCAGCATCACCATCTCATTACACTCGAGAAAAATGATTCATTAGGCTCCCTAAGTCGGGTCGGGTCACACACTCAGAAGAATGGCACAGAAAATAGGGAAGTAGTTAACTATAAGAAAGAGAAAATAAAAAAGCGAGGAGGAGCAGCGGTAAAAGGAATAACATAAAACGTGAGCAGAAAAACAGAAACGAACAAAAAAAAGGTGCATGGATATATATTACTAAGGCTTTCATCTTTTCCCGGGAGCCAGAGTCTCCAGGTGATTGACAACTTGACCGCCGCCACCTGACGCCTCACGCTGGAATATACTCCAGGAAGGGCTTATTTTTGGCCTCGGAAAATGAAATATTAAGCCAAAAGAAATACACAACACTAGGGTTCAATGGAAAATAAACGCGCTTAAAGAAAACGCGGCTCTCGGGCCTGCAATAAAAGGCGGGTTGCCAGTTTTAAAACGGTAAACAGTAACTTTAAATTTAAAAAAAATCTCAAATCAGAAGCAGATAAAAAAAATTAAGGAAATATATAAAAAAAAGAATAGTGTTTTAACGACGATATATTTAATATCTCTTCCCCCCCCCCTTCAACCGGGATAAAAATTGCCCATAATATGACAGTCGTGAAAAGCAATGTTGCCACATCCTCCCCCTGTCAGTTCTCATTATAGCCCTGTCTTGTCTAAGTGTTGAGGACAGTGTTGCCACCACCTGCTTGGGGGGGCCTTACCATTTTGAGTTTTTTTCTTATTTAAAAAAAAAAGAGGATTACCATAACCAGCCTTTTTAATGTTATATAATTGATTCTACCATATCATGTTTTCTGACTAGACATTTGAAGTCTCGTTAGCTTCAAAGCAACTTTCATTAGTGATAATGAAACAATCGTTAGCTTTGGAAGTGTACAGAACCAGTGTTGTTACAAGGTGTTTTTTTTTTTTTTTACATGCAAGCATGCGAAGAAATACAATAAAATCAATAAAAGCCGAGAACAAAGCAGAGCACCACAAACTCACAAAGTACAAAAGAACAAAGGTACACAAAACACTGGCCTGAAGGGCCGACCCCACAAAAAAAAAATACTCAATATAAATAAAAGGACAGCATAATCGCAATACAGAAAACATATACACTATACATAACAAACACCGGAGCACGCAGGAACCGGGAAAACGAACCCGCCCCACCCACCCACACACACACACACACACACACACACACACACACACACACACACACACACACACACACAGGCCTCGTAGCCTGGCCTCGTGAGGGGCCTCGTAGCCTGGTGGATAGCGCGCAGGACTCGTAATTCTGTGGCGCGGGTTCGATTCCCACACGAGGCAGAAACAAATGGGCAAAGTTTCTTTCACCCTGATGCCCCTGTTACCTAGCAGTAAATAGGTACCTGGGAGTTAGTCAGCTGTCACGGGCTGCTTCCTGGGGTGTGTGTGTGATGTGGGAAAAAAATAAAAAAAAAAATAGTAAGCAGTTGATTGACAGTTGAGAGGCGGGCCGAAAGAGCAAAGCTCAACCCCCGCAAAAACACAACTAATAAACACAACTAGTAAACACACACACACACACACACACACACAAAACAAAATTACACACAAAACCGCACCCCACAACCATGCACACTAATGGAAAACAACCCACAACATACAGCCAAACAAAGGAATCAAGGATCATACCTCACAGGGAACTTAACCAAAGGATACCTATTCTTAAAGACCTCCCAAATCAAATATTCCATGTCAGTAGGGAGTCGATCCCCCTTCCGCTGTGGGGCCCGCATAAACTCAGGAATCACCAAATCAGGCGGAAACGGCCACTTCCGAAGCTCGCTGGCGCAAGTCGCATAACGAGGCAGGGGATCACGAAACGCCTCCTCCTTGGAAGCAGAAGACACGGAAGAAGCATACGTAGGCCGCCGAGACGGCCATGCTGCCGAATGCACAGGAGAAGGTGACGGTGACGTGATGGTAACACCTCCACCGGTACCGCAGAAGCTACAGAAGAGACGGCTGGAGACAGAAGAGGCGACAAGACCGCCGCCGACGAAACGGAACGAGGAAGGGGGGGCTCGGACCCCCCAGAGCGAGCAGCCTTTTTCAAGACCACCACCAGGTCTCCACACTCACCACAAATCTCAGCAGGGGGAACCACCCCCACGAAGAACCGGAACCATCTGACACAGGCGACGCACCCGAACCAGGACCCGCAAACACCCCACCAGAAGGGGAGGCCGATACACCAGCACCAGCATCCGCAGGCAAATGCACCTACGCCACCACCGTAGATGGCAACGCATCCTGAGCCACCCTACCATTGCTGGAAAATCCACAGTCGTTGAACTCGCCAACATCAGCCCACGAAGCAGAAGAACGACGGGAACGCTTGGGCTCCGGCCGTACATCATCAGAGCCGGAGGCGGACCCAGAAACACGGGCCCCACAAGCCGGGCGGACCGACGCACGACGCAAGATGTCAGCAGCCTCAACCACAGGGGGAACCGGGCCGCACACAGCAGGAGGCGCGTCCGCCACCCCACCACCCATCACAGTCGGGACACAAGTCAAGGGAGCAGGGCCATGCGCAGTAGCAGGAGACGAGGAAGCGGAGGGCGCTGACGACGCAGAGATCGCCCGGAAGACCCTCGGGAGCAGTCGGAACATCGACTGGAGCAAGAACCGCCGACGGCGCCACAACACCTGAAGGCATACTCGGAGACACAGTGGGAGCCTCGGCAGCGATCGGGACGTCCACCTCCTCACCCAAAGAGTCCTCCTCTACAGGGAGCGGTGGGAAATCCTCTTCCTTAAACATGTTCATGGGAGCAGTTGCAGCCTCGGTGCACCCAGCAGCCTGATTCCCCAACAGGCCACAACGAAAACATGTCCATGGTTGCCGGGCATAGTACACCTGTACGTAGTACCCTAAAAGCCGGATAGAAGATGGAATGTCCGACCTCAGGCGCATCCCTAGGGTACGAATGTTGGTCCTCATACCCATAAGCTTGCCAGAAGACAGCGTGTGCATTCGCACACTAACGACGGCGCCAAACCTCTGGAAGAAACGCCAGAAGAGGGTCTCGGGAAACTCCATGGGGGCCCCATGGACACTCGCATACGTCATGGCACCGCTACGATCCGTAATGGACACAGATCCGGTGCCATCCTGCAGCTGCAAGGTACGTCCCTCATACCTCCGGCGAAAGCCACGGTACACCGCTTCTCCCACAAACTTTATAACTACATGATGAGCAGTTACCAGCTCAACACCGTAGATGTCCATTACCGGGATATGGAGCATGTCACACATGACAAGCTCCACTACAGGGTCTCCCACACGTCCAGTAAACTCCAATCCCACGGAGTTGACCCTCACAACAGGGGGAAGATGTCCGCCCATCACAAACGCACCACGTCCACACCGACCAGGAGGGAACAGCATGGAGGGTAGACACACCCACACCCCCTGCCGACTAAAGCGGCAAACACCCCAACTACCAGAGAGGCCAGGCGACACGTCTGCACCTCACGGCTGCTAGAGCGCCAAAGGTGTTCTTTGTGACCACACCTAGGAACAGTAAAGCCACTTGAAGCTTTGTAATATTTAGTCCAGCCCATCCTCCAAACAAAGACCCAGAAGTAATTCCATGCACCCGCCAAACCCGTTGTTTATGAACGAAAAACGGTTTACACACGACTCGCAACTGCTGTCATTCGAACACTTCCAGAGCAAGTGCTTCGCTGACGAATTTTGTTCAAACCACAACGCTATAAATGCTTCACCCACGTACTACAAATACAAATAATCGCCAACAGAACCTAAACGCCTAACCTAACCTATGCCTGTATATGCACAATACACTAATATATTACAATATATGATTTATATTTGAGAAAATTCCTGTTTTGAATGAAGAGCATGTTAAAATTTATGAAAGCGTTTGTGGGGTCGACCGCTGGATGGAATGGACTTGGTCTGAGGACAAGTTGCACGTGGTTGGGGCGAGGTGGCAGACGTCTCGTGCAACACACTACATATCTCATAGCGTTTCGGGCAAGTCCTTAATCCTAATTTACACACGCACACACGCACGCGGGCCTGGTGGATAACGCACAGGACTCATAATTCTGTGGCGCGGGTTCGATTCCCCCAACCAGGCAGAAACAAGTGGGCAAAGTTTCTTTCACCCTGAATGCCCCTGTTACCTAGCAGTAAATAGATACCTTGGAGTTAGTCAGCTGTCACGGGCTGCTTCCTGGGGTGGGTGTGTATGTGTGGTGTGGAGAAAAAAAAGTAGTTAGTAAACAGTTGATTGACAGTTGAGAGGCGGGCCGAAAGAGCAAAGCTCAACCCCCGCAAACACGACTAGGTGAATACACACACACTAGGTGAACGAGGCAGGGGTAACGCATTAGGTGAACAGGTACATCTAGCAATCAGGGTGAAAGAAACTGCCCTATTTGCTTCCGCCTCCGCCAGGGATCGAACCCGGACCCTTAAGGCTACGGACCCCGAGCGCTATCCACTCAGCTGTCAGGCCGTTTAGTTTAGTTCATTTATTATGCACCCCATACCCATCTTGTGGGCGGACACTAAGCCGGTTAGGCAATATATAGCTCGCCCTTCCATAATGTGGGGGACGACCCTGCAGCCCTCTACACGCCTCTCCCCAGTGTGGGGACGACCCTGCAGCCCTCTACACGCCTCTCCCCAGTGTGGGGACGACCCTGCAGCCCTCTACACGCCTCTCCCCAGTGTGGGGACGACCCTGCAGCCCTCTACACGCCTCTCCCCAGTGTGGGGACGACCCTGCAGCCCTCTACACGCCTCTCCCCAGTGTGGGGACGACCCTGCAGCCCTCTACACGCCTCTCCCCAGTGTGGGGGACGACCCTGCAGCCCTCTACACGCCTCTCCCCAGTGTGGGGACGACCCTGCAGCCCTCTACACGCCTCTCCCCAGTGTGGGGACGACCCTGCAGCCCTCTACACGCCTCTCCCCAGTGTGGGGGACGACCCTGCAGCCCTCTACACGCCTCTCCCCAGTGTGGGGACGACCCTGCAGCCCTCTACACGCCTCTCCCCAGTGTGGGGGACGACCCTGCAGCCCTCTACACGCCCTCTACACAGTGTGGGGGACGACCCTGCAGCCCTCTACACGCCTCTCCCCAGTGTGGGGGACGACCCTGCAGCCCTCTACACGCCTCTCCACAGTGTGGGGGACGACCCTGCAGCCCTCTACACGCCCTCTCCACAGTGTGGGAGACGACCCTGCAGCCCTCTACACGCCTCTCCCCAGTGTGGGGGACGACCCTGCAGCCCTCTACACGCCTCTCCACAGTGTGGGGGACGACCCTGCAGCCCTCTACACGCCTCTCCACAGTGTGGGGGACGACCCTGCAGCCCTCTACACGCCTCTCCACAGTGTGGGGGAGGACCCTGCAGCCTTGACTCCGTGCTTTAGATTTCCAAGAGCTTCTCTCTTCAAAAATGTGTGTCCCAGAGGTGCGTAATTCTCGGAAGGATGATGATAGAGCCGATTATGCTTCTTTGAAATGATATACAGGTATTAAGTTTTAATTCCCGCACGTTGAAAGGACTTGCATAACCAGATTATACAAATGATTTGCAAATGAGATCTTCAGAAGTGGTCAATGGGTTTCGTTAAGTAACTTGGCTTACTAAATGTTCAATTACGACGTTTTCTAATTTTTAATAACTGGTTAATTTAACTGCGAATTTATCCACACAAAATAGAACCTGAAACAATGAATATATGACAACTCATTCTTAGGCAAGGCTCATGTATACATCTAGCGGCCGACCTCAAAGACCCATTATTCAGTTTAGTTACTTGGAGAAACGGCCGGGAGCAACGGGTAGCTAGGAGGCGGAACCAAGGAGTCGAAGTTCTACTCCCTCGCAGGCACATCTAGGTGTGAACAACTAGACGAGAATCCTCTAGTAGCCACCGCCGGGGCCTCGTAGCCTGGTGGATAGCGCGCAGGGCTCGTAATTCTGTGGCGCGGGTTCGATTCCCGCACGAGGCAGAAACAAATGGGCAGAGTTTCTTTCACCCTGAATGCCCCTGTTACCTAGCAGTAAAATAGGTACCTGGGTGTTAGTCAGCTGTCACGGGCTGCTTCCTGGGGGTGGAGGCCTGGTCGAGGACCGGGCCGCGGGGACACTAAAGCCCCGAAATCATCTCAAGATAACCTCAAGATAACCGCCCGCCGGACCGTCCGACCGACCGCCCGCCGGACTGTCCGACCGCCAGCCCTGAAATCAGTACACTCCCTACCTCTACAACCGCGTTCCCTACCTCCCCAGCGCAGTATAAAACATGACTCTTAGCAGAGACGCTCATTGTACCACTTACGGGCTATTCATGCCCGTGCCACCTCTTGGGTGGCTTAATCTTTATCAATCAGAGACGCTCACACGGGAGACATCTCCCGTCACGCAGGGTGCAGTCGCACCTCCACAGATCTCCAGTATCAGCTCTTGATATTGGTAATGGCTCAAAAGGGTCACCACCACTTACGGGCTATTCATGCCCGTGCCATCTTTTGAGTGGCTTAATCTTCATCAATCAGAGACGCTCAGTTGTCGTCGTAGAGCCATGACACTGCCCTTCACACTGTAGCCTCTGCCCTCACTTCCTGATCACTCCTCGTGGGCCCATGTCACACATTCCCTTCCTCCTGTCAGTAGAGGGATATCCACAAGGTATATATACACCGTGAACCGTGCCCCGCTTATCGCTGTATATACGCTAAAAAGATTAATCCAGAAATGCCCCCCTCCCGCACGGGAATCGAACCCGGGATCCTCGAATGTGAGTTGAGAATGAAACCTAGTGTACTTGCTAACATATTTGTGCTACTTAGTCCTGTCGGATTGGCGTGTTCTTTTTGATAACTGTTTACCATCACAATTATAGTTTGCCATTTTCTTTGGGATTAAAATGTCTGACATATTCTAATTTTCCTTTGTTCGTCTACGAAGGGGAAAATGGTAGATCCAAGAATCTTCGGAGGTGGAGAGACATGGCAATTTCAGCCAATCAGGGGAGAGTCAATCCCGTGATCAAATTTGATTGGCTAGAATATGCCAGATGAAGCGTCAGCGCCAATCACAGGGGGTAGCCGGTCTTTCGTCCAGCAGGGGAAGATTGGTTTACCTGAACAAAGGCATTCATTCTCGTTCCAGGGGTCTTCAGGGGTTGTTCGTCAGAGTAACGCAAGGTGGTGAATGAAGTTCTTCTGGTGTAGGAGGGCCAGTGAATCACCTGTGGATGGTTCGGTGAGACGATTGTCGGGACGAGGACTTTTGGGGTGATCAGCGCTCTCTCTCTTGCTCTCTTCCTCGCGCTCTCTCTCTCTCTCTCTCACGTTTGCTTCAATGGTGGAAAAAACAGGAATGGTAACATTCACTGTGGAGTGTCTCTGAATAGTGTAGAGAGAGGGAGGGAGGAAGCAGCTCGTAACAGCTGTCTTACTCCCAGGTACCTATTTTACTGCTAGGTAACAGGGGCATCAGAAAGAAACTCTGCCCATTTTATTTCTGCCATCACCGGGGATCGAACCCAAACAAGGATTACGAGTCCAGAGCACTGTCCCCTCAGCTATTAGGCCCCACCCCCGCAGTCAGTGAGTACCATTCCACCGCTGGTTATTTGGGATGGTAATCATCCACACAAATAATTATCATCCTTCCTATTAAGACGGCCACGGTGGTGCAAGGAGCTCCCGCCAAACACACACCGAAACTACGACGTTATCTTCAGGTTATCTTCAGATGATTTCGGGGCTTTTTAGTGTCCCCGCGGCCCGGTCCTCGACCAGGCCTCCACCCCCAGGAAGCAGCCCGTGACAGCTGACTAGCACCCAGGTACCTATTTTACTGCTAGGTAACAGGGACATAGGGTGAAAGAAACTGCCCAATGTTTCTCGCCGGCGCCTGGGATCGAACCCAGGACCACAGGATCACAAGTCCAGCGTGCTGTCCGCTCGGCCGACTGGTTCCCTCGGTTATCAATTTATATTCCAAATTCTTTCCTCCCATTCAATAAAATAGTGGAGATCAACCCATTTTTCCCCCTTCAACCAAGTACAGTGCCTTAAGCCAGACTGATGCAGAACTATTCACAGCACAAAGAGTGCTGGGAAGACGGGACACCACGAGCGTAGCTCTCATCCTGTAACTACACTTAGGTAATTACATTTAGGTAATTACTGGTGTAGCAAATTCGTCCTTTAAACTAATGCGCCTTATTGTGTGGGTTATAGTCCTCCCCAACGTGCAAAATACGGGGTAATTTGAAAAGTAGCGGCTCACAGATATATCGAGGGTTTTCTATTCGTAGGTTGTTTGGGTTAGGTGGGTGGCTTGGGTTCATGCGTCTTAGCACTTATTTTGTTCGTTATGGTAAATGCAGAGAACGAGGTGACCCCTTCAGCTCTCTATTGGTATTGTTAGGACAAGCGGAGTTGGCGGTGACAACGAGTCGGCCGCTGTGCGGGGAGCCGTCGGCCGCTGTGCGGGGAGCCGTCGGCCGCTGTGCGGGGAGCCGTCGGCCGCTGTGCGGGGAGCCGTCGGCCGCTGTGCGAGGAGCCGTCGGCCGCTGTGCGAGGAGCCGTCGGCCGCTGTGCGGGGAGCCGTCGGCCGCTGTGCGAGGAGCCGTCGGCCGCTAAACGAGCAGTCTGAGGCCAGTAATACACCGAGCGCGCCAACAACATTTAATAGACCTGAGCAAAGTTAAATCTACACTAGTTATTCCTTCTATCCTACAACTATGTAGGACGAGAGACATCTCTTATCGCCCATCCCCCGTCCTGGCAGCAGAGAACTAGCCCTGGCTCTATCCCTCGAGAAAAAAGTGTTCCTCTCGCCTACTATTCGTCGCCTATCCCCACTTGACCAATCACCACTCTGGCCTAATTTTCCTTTAAGTAAGTGCACCATATGTGCTCTCACAGATTTGATCCAGGGAGCCGGTCGGCCGAGCGGACAGCACGCTGGACTTGTGATCCTGTGGTTCTGGGTTCGATCCCAGGCGCCGGCGAGAAACAATGGGCTGAGTTTCTTTCACCCTGATGCCCCCCTGACCTAGCAGTAAAATAGGTACCTGGGTGTTAGTCAGCTGTCACGGGCTGCTTCCTGGGGGTGGAGGCCTGGTCGAGGACCGGGCCGCGGGGACACTAAAAAGCCCCGAAATCATCTCAAGATAACCTCAAGATAGCATTAAAATTCTTCATATGATACATGTGATGTAACACAAGTATCACATGAAGGTACATGATATAAAATTATAGATAAGTATCAATAATGTTCAAGGACAAAAAAACTCATTCTAGTCAAATTATTTGAAATACATTATTTGGAAAATGGTTATAAAAGGACATATTCCATGATTAAAAACCCTGATGTTGACCAGACCCTGATTTTGAAAAACCCTGATTTTGACCAGACCCTGATTTTGAAAAACCCTGATTTTGACCAGACCCTGATTTTGAAAAACCCTGATTTTGACCAGACCCTGATTTTGAAAAACCCTGATTTTGACCAGACCCTGATTTTGAAAAACCCTGATTTTGACCAGACCCTGATTTTGAAAACCCCTGATTTTGACCAGACCCTGATTTTGACCAGACCCTGATTTTGACCAGACCCTGATTTTGACCAGACCCTGATTTTGACCAGACCCTGATTTTGACCAGACCCTGATTTTGAAAAACCCTGATTTTTGGCAATGGCTTTATGAAGTGTATTTTTTGTATTTTAATTACATGATGCATTTTATAAAAAAAAACAGCCCAGCCTTTATAAATGAGACTACCTATAGTTATTATGGAAGGAATGTATAAAATTTGAAGTACTGTTGTACTTTTAGTACAACAGTACTTTTTTAAGTACTGTTGTACTTAGAGAGCCACGGGTTGTACAGTGTTCTACAGAGCCAGAGAAAGAACGCAACAACCAAATTAAACTCTATATAGAGCATATCCCACACACACACACACACTTACTCATTTAGTCTTATGATTCACCATATTAGATCTAGGATTACTTATTTAGCTTAAAAAGTAAACCTAGATCTAATATGGTTTACCGTGTTTAAGATTGTCTTCAATATACCTGTAGACCGTTTGAGGTTAAAACAGTCTACATTTTCTATATTCCATCCACAGTAGCTATTGGTACAGAACCATAATTTTTCCAGGATGGATTATAGCAAGCATATTCGTGGATGAAAGTTCCTTCCTGGAATCGAACTCTGGTAAAATAATGGGATTTGAGAGTAATATCTACTGTCCATAATTATTTAGTGACCAGACAGCTATTGGCCCTACTTGAGGTCGATCTCGAACCCATTGTTGATGTGACGACTTATATTGAATTTTGTAACTAGCTCATCAAGATTGTAACTTGCTTAGCTAAATGAATTGTGGGGTTCAGTCCCTGAGCCCATTATGTGCCTCTGTAACCCTTTCCACTACCGCCCACAAGATGGGTATAGGGTGCATAATAAATGAACTAAACTAAAAACTATTGGCCCTAGACGGATAGAACATGTTCTTAATCCGGATAGACCTGCGTTCGTCTGGCGGAGCGGTTGTAACAACTACAGGGCACAGACTTGTGTGTGTGTCCTCTCCTGTAGCACCATCAGTTTCGATAGATTCTCTGGATAGCGGGAGATTGACTAATCTGTATGATATCCAGTATGATATCTGCTCCTCAGTAAATGTTTCTTGATGTGAACGGCATGCGAGCAGCACTCCGTGAATTATAAAAAGCCTACATCGTTGCCAGTGTCCTCTCACCACCACTCTTTAAATAATAATACGCAATGAAATGCTGGCACTCCGGTTATTACTTAACGAAGCTGTGCCTTGCCTCATGTATGAAAAGCCAATCAAATGCCGAGACTCCAGTGAATAATTCACTCTGATGTCCGGTCGTTATATCCGCGTCTCTGAGATGAGAGATTCTGTACAGTGTCGTCACCGGGGTAATGCAAGATGACTCGGCTGTAGTTCTGTATTGTCACCCGGTAATACTAATAATAATATTAATAATGTTTATTCAGGTAAAAGTACACGCATACAAAATGAGTTACAAACTGAATGTTGGATTTCTTAGATGGAGATAGTACATACTATTTCCTAAAGCCACTAATACGCACAGCGGTTAGGGCAATACAAGATGAAGCAACTGTAGGTATGTGTTCTGGGGACACACACACACACACACACACACACACACACACACACACACACACACACACACACACACACACACACACACACACACACACACACACACACACACACACCACACACACCACACACACCACAGACAGACAGACAGACAGACAGACAGACAGACAGAGAGACAGACAGACAGACAGACAGACAGACAGAGAGACAGAGACACACATTTTGACACAACTAAGATAACGCGAGAATAATAATTTATGTAATGCATAAAAACCTATGCGACGAAAGGTGCTTCGTTTGCTCCTGATTGTACTGTGTTATCAAAGACTGTGGAATAGTGCAATGATTAAGGATATGGGGTATTATTGTTGTTATAGATTCAGCTACTCTGAAGTAGTTTCGATAGTAGTTTCCAAGTAGCACGGGCTATGGTGAGCCCGTAGTGGACTTACCTGGCACAGGAGCGGTGCTGAATGGCATGGGGTAGCGGGGAATATCGTAAGCTGTATCACAGGGATAACTCGGCGTCGTTCCCCGATCTGTGATGAGGCTTTATAATTTATTAAAGTCACCGTTGATATTGTCGGTTTCCTTATCGGGAGAACGGGGTGCAGGGGGGAGGGGAGCAGCAGGGAATGGGGATGGGTTTGGCTCGTGTAGATGCTAGTTAAGGTGTTGTGGCGTAGTTACAAACATCTACGTAGTTGAGGATATTTTACAGGAGGGTCAGAGGAAGCCACACACAACCCCCAAGGGACACCCACCGCTCTCTTGGCGCTTCCCCGCGTGCATGGGGTTACCAAGAGTTTCCTGAGCGTCACCCGATACCTAATGCCAGCATTTATTCCTTCTAATACTCCCTGGGATATCAGTAATTTCCCTGACAGAAGGCATTGTAGTTCCGGGTTCGATGCTTGGAAAGGGTAGGACGGCTGGCACCGATACATCACAGCTTCCTGTATTCAGCAACAGTGTGTGTGTGGACCTGGCTGTAGCGTATAGTTAGTAGCTGTGGGAAGGGTCACAGCTTCAGTCGGTAATAAACAGTCATACTACTGGTAGAGAGAGTGGGTACACACACTCCTGCTGCTGCAACAATTTACCTAAGTTTAACTGAGAGCCACCAACTCTTTTTATTGACCACGACAGGGTCTGAATTTTAAACTGAAGTACTGTAATAGCTGCATCGACAGCTCAGACGGGTAGGCGGTTCCACAGGCTTACAACCCTTTGGGTGAAAGAACATCTCCTGTTTTCAGCCATACATTGTGGCTAGTTGACCTTGAAGCTGTTACCTCTTGTATGTGTTACATTTGACCTTTTGAGGAAGTGGTCTGGATTAATATTCTCCATCCCGGTCAGTATTTTAAAGGTTTCGACGCGATACAACCCTGTCGTGTCTATCTTGCAGAGTTGTGGCCCTCAACCGTTCCTGGTATGAGAGTCGACTTAGGTCTGGGAGGATTTATGTAGCTCTTTGTACGTTCTCCAAAGCAGATATATGTCCTTCTGAAGATGGTCTCCGTGCTTGGAGACAATAATCCAAGTGCGGACGCCAGTGATTTGTACTGTTGAACAACCACTTTCTTTTCCTTGAAGTCAAAGGTGTATTTGACTATTCCTACGGTTTGGTTGGCTTTTTACTTTTGTTATTATTTTTTATAAAAAAAAAATCAAAATGTTTATTTAGGTAAGGTACATAAAAGAGATTTTACAATGAGTGATGGATTTATAGATAGGGCTAGTACATACAATGCCTAAAGCCACTGTTACGCAAAGCGTTTCGGGCATAAAAAACTTAAATGACTAAAGCTTAATACTAATTGAGCATAAAGAGTAAAATGAAAACATGGAATGAAAACATAGCTGAAAAAGCAGCACAAATACAATTCTGTCGACAAACAGCGCTCTTTAAAAAAAAAACAGACATTGGATGACATTAGAGGGGTAAGGTAGGTTACTGGGAATTTATTAGGTATAGCTTCGTTTTTATCTTAAACTGGTTGAGAGAGATACAGTCTTTAACATGGTTGGGAAGGTCATTCCACAATCTGGGTCCCTTGATTTGTAGAGCATTTCTAGTTTGATTAAGTCGTACTCTAGGAATATCAAAACTGTATTTATTTCTGGTGTGGTGCTCATGGGTTCTGTTACAACCTTCTATGAAGCTTTTGAGATCAGGATTGGCATTACAGTTTAGCGTTTTATATATGTATAATACACATGAGAGAATGTGCAGTGACTTAATGTCTAACATATTCAGAGATTTGAGTAGGGGTACCGAGTGATGTCTGGGGCCAGAGTTGGATATTGTCCTAATAGCAGCTTTGTGTTGAGTAATTAGAGGACGTAAATGATTTTGGGTAGTAGAACCCCAAGCACAAATACCATAGTTCAGATATGGATAGACGAGGGAGTAATAGAGAGTTACCAGGGCAGGGCGGGGTACATAATATCTGATCTTAGAAAGAATGCCAACAGTTTTTGAAACTTTTTTTTTTATATATTTAGAATGTGGCCCTGGAAATTCAGTTTGTGGTCAATGAGAATGCCAAGGAATTTGCCATCTAATTTGTTACAAATTTGGGTATTGTTTATTTTGAGATTTATTTGATTAGAGGATTTATTGCCAAACAGAATATAGAAAGTTTTGTCAATGTTAAGGGTGAGTTTGTTGGCAGTTAGCCAAAGGTGGACTTTATTTAGCTCAGTATTTACTGTGGCATTTAGAGCAAGGGGGTCAGGACTGGAGTAAATGAAGGTTGTGTCGTCAGCAAATAGAATTGGTTTGAGGTGTAGGGAGGCATTTGGAAGGTCATTAATGTAAATGAGAAAGAGGAGAGGGCCAAGTATGCTGCCCTGAGGAACACCAATGTTGATGGGTAGGGTGGGAGAAATTGAATTATTCACAGAAACATACTGGAGCCTGTCAGTAAGGTAGGATTTGAGGTATTGCAGGGAGTGTCCTCTGACTCCATAATGATGTAGTTTAAGAAGAAGGTTTTGGTGGTTGACAGTGTCAAAAGCCTTACGCAGGTCCACAAATAACCCAACAGGGAACTCATTTTTATCAAGAACTGTATGAATCGAGTTAAGCATACTAATAAGTGCATCGTTAGTGCTTTTTTTGGGTCTGAAGCCATATTGGCAAGGGCTAAGTATATTGTGTTTGGCTAGATAAGAGTAAAGCTGCTTTTAGATTAGTTTTTCAACAATTTTTGACAAGTTTGGGAGGATTGATATAGGTCTGTAGTTATTGCGGTTCCCATTTCTTGTGCAACTTTCAATGACTGGTGGCGCTCTCTGGTATGAACAGTGCTTCTGTCAGTCTCCACATGTGTTCAAAAACTCCAGAGACTTAGTACGTACAAGTCACTGTACACCGTACACGGTGTCCTGCGTCACGAGGTTCAGCATAACTGAGGAATAAGCAATCACAACAGTACTGGCGCCGTCAGTACTGCATGGTACGAGTTTTCCAAACAAAAAAATATATAAACAAGAAGTAGAGCTCCCTTCTTTCCCCCCACCTTCCCGGGCCACCCACTTTCAGTGAGAGAATGAAAAACAAAAGCATTTCATCCAGGTAGTTGTTGTTGTTGTTTATAGATTCAGTTACTCGGAACACGTTCCAAGTAGCACGGGCTATGGTGAGCTCGTAGTGAACTTACCTGGCACAGGAACAGACAATCATCCAGGTAGCCTAACTGTAATTTTTATTATAGTTACCCATTAAGATGTTTTCGTTCTCTCTCTTTACTATGCAAGAAAACGGTATTTTATGCAAGACAATTACAATATTTACTTGAACTTACCTGAGGGTCACTATATCTCTAGTGGCCTCCACTAGGATAAGAAGTCTCTACAGTCTCCGTGGTGTAGTGGTAAGACACTCGCCTGGCGTTCCGCGAGCGCTATGTCATGCGTTCGTATCCTGGCCGGAGAGGATTTACTGGGCGCAATTCCTTAACTGTAGCCTCTGTTTAACGCAACAGTAAAATGTGTACTTGGATGTAACAACGATTCTTCGCGGCGGGGATCGTATTCCAGGGCCCTGCCCGAAACGCTACGCGTACTAGTGGCTCTACAAGAATGTAACAACTCTTGTATATATCTCAAAAAAAGCCAGCGCGTCGTGTCAAAGGTCCCCCCATTTTTCCTGAAGATTTTCTAGCGCGGGATTTTGAAATTCAGTAGTGTTTTAAACAGGTATTTTTTTCAATTCAATTTATGCTTATGATTTCAATTAGTATTAAGTTTTAGTCTAAGTTTTTTTTTCCCCACCTTGCCCGAAACGCTGTGCGTATTAGTATTGTTGTTAAAGTTTCGCTACCTAGAACAAAATGTTCCAAGTAGCACGGGCTATGGTGAGCCCGTATTTCCTTGCGGATTAGTGGCTTCAGGCATTGTATGTACTAGCTCTATCTATTAATCCGACATTATGTATGTAACTCATTTTCAATATGTACTTTTACCTGAATAAATATCTTAACTTATCTAGGTGTAAGTGTGGTCAACCTTGACTCCGAGGTCCTTTTCTTCATCAATCTGCTGTAATGTAATGCTATTCATTTGGTAGTCATGACGTGGGTTATGTCTCATATGCAAAAACAAGTTGCCTCAGAAGGAAGGAAGGAAATACATAATCATAATACTGTACAGTATCTGAGAAAATGATTCAAAGAAATGACTCCAAATACGGCCACAGACACGTTTACAATTAGTAGTGAAATGTGAATAGTTATGAATGTTTAAAGAATTTTTTTTTCAATTTACAGTACTGAGAAGAGTAAAGGTTTTGAAAATACTGCATCAGTAAAGGCTTATGAACAAATCCACAAGTGTAGTAAACGCTTGCTGAGATGCACAATGGAGACATGCCATGAAGAGAGACATCCAGTGCAATTTATGGAAATTAGCACATAGTTAAAATGACTAATATTCTAGTAGGTTTCTTATTAATGTTATTAAATAACATGATAGGAATACAGTGTGTGAACATTGGTTGAAGTGTAGAAAATACAAATAGAAAATTTGAGTGATGTTAGATGCAATTCCTCGTAA
This sequence comes from Procambarus clarkii, assembly GCF_040958095.1. Lineage (NCBI taxonomy): Eukaryota > Metazoa > Arthropoda > Malacostraca > Decapoda > Cambaridae > Procambarus > Procambarus clarkii. The sequence continues at coordinate 13,446,813 of NC_091212.1, read as the reverse complement.
AGAAATAAAGATGGTACAGCTATTGTCTATCCTGTAGAATTGGGTTACCAGTTTCAATGTAAAAATAATTCACTGGCAAAGATATCATCACATCATCACAAGATAAGAATAAAAAGCATCTGTGCTTAGACATAAGCTGGTATCTTATAAGGCATCAAGACAGCAGGGTCACAAGTGAAATCGGCCATAAGCAGGGTTACCTTGCGATGATTTCGGGGCTTAATGTCCCAGCGGCCTGGACCTAGATTCAGGAAGCTCTGTGTATTTCTTCGTAAGTGGGTTTGCTACGAAGGTTCCTAAGTGCGCCCTAAGAAGATGCTTAGGTGCGATTCAATAAGGTATACAGTACTTAGGAAGAAAATTGTTGGTTCACCTGCGTGCCGATAGAGGTCACTACTGTGTTTCGTTTGGCCAATCAGAGAGCAGCAACATTCTTCATATTGAAGATTTAGCGCTGGCTTATCGGAGCTCTACTGCCGCCTATTTACGTCGAATTTTCTTATAAAATTAGTATATTTCGAAGTAAAACAATATTTTTTCAACTTCTACAGCCAGCACCGACATTGTAGTAAACAAATATGTTACATTTGTTGTTTACCTACGTAATTCTAAGAGATACTGTGTAGCTGTCCTTGTTGCTCGGAAGATGCGCTGACAATTATTGTATATATTTACTGAATTTACCCAAGGGCCACTAACTATCTAGTGGCCTCGAAGAGAACAGAAAGCCGGCGGCTTGTTAAAGGGCCCGCCAATTGTCTTAATGATATTTTTTAGCTGGAATTTGGCATTTACGGCTTCAGCGGGTAGGCGGTTCCATGGGTTTATAGCCCTCTTGGTGGAAAAAAAACATCTGTTTTCAGTCCTACTTGAGAGAACATACTCTCCAACACTATATCTGTGATTGTCCTGTTATCAGTGACTTCATACCAAATGGTATGAGGTATTTTGAGCTCTGTAATTACTTCATACACTCAGGAATATTGGAAGATATTCTTGTGCTGCACCCAGATTTTGCCAGTGGAGGCTAATAGATCAGCATTAAGTATTTTGTTCTCTCCTAATTCCATGTATGACTGGCCATCCTGTGAGGTGAAGATGTTGGGTGAGCTGGTAGCTGGTTTTTGATCTACACTGTGTGCTCCTTTATACAGAATAGGAAAGCAGCACATTGCTATGTATACCTAAACATGTTTAAAAATACATTGTTTGAGAGGAGTTTTGTAGAAACTGGTAAGAGTAATTATAATATAATGTTTCCATGATTCAGTGCTTACCTCTTGTGAAAATTGCTTAGAGTTGTTTAGTCAGAGTTGATTTGTTTTTTGTATTGAGGCTGGTATTTTCTAAATTGATTCCATGTACAGTATGTCTAACCATCCTGTGAGATGGGAGTATTAGATAAACTTATAGCTAGTTTTTTATCTACACTGTGTAATATTCCATATAGAATAGGGTAGCAGCACATTGCTGTGTATACCTAATCTTCTTAATAAAAAAAATCAGTAATAAAGATTTTAAATTATAGTTTGTATTATTACAAATACAGTACTGTATTATCCTTATTAAATCATGTTGACCATGGATCATTAAGATCTCATGTTGATATGTAATACAAGTCATATTTCTTTTGAACTGCTAATCCATGCTAATCATTCATTAAATTGTGCATTATGTCGCAATTTTTCACTTCCTTGGATATACTGTACAGTACAAAAAGATAGGATAAAAATAAACCAGTAATATTTCTTTCATTATACTTTTCATTTAAATAACTGCATCAATATTTTTACAGCTGACAGGATTTGTTTTACCATACAGGTGCATTATTTGTTAAAAAAAATTTGGTTTATTGTTACACACAATGGTGCTACATAGCCTTCCCAGCTTGGTGCCTTCTTTTAATATTTACTGATTAAAAAATAAATAATAAATACATTTTATTCAGGAAAAGTACATACAGTTGATTTACAAACATAATGTTGGATTTATAGACAAGAGCTAGTACATACAATACCTAAAGCCACTAATACTCACAGCATTTCGGGCAAGGTGTGGGGGAAAAAACACAGACTAAAACTTAGTAATCGGGATTAGGTATAAATTGTGTTGAAAGAAGGAATAAAAAATACAAAAAGGGGGGTTAGCATAGCATAACTCAGCAATTGAACATGTTGGTGAACAGCGTTGTTTAAAAAATAGCAGGACATGGGTTGACATTTAGGAGGTAAGTTAGGTTACATGGAGTTAATTAGGCAGTACTTGGTTTAACTCTTAAACTGGTTGAGAGAGGTACAGCCTTTGACATGATTCGGGAGGTCATTCCACATTCTGGGTCCCTTGATTTGTAGAGCACTTCTAGTTTGGTTACACACAGCCAAATTGAGTAACAGGAAGAGGTCTTGGACACAAATTTGTTCCATGCTAAATGTAGAGGAATCAGCTGAGTATTCCTCAAATAAAATAAGTTGCCTCAGCTTATAAGGTAAATAAAATAAGCATTTCTCAAATAAGTAGCTGCCTTACTGCTACATAGCCTTCCCGGCATGGTGCCTTCTTTTGATAATTACTTGTTCCACACCCAAATTGTATAACAGGAAGAGGTTTTGGACCCCTACTTCCCTCTCTCTTTTTTAATAATCTACAGTATATAGTCATAATTATAGCTTTAAGTATTCAATGAATAAAGTTTGTGACATTTTTACCCTTCTCCTTACCTAACATCATTTGTGCAGCATATTTTTATTTTATGTCTCACCCAGATTTAATTTCAAAATAAAACCAAACTAAATAAATTAGAAATGGGTATGTATAGCTAAGGTACACCCTTACTACTAGGTGAACAGGGGCATTTGGTGATAGTAAATGATCCCATCAGGCAGGGCTCATCACCTTCTCTCATATTTCATGTTCACCAGTGTTTATTTACTTAATAACTACTGGTATAATATCTTGCTATTATAAAACTAATTCTACTATCATCAAACACATATTTACTTCAAGTTTCAAGCAGAGAATGCATATATAACTAACACGAAGGATTCCTCTTCACTAGATTCACCAGCTATAATATTTTGGTCATGTTCCAATATCATAAATCAATCCCAGTGTTATGTAGTAGAGAAAAAATGACTTATATCCAGTTTACGTAAAGCTACGAGTGGTCGAAACCACACTTAAATCCCGGAATGAACTTACGAAGGTTTTTCCACTTAGGGTAGCTCTTTGAATACGGACGTAGCCGCCACGAAGGCGCTAAGAAGGAATTCGTTCTTAGCTAAGAGGAAAAACCTTCGTAAGTACCTTCCTGAATCCGGCCCCTGGTCCTTGAACAGGGTAGCTGTACTCTAATTTTGCAACAGGGAAAAACATGAAATTTAAGTGTGTGCCTATCTATTGTCCAGATGTGCTTTAACAATTGCTCAAAGCATCTTCTACCTAATTTTTTTTAGCAACGGAGAACTTGAAAGCGCAAGTGGTTGGCCAGGTTAATGTACAGTACTGTCGATTGCAGTTTATATTTGACTTTGAATATGGCAAAGACATTGTTGTTATAATTTGTGAGAGTGTCAAGAAAATAATAAACACCAACTGAAAGAAAAGGGATGAGATCATTGATAGCAAATCAAAATAAATTATTGCTCAAAACAGTCTTGTGGAAATCGGTTCAAATTGTTGATATGAAGGTGACAGGTTACCCCTGAAAGGCGAAAGCTAATGATGAAGTTAAAATATAACATTTCCAAGTTGTATCATACTCTTTTTAAAGGTTAAAAGGCATGGCATTGACAAATTTACCTGCTGCAAGGGGATAAACAACAAGTGTTCCAAATGCCACATTAAATGAACTCTGATTCTACAAGTTCCATCTGTAAACTTTTAAGAATTGTTAGTTGAAAATCCCTAAGGGAGTTATTGAATTTTCTAGATTTCTTAAAAGGAAGGATAATTCCTGATGAATGTTAGACAGCAAATGATCTTTCAGTCCAGACACAATTATAAATTCATACTAAAATAGGAATGGCAAATCACATTGTGTACTGTATCTCGCCAGGTTCTTCAGCTGTGTATTTTTATAAGTAGAGTGCAGACAAGTTCAGAGAACATTATAAGTAATAAGGAATAGGTACTGTATAGTATTGCAATCTCAATGCCGATCCAAATTTGGGTTTCATTTTAACAAATGTAGGCAGTAGATATGTACCTTTTACTAATAGAGTAATGTACTGTAAAGTACAATATCAAAAAAATTGGTTGTTGTATATATTAAAATGCCACTTTCTAGCGCAACTCTATAGTCTCCTGAAATTGATGGATGCCTACTACTATTACTTTCTAGTGGGGCCTCGGTAGCTCCCAGAGTTTAGTTCTGGTCCAGCCGAGTCTTTGGATGTACAAGGCCTCCCAATAAAGTGGACTTTCGAAAAGCAGCCCCATGCTGAAATATGAGCTGGGGAGAAAAGCCTCAGTTTACCAGTGCCTCGCGCCCAGTGACTATCCCGCCTGAATTCTTTACAAGGATTTACAGTTTTTTGTCTGATTTTTGCCCATTTGAGCATAAAAGTTATTATATATCTCGCCATGGGTCCCAAGAAAGCCAGTGGTAAGGTTCAACCTAAGAAAATAGTTGAGTAGAGGATGTCCCTTCCTCGTTAAGAAAATGTGTGAAGTATGGGAAGAACTGCAAAGTTTTGTTGAAAAAACTCACCCAGATAAAGCTGTAGCAGGCCGTTGCATTGACCTTTTAAATGACAATGTGATGTCTTACTACAGACAAGTGTTAAAATGTAGGGAAAAACAAGTCTTTAGACAGATTCTTAGTAAGACAAGCAAGCAGTGAGCCACAAGCAGGTCCTAGTGGTATGCAGGCAAAACGTGCCAGAGTGCACTCCAGAAAAATCTTTACTCCCTGATGTTATAATGGAAGGGGACTCCCCTTCCAAACAGTAACACCTCTCCTCCTCCCCCTTCCTCACCATCTTCCATACGCCAACAGGAGTCATCAGCAAGGGTAAGTAATAACTTGAATATACTTTTGTAGTGTAGATTTGGATGAATTAGGTATAAAATTAAGTTTGAAGTAAAGTTTTTGGGTAGTCGGGAACGGATTAATTCATTTCCCATTTGTACTTCTTATGGGGAAATTAGCTTCGGTTTACGAGCTGTCTCCAGGAACGGATTAAATTCTTAAACCGAGGTACCCCTGTACTGTAATTTGTTTTGTTTTATGATTTAAAATAAATTAATTGAACTGCACAGCTGAAAAGTGCAGGATTTTCTCCTAAAATTACACATAATAAAAGATGCAATTTTTTTATTTAGTTTTTGGGCTGTTTTTTGACCCTCTGTAGAAAGAGATACAGTTGAAAAATAGGTGTTGCAGCCAAAGGGTAAACTCTCAAGCCTGATTAATAGACCATGTAATCCCACACTACAAAAAAGTCCGAACCTATATGGAACGGGAACTTGTAAAAAAGGTTAAAATAAATAGTAGAGTGAAATGCACATGGAGATTTGGTCACATAGATATTTATTGGTTAACTTAATACATTTTGGTAATATATGAAATCTTTAGAAATAAAGATTAATGGAATTACCTTCCACAATTCAAAATATAACCAGGCTTATATAATCCCCAAAAGGAAAATATGAAAAAATAAATATTAATATTAGGCAGCATAACTCACTTCATAACAAAAAAAAAAATTATAAACAAGATTCAGCAATAGATAATGAAACCTTCTTTGCAACATTTATTTCCCCTTAAGCTATATCACACTGCTAAACAGATAATGGAAGAACATTCGTTTTTCAGCAGTGTAACCATTAGGATGAAAAATAAAATAAAGTTGAAAAAAAAATAGAAATAGTCAAATATGAAAACTTGCAGAGCAATATCAGTTCAGTCATACTCTCCTTCATTCTGCTGATTTAGTTCAACTTTTATTTTTATTGTAAGTGATCGATATTTTGAACATCTTGATTAATACTCAGGACAATTCGTTGGTAATCAATACATTAGCAAAATTATATACCTGTAGATCAAATTTGTTTAATGAAATAAATCAATATTAAAATGTCATTTAATGCCACCCAATAATTTAATATTACTCAAAATGAACCTTACTTAACCATTCCAATGGTAAACCATAATTTTGTTTAATTCAGCACTGTGATGCAGTTTCCATTTGGCAATTGCCAGAACTTCCTTAATGTTAGTTTACTGTGGAAATTTTATCTTATATTTTGGTCATGTGTCAAACTTAGATCTAAATAAAGACTCGAGTTTCAAGGCTACCGTTTATGCAGAGTTTAGACTCAAGCTTAACACTATTAAAAGAAAACGACTGATTCTGTATCACGATACACCTGTATAAAATATACATACATATCACATTAAATGACTTCCACAGCATTAAAGAAAAAGCAGTTTGAATTCTGAAACATCATTGTCAGCTTAGCTCCTTAGTGCAAGTATCTGAGTACTCTGTTCATTGCAATGGAGTTCAAAGAACTTAACATGGTTACGCGCAACATTCTCTGTATTGCCGATATCACAATAAAGCTTCAAATGGGATTACACTCTTTGGAAAGTGCTAAAAAGCAATATAACCAGTTGGCTAACATTCTTCTCGGAACAGCAGCAGCAGTATTATTACTGTGGCTGCACAAAACTACATCCACGCAACAATGCACACACTTCTTTTATCGGAAAAAAGATTGAAAGAAACTTTTAAGACAGCATTATGTACTGAATGTTCTCTCTGCTTCTGTGAGCCACACTTTTATGCTTTGTCATGCAACTCAGTATTGTAATTAAATCTTTTTTGCAATTTTTAAAACATTAAAACAAAATCAGAGCTTTAGTTAACATGGAACAGAATGGGGCATTGATAATTTATGAAAAAATGATTTACAAAATTTGAGTAAATTCTATTGATGTTTGTGTATAATTTCATGTTTAAGCAACCAATAATACAAAAATAAAAAATATATATTAAATTTTACAATGAATTAAGCTTTACAATGCCCAAAATTAAAAAAATATGCTTACATAAAATATTGCAGAAAAGAACAAAAACTGATTCCAGGTTCTGTCAGTAGGACGCACATAGAGCCATAACATTGACTTTCTGCATGCAAGCAGAATGATGAAGGGTCTTATACTGTCCTTCCAGTAATTTTGAAGAGCAATCATCCATTAATGCTTTATAAAATAAAACCATTACTAAGCTTCAACATTTCTGGAATAAATATACCAGCAAGTTTTAGCAATATTACACTCTTAAAACAATTATCAGGAACTTGCCTAAATAAAAAAAAAAACAATTAAATCACGTCTTGTCCTCATGCCTCATTAGTATTGACAAGATATTCATGACTATCTGCTGTAAATATTGAGGCCGTATGATGGGACTGAACCTGCATCTCTAGACTTCCCAAAGCGCACACGCTACTGACGCGTACTATCGGTAGTGCACGTGCCTGAGGACTCTAGGTATGTGGATTCAATCCCACTGTACAGCCTCAGTATCTTCTCATACACAGACTACTAGTGATTTCAATGTGCAAGAATTCTGTACATTACAGCATACATTAGAATGCTTGCATATTTTCTTTTAATGTCGAACAAGATGAGTTATTGTGCAAATTTGTTGACAATATTGGTTATTATTTGCTTAACACTGATAATTCAACTCATCCTCCAGTTTAGATAGTACACATCATTGCTAAAGAACTATCATATATACGTAGAAATAATGGACAATTAGATAAAAGAACTTGGTGCTATTCACTTTATAGTCCAAAAAAAATGAAGTTGAAAACCAAACTTAAATATTCCTAGGCTTAGTGTATCATATATATATATTATATTAGGCCTAGGAAGGTTAGTTTAGTTTTTCTTTGCAATATCAATACAAAATCTTTTCTGGTTTGTCCAAATTCAATAGTGCCAACTTCTTTCTTATTTGTCTTTTATGTATGTATGATGGTCCTCTTTGTTACTATAAGTAGTACCTAAACTGGAGGATTAGCCTAATTATTATAATAAAAGATGATGATGCTGGCAATCAGAAGTGTAAAAGACTCGTAACCTGGTGAAGCTGACTTTAAGTGTTGCAAGGTTGCAGCAAACTGTGAAGTAAATCATTAAAAGCAACAAGAACACTAGAAAATGTGACAACACATTTACAGACAATTGTTTTTAATTTTCACAAGCTGCTAAATGTTTGGGAAATACTGTATACAGTATACCACACAACTGTTTAATTTAGCGATCTACATTTTTAGTGTTCTCTCTTCCTGCTTTTTCATTACTTACTCTAGTATGGGGGAAGGGGGTAGTAAATGGTGTTCTCGAGAAGTGACGCTCATCGTGGTCATAAAAGGACAATATGTATCTACATATAAAAGTGGCACTGAACATCACTCGAGCACGGTCATCACTATACGACAAAAATACTTGAAGACGCTGCTCTCTTCCTTAGGTTTTCTTAATAATTCCAATTTCTTTCAGACTATGTTTAAAACACCACTGTCAGTTTCCTACCAATAAATCAATAGCGTTTTGATTTGGAGGTGCACTAAATGAAACTTGTGTTCATGTGCACAGATATTTAATCATAGTGAACCTCCTTATGCAAGTGTTCTCTACTTACACTACACTGTATATTACTAATATTCATCCCTTGCTTCAGCATCTATAACTACAGTGTCTTTAAGTTGCATTTCTATCATTTGCACACTAAACTGTAAGTGTGCAAATAAAGTAAACTGTATATTTTACGATAGTTATTTTGTTTCTACTTTCACTATATTTTTATAAACACTTTAATTTAGATTTAATATGAGAATTATATTCTCAAAATTTGGGAGGTTAATTCACTAAAATTCACTAATCATTTTAATTAAATGAACTCAAGTCTTTTCTTGCCGTGATTTTCAAACAGCAATTTTTGTTGTTATTTTTGTTGAATATGATACATCTGCTTTCTTATAACAAAAAGATATACTTTCATATAAATATATATACTGTATATATATATATATATACTGTGTGTGTGTGTGTGTTTGGGGGTGGGGTGTAAATAATTTTCTTAACATTATTTTTTTTTCTTTACACATTCAAGTCTGCCATCATTTTTCTGAAGTCAGAAAGTGTGTTATAATCTGGATCATCGTCATTGGAATCGTTTCGATTTTGGTCATCGGATGTGAAGGTAGGGTTGTACCGGCTCAAGGAGAGGGGACACGGCAGTAACTCTGGCATGACCGAGTGATGAGTGATCAGTGCAGTCAGGGTGTTGAACTCCTTGGTGAAGCCCTGCAAAAATAAGCAATCATTAATTCTATATATACAGTATATTAAATGCAAATGTATTTACACATACTGTTGAAGCATTAGGTTGTAGATACACTTTCCAACAAAGTACTCTAAGTGTTTAGTGAGTATAGGAAGAGTGATAGCTGGTCCCCACTGCCCTCTTCACAAGATGCCTATGGATTAAATGTGCATGTATAAATGATAACTTTGTATCAGTCACTTGAATATTCTTAGTCCAAATTTCAACGTAAAAAGCAGTTTTCTGCTAGCACTTGATTTGGGCAGTCATGTGAGTGAGTGTCATGCTCTTTGCAGCAAATGTGCATTTTGCTACCCTTTTCTTCTAGGGACTGTTACCTTAAATTTTGTCCCCTTCCATTTTCATATTTTTGTGATGAAAAACGAACTTGTGCTTTTTGTCAGGAGCCCTATGGTTGTTGAGGCTTGGTTTTATTGGATAGTTAATCATCACACTGGTGGTTGCAGTGTGGTGTTACCTGCAGGCAATGCATGGTTCTCCCGACATCACACTGTGCCTGGATTGTACCTTGTTGGGGTTATGGGAGTTCTTTTACTCCCCAAGCCCAGCCTGGGGCCAGGCTTGACTTGTGAGAGCTTGGTCCAACAGGCTGTTGCGTGGAGTGGCCCACAGGCCCACGTATCCACCACGGTCCAGTTGGTCTGTGGTGGATATGTTATTAAATCCTATTCTTAAATCCCATTGTTAAATCCTCAGACTATGTTCTAATACAGATTGTCTTGGGTCATCAGTGGTTAATTACACCCTATCAGATGTCAATCCTTAAGTGCATATTGATAAAAATCATGACTACTAACATTATCAGAACTACTTTTGAAAGTTCAGCCATGTGTTGGCTGCCCATTGCCTTCTCAATCACCCTGAGCCTCATCATTTCAAGTGTACCGTTTGACTTGGTGTATGATTTGAATGATGAAGCCCCTGTAGTCTTTGCTTCATTCATGGCTAAGTTTCCTAACCTTATTATCTGTTTCTTATATTTCCCATGTTATGTAGGTGTTCTTACAAAGAATGTTTTTTTCCTCAAGATTCCATGGTTGACAAGTTACTGAGAAGGCCAAACCATAAATAGTGTTGAGGATAATAAAATGCCCCTTTCTGGGTGGCATCTCGGTAACTACTTGTCCCCCCCACATATCGGGTTATGGGCCTAGGCTCAGGGGCGAGTTGGGAGCTGGAGACTAGTGTGACCCCAGATAACTACCTGGTGGTGATGGAGAAATCAGAATGAGCTTATTAGTAATTACCCTTACATTTAGAAAAGAGGGTGTTGAGCATTTTTGAACCCTTATGCTTACAGAATCATCTTGTTTACATATTGTGTTGGTTATTATTGCCTATGCTACTTTGTATTGTAAAAAAGTACAGGAAATGCGATGTCCATCGCTTATAGAATTTTCCATGATTAGTGGAGTTATTTACCTTTATCACATTTGCTTACTATCTTCAAACACACTAATGTCTTGTTTGGAAATTTCTTTACTTCCATTAATATAGTTGGGTTGGTAACTTGTAATTCCAATCAAACGTAAAAGAAATTACATAAAATATAAACAACATCCTTTCACCATTCCTCCTTCTGCCATGTAGCTCAACATGGGAAAGTCTTCTGCCAGGTGTTCAGGCACTCCAGTGACCACTGGGGTGTATGCATAATCGGTGGCGTCTCACAGCAGCTTTAGCAAAAGTACTGTAGCGCCACCTTAATCAGAACTGACTAGCTGGTTGGCTTCGCAGGGCTATACTGAATCTTCCTCATTTTGCCTGTAACTCCTTAACAAAAACCAACCACAGCTTAGCTTCCAGATGAACAAATCCACAAGGGCCGTGACGAGGATTCGAACCTATGGCAGAGATCATCCCAGACGCTGCCTTTATCGACTGAGCTACGACATGGTCAAAAGAGTTGAAACCAAAGTTCTACTGAACTTACTGGATCCTGCAGCCTCTCCAAGACACAAACCAGGGTTTTACACAACTCCCCCATGCACTCGAGCATGAAGTAAGGGCGAAGAGGGAGAATGGCCTATTGACATAGCTCGAGTGCATGTGGGAGTTCTGTAAAATCCTGGTTTGTGTCTTGGAGAGGCTGCAGGATCCAGTAAGTTCAGTAGAACTTCGGTTTCAACTCTTTTGACCATGTCGTAGCTCAGTCAATAAAAGCAGCGTCTGGGATGATCTCGGACGTACAGTAGGTTCGAACCCTCGTCACGGCCCTTGTGGATTTGTTCATTTGATGCATCACGCTATTGTGATTTCTGTGTGTAATTTAGCTTCCAGATGTAGATAGAGAAATGCAGTGTACATGGGTATCTCTGCTTGGCATGAGCATTGGGAGCTCAGTGTTCCTCAGGAACAGCATTCTCGATAAAGTGACACGGGCAGCTCATAGTTAGTCTACTGCGTCATGACTCCTAAACCAGCACAGTCAATGGCATCATTGAAGAGCACAATCTTCCTGCCACTTTAGTGACTTGTTAGTTTGTTGAACATACGATGGCAGAGAAGTCATCTTGAGTTCAAACATTTCATCCACCGATGTACAGTATTATATTTATATATAGAGTAAATGAGGGAAGAATGGCAATGAGATTAACTCAAAGACCAATACACAATGCCAACCTATGGTGGACAGGCCACCGAACTTTTAATCCCCCTCGTTCCCCATCTACAACCTTTCCCAGAATTTCAATTCCTCATCCTTCTTTCTACCCTGTCGTTTTCCAAGCCCTTTGGACATCGAATGTAATGGAGATAGCTGCTTGAAACCACCTGAGCTCCAAAAGATACAAATCAAATCATCCCATGCCTAAATGGGTTCATTAACCCCAAAATTGAAAAATATTTTACTGGTCAACCAGGCAGCTGACAATTCATTGCCATTTTCCTCTTTCCCTCATTTTATCTAGCAAACTGGTTGATCAAGCAGTAGTTTTAGTATACACTCCATTATTTATTATGCACTAAATGACTAAGGTTGATCAATTTATTAAATAATTTACAATCTCATTATATTTAGTACTATACATTTTCTTACCTTAATTTTGTACCCTTTGTTTGTTTTAATGATAAGATAGTGTGCAATGCCCGAGACAGTGAAATCTCGCGGCACTCTAAGGCTAAGTGCATAGCAGCCAGGTTTGCTAGTAGATTCTCGCACCATGAATGCTCCAACAGGCTCATGACTCAAGACTTCCAAAGCAATTTCTCTGCAAGAGATTATTCATGAATAAGTATAACCTTATCCAAAATATTGTGTAAGAAAAATACATTTAAAGAGTATTGGCTAATGTTGTCTTAAAAAGCATCCTTGTGACTGCACTGTAATCCTAATATTTAAAAGCAATTTAATGTTGTTCAGTAATGATGTACAGTACTGTAAAAAAAGTTTTGTCTACAAATTAAATAATTATAAATCATCCTAATGATTGGTAATGGAGACTACAATGTGCAGCACAGTATATAAAAGGAGCAATAGTTTAAAGCTCAACAGGCCACAGTGTAGGACTAAGAACAAGAGATGCTTTTCCACCTCAGTATTATAAACCCATGGAACTGCCTACCCGCCAAAGCTGTAAATGCCAAAAAACTGTTAACTTTTAAAGTACAAATGGAAAAGATCAAGGCAAATGGGGGGGGGGGGGGACCTTCGACAAGCCGTCAGCTTCCTGTCCTCAAGGCCACTAGTGTTAGTGGCTCCCAGGTAAAAGCAGTAAATAATAATCACTGGCAGCATAGTGTTCAGCTTTCATTTGATATACTGGTACAATCTCCACAACACAAATCATATACAGTTTATATTGCTAATCATAGAACACATGTTTGTGCAGTACATTTTTCTTTTCTTTTTAAATTTCATAAGCCTGGTTTAACAAACTGTCAAGCTTTCAAATCTTTCTTGACATCTTTAATAACTTGGCCTTAAGAAAGCATCAATGGCAGCATCTTTTTTAAACAATAGTTCATATTTTTTTTCCTGTGGCAACACTACTGGATGAATCTATGTGCCCACTCAATAATATAGTTACAAGATGTGCTTCTGTGTGAAATCATGTCAGGATGAGCATGCATTTCACAGAAATAAATTAGTTGCTACATCAAGAATTTTTACACAAGCTATACATAGTTCTTTCAGAGTGTCATTCTGAAGATATACCAGTACAGTATTGTAACAGAATATGTAGGATATCTAAATACTAAAAAACAGAAATACTTAATTGAATTTAAATCATTATAGACAAATTTCTATACTAGACATAGTGAAGCTCCTAAATTCTTAGTCCATACCTAGGAATGCCCGCTTGAAACCAAGCAGCAGTCTTTAGATGAGGTTCTTCTGGGGGTGTGAGGGAATCCGATCGCTCGGGAAGAGGTGGAGGAGACGCAGAGCGTGTACTTGAAGTAGATACGTCAAGGCCTACTACACCTGATGAGGCACTGGAGCTAACAGAAATTTGAGAAATGCGTTTCAGTTTCACATCATCCGAGAGTCGGCTGTAGGGGAGAGAAAAAATGACTGCTTATATCTTTGTTATGTAAGGAAGGCACACAGAGGCAGAGAGGGTATGGAAGGGGGGAGGGGGAGGAAGTAGAAAGAGAGAGAACTAATTAAGCAATTATTGGGCATGATCATGAAAAAATATATTTAACCTTTGTAAAATGATTATCTCCATCCAGTTTTAAGCTTTAAGAGCTGCCATGTGAATGGTGCAACTTTATTTACATTTATATTAAACATAATTACAAGTTACCAAGTAACATAACTGCAGTGAATTTGCTGGAATGCTTCAAGCACAGGTAAGAAATGAACACGAGCAGGTGTGGTGTATACAAATAGGTGTATAGGCAGGTGCAGATGTATACAAATAGGAGCTGTACAGTCAAATAACAATGTATCCGAGAAAATATTATGGAAATGGGTGGGACTGAATGTGCATCTCTTGAGCAGTAGGTGGTGCAATTTCTATACTATATAGTTATAATGTAGTTATTAGGTTGAATTCAAAGTGTTACAATGTACTACCTATTATCGCATTGGTTAGCTTTAGGACCTGCACAAAGGCTATGCTTGTTAGTAGCATTACAAGAACGTAACACTCGATCACCAATGTACTTTCACAACCTTCTGTACCTTCTAGTATGTAAATAAGAAAGTAATGAGTGGGATTGTACCTGCATGTGTGGTACAGTGGGTAGTGCAGGTTTGTGGGGAGGCCAGTGATGCAATTTCAATCTCATCTATTGCCTAAATATTTTCTCATAGCTGTTCATACAGGGCCTTCTGCTGATTACTTTATTCTCATGATTTTATATTTTATTTTACTTACAGCAGCTGTGTTATATAATTTGTGTTAAGACACCCTCCCCTTCCAATAAAAAAAAATAATAATTGCAAGTAAAAATGTATGGAAACATGCAAAATACTATACCGTACAGGTATTTAAAAATGAGGGATACTGTATTTGAAAGCAGAGTGGATGAGGAACAAATTTGTCTGGGATTTTTTTTTTTTTTTTACGTTGCACACTGTTCAGAATTTGCATGCATATATACACATTACTATAAATATATGTAATTGTGGTAATTTAAATTGATGTCATGAACATAAAAGAATAAAATAGTTATCACTGGATGACAATGACACGTACCACTTATTATCAGTGTCGTGATGTTCTTGGGCATCTGCAGACAGCACACTGTTTACGGAAGTATCGCCGACTTTCTCATTAACATAACCAACAACGGCTGTGCTGGTAGTCGAGGAGGAGCTGGTACTCGTAGTAACACAGGTGGTTTGACATGATGGAGAGGGAGAAGAGGAGGAGGTGACTAGTGGGTGAAGGTCCTCTTCCAAGTTCAAAGTGGACTCCAGGGCGACACTTAACTTTTTGATGAGTGGTGGTTTGTCTGCTAGTCTCTTGGAGCTGTTTAACTCTGATGGGCTGTCAAAAGAAAAATTTGTCTATGATAAATCAAATGGCTGTATGCTTACCTTGCATTTTTATTATAAAACTCTTTTACTCCACTAAAAATAATACATAATGTTCTGTTTTCCATATTTAAGTAGCTTCTGAACTTTGCATAACTCAGAATCATTACATTTTTCAGCATTATTATAATGTGTGTATATGTAGCATATACAAATATACTGTAGTTATATAACTTTTATTATATGATTTTTTTAATAAGCTACAATACTGTATTGAAACTTTCAAAACACCCTAAAAGAATATACTAATAATAGCGTATTAGAAAGCATATGTCATGTTTAGTGCTGGTGTAGTAAACGCTACAATGTAAGATTTGACTATAGTCTCTTGTACTGTACTGATATTGTCACTCTTTGATTAGTTTGGTATGGTAATATCCTGGTAACAATCGTCCACATGTCCAGAGAACATGGATGCCCCACTTATCTAAATATCTTTATTTTTATCTTTATTTTTTCTCTACACAATTTATACTTTAATCTCAATTAGTATTAAGTTTTAGTGTTTTTCCTGCCCGAAACGCTTTGCATGATAGTGGCTTTAGGCAGTGTATGTACTAGCTCTATCTATAAATCCATCAACTTTTGTATCTTACCTTGTATGTATGTACTTTACCTGAATAAATATTTGTATTTGTATCTCTATAAAGAAACACAATTGACATTATTTCATATTTTTCCATTGTGGAACAAAGTGACCATTGATGGAAATTAAAGAGAAATTTAATTTAAAGAGCTATACAGTACATGTGACTTGTGATACAATCACTTATGATGTAATGCAGCATCTCTCAAACTCTTAAAGCTTTGCTTTTAGAATGTGAAGACTAGCAAAATACTGATGTAATAAACGCAAGTTTCGTAAAGGCCTTTGACAAATGAGATCATGTGAAATTATGCAGAATAGGAATAATTTGAAAAGTAGAAAGATGGATCTTTAATTTCATAAAGAACAGAACCCAAAATGTTGTAGAGAAATGGACAGGATAAAAATAGTTGGGCATATTTCCTTTCACATAAATCATCCGTTCATCTAGCAGTAAATAGGTACCCAGGAGTTAAGTGCAACTGTTGTGGTGTTGCATCCTAGGGAGGTCAGCAGATTGACCCTTGGCATACCTCGATACAGTACAAGCCTAAAATATATATACACAGAGTAATCACACTAATGTGACTGCATCAATGAGAAAATCCATAGCAGCAGTGATGAGGGTTCGAAACTATGTGGTGGGTGTTCCCATACACATGCTTCTAGCAACTAGACCAAGACATGGTATAAGGATTGCAACCTGGAGCTCTTCTGGACACACAAGGCATGGGGAGGAATTGTGTGAATATCTTATCGAAAACTTTATTAATTTAGTTATTAATTTTCAACTTTTAGTTTTTCAATGTCTTCCTCAGAAATAATTTTCATGTCATCTACAAAGGGTGACACAAAGCTGTGACTTGTATTTTTATCTATATCTGATATGAGAATAAAGAAAAGCAGTTGTGCAAGGACTGTGGCCTGATTTTTTGTCGTTTTAGATTCAGCTAATTGGAACAGAAAGTTGCAGGTAGCACTGGCTATGGTGAACCCATAGTGAACTTTCCTGGCACAGGAGCATAACTGATTTGCTGTAGCTTGATATCAAAGGCTTATAACTGTGCTTGGACTCTATTTTATTTATTATTATAAATTATTATAAATTTGATTGACTGTCACTCTGTGTCGGTTTGACAGAAAAATTAATATCTATTGCCCTACTTTACCTGTAAGTCCACAAAATGAGGTCAGTCGGACTATCACACCATGGTCACAATTATCAAATGCCAGTACAAAGTCTGTGTATACTACATCTGCATTCAGTGTTTCTTCTAGTGCATTAGTGATTTTGTCAAAGTGGTTGAGTAGCTGCAAAGGCATGATCTTCCCACTCTAAATCATGTTGACTTGGGTTGTGGAGGTCATTGGTCTCTGTACGGTTTGTCGGGTAGGCTGCTCCATTATTGAGATGTAAATGAAAAATACAAAACATATGGAACACATTTGAAACAAAGATTGTTATAATGGAGCAGCCTACCCGTTAAACACTGAATGAACCTTTATGGCATTTGTCCATTTTTCAAACTGTTTCAACTTTCAACTTTTTTTTTTTTTTTTAAGAAACATGGAGCAGCCTACCTGCTGACCACCGAACGAACCTTTTCTATAAGTCAAATGAAAAATAAATATTGAACAAATTTGAAGAAAGAAAAATGTCATAAAGGTTTGTGCAGTGTATGTAAGGTAGGCTGCTCCATTATTTAAAACATCGAATATCATATTGATGTTTTTCGGTGGTAGAACGGATTAATTTGATTACCATTAATGTCAATGGGGACATTCGTTTTGTATGACGGCCATTTCACATGACGACGACGGCGCCGGAACGGATTAAATTAGTTATATATTATAAATCGTAATATATATTAAATATATATATATTATAAACCCTTTTTGTGTAATAAAATTTTAAATAAAGTGAGATATATACACACACATACTAAAAGAATTGGGGTGGTAGGAGAAGAAAATATCAGTGTTCAGTGAGGATCCACAAGGTCTTCTCCGAGGCTCTGGGTTCTTACACTTGCACAAGAGGTGGTACCCCTTTTAGGTTTAAATATTAAAATAAATAAATAAATAAATAAATATATATATATGTATATATTAGTTTTAATATAAATATATGTAATCAAATACAGTATATAGATTTATTATAAATAATATATTGATATATTATAAATAAATATTGATAGATTATATTTATAATACAGTATACGTATTTGATGGGAGAACTCTGCAACCTGTGGTGAGTAGCCTTGTACCCGGCATGTAACCAATGGTGTATTTGATTATAAATATATACTAAATTTATAATATAAATATACACAACTAAGCATCCCCACAGAGCTGGGATGCTGAGTTGCTCCTGCCATTGATTGTGAACAGATGTGCTGCTCCCTCTGGCGTCGTGTTCCGTTACATGTAGCCTTGGTAGTGTGATATTCTTCGTATAGCTCCCAACAAAGAACCCATTGCTTTAAAGAAACCAGGGGCCAGATTCACGAAGCAGTTACGCAAGTACTTACGAACGTGTACATCTTTCATCTCTCTGTGACGCCTTTGGTTACATATATTAAACAGTTTACAAGCATGAAAACTTCCCAATCAACTGTTGTTGTTATTAATAGCCTCCTGGTGCTTCGGAGCTCATTACCAGCTTAATAATTGTAAACAAAGCCGCCAAAGATTGAGAAAAGATGTACAGGTTCGTAAGTGCTTGTGTAACTGCTTCGTGAATCTGGCCCCAGGCCACCACTCTAAGGAAACAAGTTGATTGTTTTGGTGTAGCTAAGTCAACATGAAGTCTTGTACGCTCATGAGAGGGGAGGGTTATGGGTGTGGTCGTCCCTGCAAGATGTCTATATATATGTCTTCAAATTCTGTGAACATTCATTGCAGACTATCTTCATATTACAGCTAGAGTACAACTTTGAAGGTTTCCTGAAATGACCAGACCCATGTTTCTGTAATGGTGTGCCGGAAGTGTGTTCACAATACATGTTTAATTTCCTATACCAAAAGAATTATTAACTTATTTAATTTGGTGGCCTGCTTCCCTAATGCATTAATTTCTATAAGGGGTTCTTTGGAAGGAGCCAGAAAAATGTTATTAGGAATTCATGAAAACACATGAACCAGTAATAAGTTAAAAAAAAAATGACGCCTAAATTGAATTTAATTCAATTAAAAAATGAACCCCCCCCCAAAAAAACTACACATAACCGCTCATGTACGTAACGGCTGCATACTTTTGTCTAAAATCTTTCACCCCCACAAGGGTTTTTATTCTTTTGCCAAATGTATATATATTTTATATAATATATATAATATTATATATTATATGAATGTATATATATTGTATATACATAGTGTACCCACCTATTACTATTTTCGCTGTCGGGTGAGTGAGCATTATCATTCTCTGGGTGGCTGTGTAGGCCAGGCAAGGAGGAAGGTTTCTGGAGCCCCACCAAGTTATGTGTAGGGCTAGAGGAGACGGCCGGACTACCCGGCGTTCGCATTTTGCAGCTAGGACTAGACTCGCGAGAAGCCGCAGCAGTCTGAAAATAAAATACAAATTTAATACAACTGAAATTAATATACAGTATATATTTACAAAAGCTTAAGAGCTGATTTTGTGCATTTTTTTTTAAACAAAAATTCTATTTTTATTTATTCCTGTTCATGATATAATCTATTAGCCACAATACTTAATACTGGTTACGTTTAAGTATTTCTTTTTATGAACAATAAAGTATACTGGTTACGTTTAAGTATTTCTTTTTATGAACAATAAAGTGTGCACTAAATGAAAACTATTTCGTTTAATTGTGCCAGTCATAATATTATTCACATACTAATATATATAGGAATATATATAGAAATATAAGATTAATATATAGGAATACATATATAGGACATTATATAAAGACATTATAAGACTACTTATAAACACTATTTAACCATGGATACTATCAGTGGGTTGCAACCCATTTTAGGGCGAGCAAGGGGGGGCGGGGTGGTCGTCAGAGTATTAGAACAAACACAATCAAAACAAGATTAGCAACCATTCTAAACGCTCCAATTAACCATTCAATTCTGAAGAAACATTACCTGCTGGGATGAGGGTGAACAATTGTGATCACAGACTCGCGGATGCGGGTAAGTGTGTGTGTGGGCGTGTGCAGGGGTGCTGGAGGGCGAGGGCGTGTGTAAGTGCGTGTGGGCGTGAGTGTGGTGGTGAGCTAGTGTGTGGGGAAGTGGGTGAGTGTGGGTGGGGATCACATCGCGGATGGTAGCCCCCGACTTCTGCAGGTGGGCAGCATAGGCGAGGCGGAAGGCATGGCCGACAATGCTGTTCAGTTCCTCAGCCTGGAAAAGGAAAAAGTTGTCGTTAGGAATGATCAGACCGTTGATTGATTGATTGATGAAGATTAAGCCACCCAAGAGGTGGCACGGGCATGAATAGCCCGTAAGTGGTGGCCCTTTTGAGCCATTAACAGTATCAAGAGCTGATACTGGAGAGATCTGTGGAGGTGCGACTGCACCCTGCGTGACGGGAGATGTCTCCCGGACCAAATGGTGACCAGATGGATCAGACCGTTTTACCGGGAACGTAAATAAACATAAGAGGGTGGTGTGAAGGGTAGGGGGGACGTGAGGTGAAGGGTAGGGGGGACGTGAGGTGAAGGGTAGGGGGGACGTGAGGTGAAGGGTAGGGGGGACGTGAGGTGAAGGGTAGGGGGGACGTGAGGTGAAGGGTAGGGGGGACGTGAGGTGAAGGGTAGGGGGGACGTGAGGTGAAGGGTAGGGGGGACGTGAGGTGAAGGGTAGGGGGGACGTGAGGTGAAGGGTAGGGGGGACGTGAGGTGAAGGGTAGGGGGGACGTGAGGTGAAGGGTAGGGGGGACGTGAGGTGAAGGGTAGGGGGGACGTGAGGTGAAGGGTAGGGGGGACGTGAGGTGAAGGGTAGGGGGGACGTGAGGTGAAGGGTAGGGGGGACGTGAGGTGAAGGGTAGGGGGGACGTGAGGTGAAGGGTAGGGGGGGACGTGAGGTGAAGGGTAGGGGGGACGTGAGGTGAAGGGTAGGGGGACGTGAGGTGAAGGGTAGGGGGGACGTGAGGTGAAGGGTAGGGGGGACGTGAGGTGAAGGGTAGGGGGACGTGAGGTGAAGGGTAGGCAAGGGGGGGGGATTAATGGGGTCTCAATACTATTAGAACATAAGAACATAAGAACAAAGGCAACTGCAGAAAGCCTATACGAGGCAGCTCTTTATAACCACCCAATCCCACTCATATACATGTCCAACCCGCGCTAGAAACAATCGAGGGACCCCACCTCCACCACGTTACGCGGCAATTGGTTCCACAAATCAACAACCCTGTTACTGAACCAGTATTTAACTCTTTAAATACTATTATCATAAACCTAATGGCAAATAATACAAATTACTTGAAACCTGCAGTTATTTTGACCATTGACCTTGCTCACTCAACCCACATGCAATATCACTGACCATATCTCGACAAATTTACCAAAACTCGAACGAAGATTCTTAAATTATCAATGGATAATTCAGCACCGCTCCTGTGCCAGGTGAGTCCACTACGGGCTCTCCATAGCCCGTGCTACTTAGAACTTTTTGTTCTCAGTAGCTAAATCTTAAACAACAACATCAATGGATATATCATTTGTCTTTTATCATGTGTGTTTTCAGGCCCAATTTTTAAATATGAGCCTGAAATAAACAAATAAAATGAACAGAATGCAGGCGATGAGTCACAATAACGTGGCTAAAGTATGTTGACCAGACCACACACTAGAAGGTGAAGGGACGACGACGTTTCGGTCCGTCCTGGACCATTCTCAAGTCGATTGTGACTTGAGAATGATACCTGGTTGATACCTGGTTGATGGGGTTCTGGGAGTTCTTCTACTCCCCAAGCCCGGCCCGAGGCCAGGCTCGACTTGTGAAATTTTCCAGGTCCAGGACGGACCGAAACGTCGTCGTCCCTTCACCTTCTAGTGTAATGAACAGAATAGAGCCGAAAGGTCCCGGGTTCCATTACCACGGCACGACAAGCGTTTGCCCAACGGTTCTTTTCACCTGATACTCCTGTTCACCTAGCCGGAAACAGGTACCCCGGCCGTTTTACAACTGTTGCGAGTTGCATCCCGGGGGAAAAGACAGCTGCTGGCTTCCTGTCCCCGACTGTGTATAAATACAGAGAGGAGTGGAGAAGTAATGAATCCCCATGTTATAGATTCAACTACTCGGAACAAGTTCCAAGTAGCATGGGCTATGGTGAGCCCGTAGTGGACTTACCTGGCACAAGAGCGGTGCTGTGTGAATGAATCCCCAAATGATGATTGATAAAGATTAAGCCACCCAAGAGGTGGCACGGGCATGAATAGCCCGTAAGTGGTGGCCCTTTTGAACCATCAGATCTGTGGAGGTGCGACTACACCCTGCGTGACGGGAGATGTCTCCCGTGGACACTACATTGATTGATTGATAAAGATTAAGCCACCCAAAAGGTGGCACGGGCATGAATAGCCCGTAAGTGGTGGCCCTTTTGAGCCATTACCAGTATCAAGAGATGATACTGGAGATCTGTGGAGGTGCGGCTGCACCCTGCGTGACGGGAGATGTCTCCCGTCCATGAATCCCCAAGTTCAAGCATGTTTACTGAGACAAGAAAAAAATACTTCTCAAAGGGATTTGAGTAGCTCAGGCTATTTCTAACCCCTTCCCCCCTCCCCCAAGCAATGAGTCCCACCGCCCACCAACGTAAGTAACGCGGTAAGTCAATGGTGATACTTTAGAAAGGACCCGACGTTGAGAGAGTACTACATTAAAGTAAATATAGCCTAAAGAAAATGTCTCTGGCTTGATTTTGTTTCATCCCCTCTTGCGACATATAATATAAATATCGGACGTTTTATACCGTCAATTTTTGTACGTACGAGCAAAATAGAGCTTACAGCAGCTACCAGTTTAGGAGGAAGGGCTGACAGCTTTGGAGCCCCTCCAATATTTCTCACGTGTAAACTATAAAGCATATCACTAGCCTATAGGCTCCGGGGGAGACATCTCCCGTCACGCAGGGTGCAGTCGCATCTCCGCAATTCTCCAGTATCATCTATTGATGCTGGTAATGGCTCCAAAGGGCAAACCACTTACGGGCTATTCATGCCCGTGCCACCTTTTGGGTGGCTTAATCTTCATCATCATATACGCTCCAAGGGATATAGGTTGCGTGGTTAAGCAGTCCCACTAATTTCAATGTTTTATACAATGGATTCAGGCAGGAAAAAATATCTGCACGTTATCTTGAAGTTATCTTGAGATGATTTCGGGGCTTTAGTGTCCCCGCGGCCCGGTCCTCGACCAGGCCTCCACCCCCAGGAAGCAGCCCGTGACAGCTGAGTAACACCCAGGTACCTATTTTACTGCTAGGTAACAGGGGCATAGGGTGAAACTGTCCATTGTTTCTCGCCGGCGCCCGGGATCGAACCCGGGACCACAGGATCACAAGTCCAGTGTACTGTCCGCTCGGCCGACCGGCTCCCTCGCTCTCTAGGTCAACAATTTATCCAGCTTTCAATGGGGCTATTAGTGTGCAACAATATTCCACCCTAGAGAACGTAGGTTGTTGTTGAAGATTCACTACCTGGAACAAAAAGTTCCAAGTAGCACGGGCTATGGTGAGCCCGTAGTGCCTTTGATGTGAATGAGAACGTAGGTGTCTTTCAAAGTACCATTAGCCGTCTGGCAGCGTTTTTGTTTTCCTCTCTTAAAAGATTCTTCGTATCTAACCTGCCATTTTCCTTTAGTGCCAGCGAGTTTGAAAGTAAGCCCTTTTTTTTTTTACTTCTATAAAATGGTTTCACTGCACTTGTTTGTGATTCTTGATTTGATAAACCATAGTGCTCGAGCTGTAAATTATCTTCATGAACAGGTTTGTATGTAGCCACAATGATATTACATCACTTTGGAGGGTAGCCGTGTCCTCTATAGTTTCCATTCTCATAGGTTCTCCTCTGCTGACATTAGGATCTAAGAGAATACAGTGTGAGAAATACTAAATTTGGTTTAAAGGAGGAACACTTAAGCCACGGTAAGTACAAATATGATCCCTGGAGCATACTTGGAGCATACCTGCGGAGGGTTCTGGGAGTTGTTCTACTCCCCGAGCCCGGCCCGAGGCCAGGCTCGACAAAGATATTAAGGGTTATTGACCAAGTACACAGAAGCACTGCTCAAGGCGAGATTAAGCAGGACGTGGGGGGGGGGGGACATACATGAGGCAAAGATGTGAGAATGACCTTCGGTGTAGTCTGAAAGTTGTAAATATTATAACTTTTGACACCTCCAACACCTAATACAACACTATACATTTATATGAATATTTTGAAATTATGTCGACTGGATTAAACTACAAATATTCGAAGGGCAGGGCTAATGAGCCAACGTTCGACATCTATAAGAGTAAACAATGTACAAATAGTAGGTTTCCCCTGTTATATACATGTAAAACCTTTGATTGCCTTCTGACGATTTCAAAACGTGTTCTGCCCACCTGCGGTGTTGGCCTAGTCTGTGGCCAGTCTTCCTTGGTCTGTGAGGCTGCTTGTCCTCGTAGCCTCGAGGCTCACAGAGGCATCACAGCCAGACTGACCCCATATCGCCAGAAGACACTTGTCCAGTTCTCTCTGGTAAATTCGACAGCCGGGCTGTGAGTGTTCTGTCGACACTGTTTCATCGACAGCGTCACGCCTATCGACATGGCGCTCCCTCCGGAAACAAGTCTGGTTTCTAATACAATTTCTCACATACACTCGGGACGCATCATATAAAACCACACCAGTTCCTTAAGGCAGACTACAGGTCACAACAAAAAGGCTGGAAACGACTAACCCACAGGTGTGAAACGATACCGACGACGCTTCCAACCGCCGTGGATCATGCTCGAGCTACGATTCACGTCCGCCAGTTTGACTCGAAGTCTGTGAGTTTCAGTTTCTTTGTCATTGCCGTGTGGCTCCACCTTGCAAGAGGGCGCGACGCACACTGACAGGAAGCGCCCGCAGCAGAGAGGAAGGAGACTTGCTCTGCCTGAAGCTACCACCTCAACGGAGTGTAGGACCTCATGGCCTCAGAAGAGTGTGTACCCTCCCACGTCATCACTGCGCTGTTAAACACGCTAAACTCGACCCAAGCTATCCTGATTCATGAAGATTAAGCCACCCAAAAGGTAGCACAGGCATGAATAGCCCGTAAGTGGTGGCCCTTTGGAGACATTACCAGTATCAAGAGCTGATACTGGAGATCTGTGGAGGTGCGACTGCACCCTGCGGAGAGGTCGTGAGACCTCTCCAAGCTATCCTAACAGCATTGTTTTATATATAGGGAGGTGCATATAGGTGTGACGTCGGACGGGACACATCTCCCGTCACGCAGGGTGCAGTTGCACCTCCACAGATCTCCAGTATCAGCTCTTGATACTGGTAATGGCTCAAAAGGGCCACCACTTACGGGCTATTCATGCCCGTGCCATCTTTTGGGTGGCTTAATCTTCATCAATCAATCAATCAGTGTGACGTCACCATTCAAGCTGGTATACAGGTTGTCTAGCGTCTACAGACACAAGGAGCACACGAAGGTCTCAAGAGCCTTCACACCAGGACACCGTCACCTCAGGTGTGAGGGGCTGAGTTGTCGGGAGGGGGAGCTATTGTTATCTATAACCACTTACTGTTGTGTAGTTCACGGGAGCCCCAACAGGAGGAAGGTCAACAGGGCTCTACACTCCCCCCCCACCCCTCCCGACACACCTCAACCCCAGCAATCTAACCCCATGACCTGAAAACCCCAAATAAGCAGACTGTGCCTCAGTCTTCCTGCTGATAATGGGCGCCCCCCGCCCTCGACGAAACATCCCCCCCCTCCCATCCCTACCCCCCCCTCCTATTCCCCCCCCCCCTCCCCGCCAATCTCCACACCCCATCACCAAATCTAGACACTTTTGTCTTCGCTACCACACCCATCTCTCTCTCCCTCCCTCCTTGCTAGCTAGCCCCCCATACCCATGCAAGTCCATGACTTCCATATATGCTGAGATACATGCAACGAACCTTACCTCTCGCAGCTCGATCCTTAGCAAGAGAGCAAGCTTATAGCATGGATACCCTACCCCCTCTATACACACACACACACACACACACACACACACACACACACACACACACACACACACACACACACACACACACACACACACACACACACACACAATGACATAATAACAGGGGGGCGCTAACTCAATACTCCACATATTTCTGCGTCTTTTTCCTTCACCTTGGTGACCCCGAGGTCACCTCTAAGCACTGAAAGACAGTCCTTCAACGCTGGAGAAAATTCCTGGCCAACAGCGTTTGCTCAGGATGTGACTATGCCAAGGAAAGGTGTTACTAGAAATAGTCACGTCCTAGTTGGACACGTAGTAAGAGCTGTACCCTCAGGTCTGTGCCCCAGGTCTGTGCCCCAGGTCTGTGCCCCAGGTCTGTGCCCCAGGGCTGTGCCCCAGGTCTGTGCCCCAGGTCTGTGCCCCAGGTCTGTGCCCCAGGTCTGTGCCCCAGGTCTGTGCCCCAGGTCTGTGCCCCAGGTCTGTACCCCAGGTCTGTGTGCTGGGGCACCTCTTTTTTTTTACCACGTACCTAAACAAGTTTGTTCCACAGAATATAGCAGTAACATTTGCTGACAATAATACAACAATTAGGCGGGAACTCGATGCTGGAGATTCCAATAGCTTCAAGGCGATCTAGATAGGCTTTTGAAAGGCAGATGCATTTGCATACTGACAAATGTTGGGTTCTGAACCTAAGTTGATATTAATTGTTGCAAGATATCACCTGAACAATGTTGAAATTGCGAAGTATAGATGAGAGAAAGACCTAGGAGTTATAATTAACAGGGGTGTTAAGTCATACAATTCCATGCACAATTATCCGGAATAAGGAAATTAGGATACTGGGATTTATTTCTAGAAGAGTATCTCTGTCTAATGTTATTCTTCATATTCATCTTGCCCTACTAGGTTCCAATTACATTGTGGTACAATTTTGGTCTCTGGTACAGAATAGACATAAATGTACTTGAACACGTACACATAAGTTATTTAGCACGGGTGGGACACGAACAAGGGGACACAGGTGGAAACTTAGTACCCAGATGAGCCACAGAGACATTAGAAATAATTTTTTCAGTGTCAGAGTGGTTTATAAATGGAATGCATTAGGCAGTGATGGGGTGGAGGCTGACTCCATATACAGTTTCAAATGTAGATATGATAGAGCCCAATAGGCTCAGGAATCTGTACACCAGTTGATTGACGGCTGAGAGGCGGGACCAAAGAGCCAGAGCTCAACCCCCCCCCCCCACCTTACAAGCACAACTAAGTTTTCTTGAGATATGATCTTGAGGTTATCTTGAGATGATTTCGGGGCTTAGCGTCCCCGCGGCCCGGTCCTCGACCAGGCCACCTTTTTGTTACACATCCCCAGGAAGCAGCAGCAGCCCGTAGCAGCTGTCTAACTCCCAGGTACCTATTTACTGCTAGGTAACAGGGGGGGCATCAGGGTGAAAGAAGCATTTTGCCCATTTGTCTCCGCCTCCACCGGGGATCGAACCCGGAACCTCAGGATTACGAATCCGAAGCGCTGTCCACTCAGCTGTCAGGCTCTCCCAGGTGAAGTGAGCACAGAAGATGCCAAAGTTAATCCCAGGAATTAGAAACCTTACTAAAGAAGATATACAAAGTTAAAGTAACATAAGACGAAGGATAAGGATTTGATGCGATTGAAGTAGATTTTGATGATAGTACAGTAGAGTCCGGTCGCCACTCTCAATCCAGAATTCCGGGTTCGAATCCCGAGTGGGATAGAAATGGTTGACCGCGTCTACGATCACCTGCTGCTTCTGTTCACCTAGAGGTAAATAGGTACCCAGGAGTTAGTCTGCTGAATTCTTGTGTGGGCTGCATCTTGGGGTGTGGGGGGGGGGGGGGCTAGGGTCGATATAAGCGTAACACACACATACACTGGCTGCCTGTCCCCCAACACAATGAACAAGTGATCGAACAATAGATGGATAAAAGGGATATAACAAGAGGGAATGCCAATAATTGTTTGAATACAAAAACACAAAATTTGGGAGAGTTTAGACTCGGGAAAGACCTGGGTAAATACTGGTTTAGAAACAAGGGTTATTGCTGTGTGGAACAAATTACTGGGAAATAGAAATAGCCGTGGGATCGACATTGTTTCAACCGCAGGTTAGACACACACACACACACACACATGGATGAACTGTCCACAACAATACCGTGGATAACATGTCATTCACCTGGGTACTAGGAGACTGGAACACCCTACATGTAAACACCCACCGCAATGGTTCGAATCCCAGTGTGATTGTACAACATCTAAGTGATGGTGCCCCAACCACTCAAGTCGATTGCTGTAAGAGTCGCTGGACCTCGGAGGTCGACCTCGACCCTCCTCCTTCAAACACAGGTTATGTACCTACTTTGATGAACAAATGTTCACCCAGGTACATACAGGGTTTGTACCCCTGATGAACAAGTGAAGACACAGTAAATCACCGAAGGAGTGGGTGAGGTTGGCTGCCCTGTTAAGCTACCACACAGTGAACCAGCCGTTAGACTGGTTGTTCACAACTAGATATCAAGTGTGAATCATATGTTGTCCTCAGTCTCTACTCCTTATATAGCTGGGGTAAGGTGCGGTGTGTGTGTGTGTGTGTGTGTGTGTGTGTGTGTGTGTGTGTGTGTGTGTGTGTGTGTGTGTGTGTGTGTGTGTGTGTGTGTGTATACACTCACTCACTTGTGTTGAGCTTTGGCTGTTTGGTCCCGCCTCTCAACCGTCAATCAACTGGTGTACAGGTTCTTGAGCCTACTGGGCTCTATCATATCTACATTTGAAACTGTATATGGAGTCAGCCATCACCACATCACTGCCTAATGCATTCCATCTGTTAACTACTCTGACACTGAAAAAGTTCTTCCTAACGTCCCTGTGGCTCATCTGGGTACTCAGTTTCCACCTGTGTCCCCTTGTGCGTGTTCCACCTGTGTTAAATAATCCATCCTTGTCTACCCTGTCAATTCCCCTGAGAATTTTGTGTGTGGTGATCATGTCTCCCCGAGCTCTTCTGTCTTCCAGCGACGTGAGGTTCAGTTCCCTCAGCCTTTTCTCCTAACTCATGCCTCTTAGTTCTGGGACTAGTCTAGTGGCATACCTCTGAACTTTTTCCAGTTTTGTCTTGTGCTTGACTAGGTACGGGCTCCATGCTGGAGCTGCATACTCCAGGATTGGTCTTACATATGTGGTATACAAGGTTCTGAAAGATTCCTTACACAGGTTTCTGAAGGCAGTTCTCTTGTTAGCCAGCCTCGCATACGCCGCCAATGTTATTCTTTTTATGTGGGCTTCAGGAAACAGGTTTGGCTTGATATCAACTCCTAGATCTTTCTCTCTGTCCGTTTCGTGAAGGACTTTATCTCCCATTCTGTATCCTGTGTCCGGCCTCCTAGTTCCTCCCCCTAGTTTCATATTACCTTACATTTACTTGGGTTGAACTTTAGAAGCCATTTGTAGGACCATTCATTCAGTTTGTTTAGGTTATCTTGTAGCCTCATACTATCTTCCTCAGTTTTAATCCTCCTCATAGTTTTTGTCTCGTCTGCAAACATTGAGAGGAACGAGTCTATTCCCTCTGGGACATCATTTACATATATCTTGAAGTTTTTTTATTATTTTCTACCACAGACGTGGCCAGACATTTACAATGCTAACCAGCATATATACATTTTCTTCTGTCCTCCATGGACAGGGTGAGAGAGCTGTTAAACAATGGGATACCTTCCCTTTCACTCCTGCTTGCATCTCCAGTTTGTGCATCAGTCTCTTATGTGGTACTGTGCATTCCACCAATCCAAAAATATGCAGTCTTCCCAGCCCTCTCTTATCTGATTTTTGTTACCTGGCCACAGAATTCAATCAATCCTGTTAGGCATGATCTGCCATCCCTGAACCCATGTTGATGCTGTGTTACAAAGTTCTTTCGCTCCAGATGTTCCACTAGTTTTTCCGCACAATCTTCTCCATTAACTTGCATGGTTAGTGACACTGGCCTGTAGTTCAGTTCCTCCTGTCTATCACCATTTTGGAACATCGGCACTACATTAGCCGTCTTCAAAGTTTTTGGCAGTTCACCTGTTACCGGTGATTTGTTATACACCATGGCGAGTGGCTGACACAGAGCTTCTGCTCCTTCCTTCAGTATCCATGGTGAAATTCTATCCGGGCCTATAGCCTTTGTCACGTCCAACTCTAGCAGATGCTTCCTCACCTCCCCCACTGGTAATCTCAAACTCCTCTAGTGGTGTTTGGCTAGATCTTCCATGTGCAGGCGATGAGTCACAATAACGTGGCTAAAGTATGTTGACCAGACCACACACTAGAAGGTGAAGGGACGACGACGTTTCGGTCCTTCCTGGACCATTCTCAAGTCGATTGTCTTGAGAATGGTCCAGGACGGACCGTAACGTCGTCGTCCCTTCACCTTCTAGTGTGTAGTCTGGTCAACATAGATCTTCCATCTCCTATCTCTAGACGTCCCCTTACTCTACTGTGAAGACCTCAAATTTCTTATCGAGTTCCTCGCACACTTCCTTGTCATTTGTAGTCAATTCGTCTGCCCCTATCATCAGTTTCATTACATTTCCTTCACTGATGTTTTTCTCCTGATGTGACTGCGCAGCAGTTTGGGTTGAGTCCTTGCCTTGCTTGCTATGTCCTTTTCATATTGTCTTTCTGCCTCTCTTCTCACCCTGACGTGTTCATTCCTGGCGCTCTGGTATCTTTCTCTGCTCACTAGTGTCCTATTATTTCTGTAGTTTCTCCACGCCGGTGGTAGTAGGGAGCCGGTCGGCCGAGCGGACAGCACGCGGGACTTGTGATCCTGTGGTCCTGGGTTCGATCCCAGACGCCGGCGAGAAACAATGGGCAGAGTTTCTATCACCCTATGCCCCTGTTACCTAGCAGTAAAATAGGTACCTGGTTGTTAGTCAGCTGTCACGGGCTGCTTCCTGGGGGTGGAGGCCTGGTCGAGGACCGGGCCGCGGGGACACTAAAAGCCCCGAAATCATCTCAAGATAACCTCAAGAATCTCAAGATAACGCCCTTGTGCTTATTTGCTCTGCTAGCTTACATCTCTGATTAAACCATGGCGGGTTTCTCGTCTGTATTTAATTTCTTTCCTTTTGGAGAGTAACGAGCTTGTCTGTTGCCTCTTTACACTTCTGTGAGTACTCGCCTAGTTGTGTTTGCGGGGGTTGAGCTCTGGCTCTTTGGAACCCACCTCTCAACTGTCAATCAACTGGTGTACAGGCTCCTGAATGTGTGTGTGTAAATACCTAAGTGTAGTTACAGGATGAGAGCTACGCTCGTGGTGTCCCGTCTTCCCAGCACTCTTTGTCATATAACGCTTTGAAACTACTGACGGTGTGTGTGTGTGTGTGTGTGAAAGTGAGCGAGCGGGAAGGTGTGTAATTACCTACCTTGCGTCTACTTAGTGACGGGGGGGGGGGGACATTGGGACCTTGTCTAGGACCGCAAAAGCAAGTGTCCGGTCCCAGACAAGGTCTCCTGATTGGGGGTCTGGTCAAGCAGCTTGACAAGTTGCTGTTCGCAGTCTGACGTATGAGTCACAGCCTGGTTGACCAGATATCTCTCTCTCTCTCTCTCTTTGTTGACTTAAGATTCACAGCTCCTCGGAACTGAAAAATATTCCCAAGTAGCACGGGCTATGGCGAGCCCTCAGTGGACTTACCTGGCACAGGAGCGGGGCTGTTATGCTGGATTATCATCAGGTATCCCTTTGGAGGTGTTTATCAAGTTCTTATTTGAACACGGAAGGTGGGTGAGTGTTAGTCATTGGTGGGTGTTAGTGGGTATCAGAGGTGGGTGTTAGTGGGCAACAGAGGTGGGTGTTAGTGGGCAACAGATCTTCTTGAGGTTATCTTGAGATGATTTCGGGGCTTTTAGTGTCCCCGCGGTCCGGTCCTCGACCAGGCCTCCACCCCCAGGAAGCAGCCCGTGACAGCTGACTAACACCCAGGTACCTATTTACTGCTAGGTAACAGGGGCATTCAGGGTGAAAGAAACTTTGCCCATTTGTTTCTGCCTCGTGCGGGAATCGAACCCGCGCCACAGAATTACGAGACCTGCGCGCTATCCACCAGGCTACCCGGCCCCCAGATGACACAAACTAGTTTGGTGTCGTCGCTGCCACCATTCTCAGTTGTTCTTCACTATTGTTTACACTTGTTCTACTGATATAGAGCCAAGGGGGGAAACAACATTGTTCGAGGAGAATAAGAACCGGTGAAGACCGCTGAAGAACCGTTCTTCATGTAAATGAAGAACGGGTCGCGGTAACTGCAGGACAAGAAGAGGCCACAAAGAAGTTGGCGTGACAAGGAGTGGGCGTAGTCTCTTATGAGGCAATTACAAGGTGTGTGGGAGAGGAGAGAGAGAGAGGGACAGGGTAGAGAGAGAGAGGGACAGGGTAGAGAGAGAGAGGGACAGGGTAGAGAGAGAGAGGGACAGGGTAGAGAGGAGAGGGACAGGGTAGAGAGGAGAGGGACAGGGTAGAGAGAGAGAGGGACAGGGTAGAGAGGAGAGGGACAGGGTAGAGAGAGAGAGGGACAGGGTAGAGAGGAGAGGGACAGGGTAGAGAGAGAGAGGGACAGGGTAGAGAGGAGAGGGACAGGGTAGAGAGGAGAGGGACAGGGTAGAGAGGAGAGGGACAGGGTAGAGAGAGAGAGGGACAGGGTAGAGAGGAGAGGGACAGGGTAGAGAGAGAGAGGGACAGGGTAGAGAGAGAGAGGGACAGGGTAGAGAGGAGAGGGACAGGGTAGAGAGAGGGACAGGGTAGAGAGAGAGAGGGACAGGGTAGAGAGAGAGGGACAGGGTAGAGAGGAGAGGGAGAGAGGTGGGAAGTGAGAGAGATGAGAGAACAACCGACATTTTGGATAAAATTATAATAAATAAACTACCTCCTTCTTGACCTCTGTCAGTGAATGACCTCCGGGGTCACGTATCCACGTACACGGACGTTGAACAAGTGACACCAGACAAGAGGGGCATGACCACCAAGGTCGTGAGGATGTTGTCAAGTATCAGTCTCGTAATTTGTCACCCCTGTAACAAATATCCAACCTTCTAGCTAACCAGAAATGCACGAACCCTCCCCCCCTCCCTCACCCCCCTAATGTATCGAGTCCGATGCATAGAAAACGTAGATTGTGTGTGTGTGTGTGTGTGTGTGTGTGTGTACTCACCTAATTGTACTCACCTAGTTGTGCTTGCGGGGGTTGAGCTTTGGCTCTTTGGTCCCGCCTCTCACCCGTCAATCAACAGGTGTACAGGTTCCTGAGCCTATTGGGTTAGTGTGTGTGTGTGTGTGTGTGTGTGTGTGTGTGTGTGTGTGTTTATAACGTTGGTTTCCATAACGTAACAAACGCGACCTATTAGGCAGTGGACTGCCTACTCCCTCCTTCCCTCTCTCCCTCCCTCTAGATAACGACGACGTTAATAATGATGAATGAGCAACGAGGAAGCCAACAAGAAGATTACCATCAACACCAGCCTCACGACACACCAATGCCATTCATCAACACTCATCACCTGCAGCTGCACCCACCTTTATATGGGGGGGAGGAGGGAGGGGGGGGGGGGGAGGGAGTGCGTGGGAGGGGGGGGGGGGAGAGGGAGTGCATGGACACTCCCGTTACGGAAATAGTGTGCGTGCGCGCGTGAGAATACATTCAATAGAATGTTTTCTATTGAATGCGAAAACCTGAATTCTACCTGGAATTCACCTGAAGGTGGTTTCCGGAGTTCTACTCCCCAAGTTCGGCCCGGGGCCAGGTTAGTCTTGTGATAACTTGGTCCAACAGGCTGTTGCTTGGAGCGACACACACACACACACACACACACACACACCTACCCACTACAACCTGGTTGGTCCGGCACTTCTTGCGTTGCAACCCGTTCTCGCAAATTTAATAAGTCAATATTGACTTATTAAATATGTGCATAGGTGACATACTTAACATAATAGATACCCTTAAAAAGATTCATAGAAAACACCGACCTTACCTAACCTACTTAGTATGTTAAGATAAGCATCTTATTGCTTCGTAATTACAATTATTACCTAACCTATAATAGGTATAGGTTAAGTAATAATTGTAATTACGAAGCAATAAGATGCTTATCTTAAGATACTAACAAGGTTAGGTTAGGTCGGTGTTTTCTATGAATCTTTTTAAGGGTATCTATTATGTTTAGTATATCACCTATGCACGTAGTTAATAAGTCAATATTGACTTTACGAATTTGCGAGAACGGGTTGGCAGCAACTGCCCTAAATGCCTCTTTGAAGTCCCACTTCCAGCAGTACTTATGCTTTACAGGAAGAACATTGAACAACCGCGGACCTCTGATGTTCATACAGTGTTCTGTGATTGTGCCTATGGCACCTCTGCTCTTTACTGGTTTTATTCTGCATTTTCTTCGCTACCCGGAACAAAAAAGTTTCAAGCAGCACGGGCTATGGTGAGCCCGTAGTCAGGGAGACACATTTTGAGAGCTTTGAGACAGTCCCAATAACTTAGATGCTTATTTTGTGTGTGTGTGTGTGTGTGTGCCGTATATGTTCTCTGTATTCCCTCTATTTCAGCAACATGTTGAGGTTATCATGAGATGATTTCGGGGCTTTAGTGTCCCCGCGGCCCGGTCCTCGACCAGGCCTCCACCCCCAGGAAGCAGCCCGTGACAGCTGACTAACACCCAGGTACCTATTTTACTGCTAGGTGACAGGGGCATAGGGTGAAAGAAACTCTGCCCATTGTTTCCCGCCGGCGCCTGGGATTGAACCCAGGACCACAGGATCACAAGTCCAGCGTGCTGTCCGCCCGGCCGACCGGCTCCCCGGTCGTTACATCTCCTGTTACCGGTCCATTACCGGTCCATACTCCATTAACCGGTCGTTAACATCTGCTGTTCTGAAGGGAAAAGTGAGTATTGAGCAGTGTACTCAAAACGGAAAGCACAAATGATTTGAAAAGTAAGCAGTCTCCGTGGTGTAGTGGTAAGACACTCGCCTGGCGTTCCGCGAGCGCTATGTCATGGGTTCGTATCCTGGCCGGGGAGGATTTACTGGGCGCGATTCCTTAACTGTAGCCTCTGTTTAACGCAACAGTAAAATGTGTACTTGGATGAAAAAACGATTCTTCGCGGCGGGGATCGTATTCCAGGGACCTGCCCGAAACGCTACGCGTACTAGTGGCTGTATAAGAATGTAACAACTCTTGTAAAAATCCCAATCGTTTTCATGGCTTTATTGTGCTGTGTTGTGCTCTCTAAGCGTTATGTTGTCCGTCAAACTGATCCTGAACTGTAAGATTTCTGTCTCTTCTTCCAAAGTCATATTCACGGTGAATTTTTTAATGCAAAGCTTTACTTTGCTTGACACGAAGCTGTGACTTGCATTCTTGGTCTGTCTGTGAGAAGTTGTGGTGCAAGAACAGTGCCTTGGGATACTGAACTCTTCACTGTGTTCAGACTTGATTTTGTTTGGCTGACTGACTTACTCTTTTTTTTGCATCCTGTTTGGCAGGAAATTGAATGCTTATTCACCCTGTTTTCCTGTTGTTCCTACGGGTCTCATGCCATTCACTGAAACTAGTCTCAGTACCTCATTTGCCTGTCATCAGTGAATGTTCCATCTCCCTTACACTATGTCTGGTTGATACCTGGTTGATGGGGTTCTGGGAGTTCTTCTACTCCCCAAGCCCGGTCCGAGGCCAGGCTTGACTTGTGAGAGTTTGGTCCAACAGGCTGTTGCTTGGAGCGGCCCGCAGGCCCACATACCCACCACAGCCCGGTTGGTCCGGCACTCCTTGGAGGAATAAATCTAGTTTCCTCTTGAAGATGTCCACGGTTGTTCACTATGTCTCATGAACAAATCCACAAGGGCCGTGACGAGGATTCAGCGTCCGGTAAAGGCAGCGTCTGGGATGATCTCGGACGTGGGTTCGAATCCTCGTCACGGCTCCCTTGTGGATTTGTTCATTTGATGCATCACGCTATTGTGATTTGTGTGTGTACCTATGCCTCATAATAGGTGTGGTTTCTGCTCTGGACTTTACTTATGGTAAACAATATTTTGAGAATCTGTTTTATTGCTAAATTTCTCTCTCTCTCTCTCTCTCTCTCTCTCTCTCTCTCTCTCTCTCTCTCTCTCTCTCTCTCTCTCTCTCTCCCTCTCCCTCTCTCTCTCTCTCTCTCTCTCTCTCTCTCTCTCTCTCGCCTGTATTATCTATGGGTTATGAAGCGTTAACCTTCAACTCATCCTCTTGTCTGATGAGGTAGTGAGGTCACAATAACGAGGCTGAAGTATGTTGACCAGACCACACACTAGAAGTAGAAGGGACGACGACGTTTCGGTCCGTCCTGGACCATTCTCAAGTCGATTGTGACTTGAGAATGGTCCAGGACGGACCGAAACGTCGTCGTCCCTTCTACTTCTAGTGTGTAGTCTTGTCAACACCCTCCCCCAACCCACAGGACACGTATTACTACACACATCTGCTCTTCGTCCTCACAAACACAACTCTCATTTCTATCTCCCGCCTTCTGTCCCTTCCAAACTCAGCCCCAAAGCCCCACCCACCCACCACCACCAACCCACCCCTGTCAAACTACCTCTCACCCACGCCCACGC
Organism: Procambarus clarkii; assembly: GCF_040958095.1. Taxonomy (NCBI): domain Eukaryota; kingdom Metazoa; phylum Arthropoda; class Malacostraca; order Decapoda; family Cambaridae; genus Procambarus; species Procambarus clarkii. The sequence goes on along the minus strand of NC_091212.1, from coordinate 13,409,990 downwards.
CCAGGAGAGCCGACCTCAGGGGGTGATGACGTGTCGGAGTTCCTTAAGGTCTCATTACCCCCGTGTTCCCAGGAGCCGGGTTGGCCTCTGAGAAGGATGCGGTTACCAGCCACTACCCACTAACTACCCAACCTCCAGGGGGGTGGGGACGGACCGGAGGTAGGGGGAGGGAGGGGGACGGTCCTGAGGTAGGGGGAGGGTGGGGGAGGGGGTTGCCCACAAGAATGCGCTCCCTCCAAGTCAGATTCATAGACAACAGCTAAGTCTAGTAGCAGCAGTTACTTGGGTGACGCAATTGAACTCTAAAGTGTAGTATCACAAGGCAGCTGCCTTTCACCCAAGCTTTTCAACATACAGTTGGACCTGACTCAGCCCCGACACGGAGAATACATCACGCAGATGTCACCGAACATATTGAACACGTGTCACATTGAACAGCTTGGAGCGGGCCGCTCCAAGCAACAGCCTGGTGGACCAAACTCTCACAAGTCAAGCCTGGCCTCGGGCCGGGCTTGGGGAGTAGAAGAACTCCCAGAACCCCATCAACCAGGGATCAACCAGGTACCCAATTAGTATGCCAACTTGGACCATTAAAGCCCGACCCAACGAGACCAAGGCAGCAATTAAATTCACAAACTATGAACAGCAATGGAAAGTAAGTACAAACAAATTCTAAACAATACACATTGGAAAAAAGAAATTCAAACTCCACTAGCCGGCCAGGGAGCCGGTCGGCCGAGCGGACAGCACGCTGGACTTGTGATCCAGTGGTCCTGGGTTCGATCCCAGGCGCCGGCGAGAAACAATGGGCAGAGTTTCTTTCACCCTATGCCCCTGTTACCTAGCAGTAAAATAGGTACCTGGGTGTTGATCAGTTGTCACGGGCTGCTTCCTGGGGGTGGAGGCCTGGTCGAGGACCGGGCCGCGGGGACACTAAAAAGCCCCGAAATCATCTCAAGATAACCTCAAGATAACCTTGACAACTGCCCGACCCAACATATAGATGTAGGCAGAATACTGGGACTCAAGATTAAAGGAACATGAATAACAAATCACTCAAAACAATTAAGAAAACAAACCACAGCTTTAGGAAAACTGAGGAGATCCCGGAGCCTTAGTACGAACAGAGCTATACTTATATAAGGCTAGCTATACAAGACTTAACTACCATGTAGTTAGTTAGTCCAGTCGCATCTCAAATACCCTCCAGTACCACTAAATACCTTAAAGAAAACAAGAAAAAGAAACAACCAGAGCAAAATAAGGCCGCTAAGGAGAGCAGGAAAATAAGGCCGCTAAGGAGAGCAGGAAAATAAGGCCGCTAAGGAGAGCAGGAAAATAAGGCCGCTAAGGAGAGCAGGAAAATAAGGCCGCTAAGGAGAGCAGGAAAATAAGGCCGCTAAGGAGAGCAGGAAAATAAGGCCGCTAAGGAGAGCAGGAAAATAAGGCCGCTAAGGAGAGCAGGAAAATAAGGCCGCTAAGGAGAGCAGGAAAATAAGGCCGCTAAGGAGAGTAGGAAAATAAGGCCACTAAGGAGAGCAGGAAAATAAGGCCGCCGCTAAGAACAGCAAAATAAGACCGCTAAAAACAGCAAAATAAGGCCGCTAAGACCAGCAAAATAAGACCGCTAAGAACAGCAAAATAAGACCGCTAAGACCAGCAAAATAAGACCGCTAAGAACAGCAAAATAAGACCGCTAAGAAGAGCAGCAAAACACCGTCCACCATATGACCAGACAATCCAGGAGCTCCATGAACTCCTGAACACACACAGCCACTAATCATTAGACTGCAGCACCGAGCCACCAGGCTATGAAACACCCTCGAAGTATTACAAGACACATTGCTAGGAAATTTACTCTAGCACAACAATCTCAGATGCCACCGGATTGATTGATTGATGAAGATTAAGCCACCCAAAAGGTGGCACGGGCATGAATAGCCCGTAAGTGGTGGTGGCCCTTTTGAGCCATTACCAGTATCAAGAGCTGATACTGTAGATCTGTGGAGGTGCGACTGCACCCTGCGTGACGGGAGATGTCTCCCGTGTGCCACCGGAGCTTGCATCTACTCAATGGTAAGAAACCCAGCCCCACCGTACATAATTCCTAGATGAGATACTAACCAGTATCTTTCCCATCTTAAATATTTGATATTTAAAGACGATTCACAGGGGTGGGGCACCGTAGATGAGCCGCACCTCAGGGGTGGGGCGCTTTGAGACTTGCCGCACCTCAGGGGTGGGGCGCTTTGAGACTTGCCGCACCTCAGGGGTGGGGCGCTTTGAGACTTGCCGCACCTCAGGGATTAGGGCGCACCAATATGTGTGTGTGTGTGGAACGTCAGACTTGAGACTTAATTTAGCTACAAGTTTCGGACCAGAGAGGGAGCTGCAACAGGCGTGGCCCGTAAGCCTTATTTCCCCCCCCCCCTCCACACCCCCCCCCCCACACAAACACACGAGAAGAATAACAGTCGCAATCCAACGCAATGTTAACTAACTATAAACACACAAATGTTTTTAATTTAACTTCCCCCCCCCCCTCCAACCCAGAGTCGTCAGCTGTTCAGTAATGGCCGGGCCAATGAGGCTTGACCTGAAAAATTGTCAATTAGGTAACCCTCTGCGCTAGTTAAGAGTCATCTGGCGGCCGGTAATAGCACCACCGCCACCACACGAACATGATCATCTCTACGCTAGCCAGCATCACTTCATCTCCCTTATCCCCTCCTCTTATAATATATGCTACAACTATCAAAAACTTTGAGTGACTACCACCATTACCAGCAGGCAAGAGTGCAGTCGGGCCTATCGTAAAATCCTCAAGGGCCAGATTCACGAAAGCACTTACGCAAGCACTTACGAACGCGTACATACATCTTTTCACAAACTTTGGCGGCTTTGTTTCCAATTATTAAACAATTATAATGAGCTCCGAAGCACCAGGAGGCTGTTAATAACAATAACAACAGTTAATTGGCAAGTTTTCATGCTTGTAAACTGTTTTATAAATGTAACCAAAGCCGTCAAAGATTGAGGAAAGATGTACAGGTTCGTAAGTGCTTGCGTAACTGCTTTCGTGAATCTGGCCCCCTGATTGGGCACCAGTTTGTGGACTCCAGAACCTCCTAGTAAACTCAGTAGAGTTCCGGGTTGATAGGCTTTTTTTTTTTTTTTTGGTCCTATCGCGGCTGAGTGGATTAAGACAGGTGTCTAGGAATCAACAGAACGCCGGTTCGAGTCGCCTCATTGCCCCAGAATGATTTTGCCGTGTGTATATGTATGTAACATACACATTTCGCAAAAAAAGCCTTCGACAAACGTGACCAAAGTGTTATTGCACACAAAATGCATTCTTAAGGAATTACTGGAAAAACTGAAAAAAATGGATCTTCAATTTCCTAACAGAACCCGAGTGTGTAATAAAATCCGGATAATCCACCAGGATTATCAGCAAAATAAGAACAGCAAAATAAGGAAAAACCTGAAAGAGGATTTTGCGACTCTTCCCCGACTCGACCGTGAAAAGGCACAGCTATAGTCCTCCCCTCAGGGTACTGTGCCTGCTCCAGCACTCTTATTAAGTCATAAGACCACCACTAGTGCCCAGGGCGAGAGGCGGCTCCATGTAGACCAAGTAACGGTACAATATTCTGAATAAAAACACGCTCTCCAACTGCGGCACTGTGGCACCACGACTGACGCCCGCCACATCGGAGGTAAGAGGGTATGATCACAACATACAAGATACTACGGCGGCGGGTATGTTTGGGCGCACAACGATAGCCTCTTCAACCTCAGAGGAAGCAAGATCAGGAAAGCTTCCACAGGTGGAAGCTGGAAACCCAAATGAGCCGAAGAAATTTAAAGAACAAGTTATGGAAGCCTCCTCCATCCACAACTTTCAGGTCAGATTCGACAAGAACTTAAAAACGTCAAAATAGTGCAATTGTAACACAATAGGTACAAATAGGCTAACAGGCGGGGGCACAGAGCTAGAGCCCACTCGCAGGTAGACACTTTAGGTAAGTACCAATTCACGGCGCCATAATTTGACAGACAGACAGACAGACATGCCAGTGACCTCTGGCAGTCTCCTCCCTCCCGCCCTTCCATACATCCTCAATCTCCATACTACATCTAGTAAAAAAAAAAAATGACAGAAAACGCTATGGCAAATAAACGATGTTGCTCTTACCTATATATATATATGCATATATTTAAGTGACGTTCCATGTATATCTGACTCCAAATCGACCAAATGTCACATATAGACACGGGTCGCGCGGAGGCGGAAGTCAGGGTCGCGGGCGGGAACTCGGACAAGTCGGGCATGGCTGTGGGAACGCGTGGAATGTGGTAAATCTCGCGTGGCGAGATTTACTCTAAACCAAAGTTTTTTTTGCTTTACTCTCAACCCACGAGTTTTAAAGCTCGATAAACTTACTACACATTATGCCCTCTTGCCCAGAGCTGCCCCGACACCATGAGACACAGCCTGCGTGTTGCGGGAACCCTTGTGTACTCAGATATGGCGGGAAGCCTAGTGTACTCAGATATAAACAAATATGGCGGGAAGCCTAGTGTACTCAGAAATGGCGGGAAAACAAGCGAAGGGAGATAGGCGGAAGGAGCGGCTGCATGGCAAAAGGAAGCATCCTGAATATCAACCATTGTAGATCAGATGCACCTTGTGTACATCTGATTCACTGGCGTCCCGGGAATCTTGGAAATAAAGCGAACACTGTAAAAAAAAACCTAGCCTAACCGAAAACGTACGAACCCAACCAACCCACCTAACCCGTTACTTTTCAGTGGGATGCAATTGTACCCTGGTAAGGTAAAAAATATCGTAACCGGAACGTGAAAATCGCGACCTACTATAGTCGAGTGGACGCTGCATTATACAGGTGCTATATATGAGAGGTGTGATCGTCTTGACTATTATATGTGGTGTTTGGTACAGTCCACACACACAGTTATTCTTAATGCGAGATATAATGTAAATATCTGTTATTAACATATTTTCACCGATATTACCTATGATAATTCCCCTCTTCATCCCTTCCTTCCCCCCCCCCCTCTCTTCCACCCGGCGACAAACACCACTCTGAAGGACAGAAGGCCATGTTAACGACATTAAAGGTTTGAAGAGGAAGTGACAAAATAAACAAAAAAGCCTCGTGCAGTGAGCAATAGCAAAACGAGGCTGCACATATGGAAACAAGACACATGGAAACGAGATGCCATTTATAATTTCCACGAAGTCATGGTAAATATATATGGTTTATATTTACCATATATATATATATATATATATATATATATATATATATATATATATATATATATATATATATATATATATATATATATGGTGAGGGTAAGACCAAGAGATAGTGGATACCAGCATTGTTTTTAAAGATAAACATGATTAGAAAACGAGCACCAATCAAAAAACTATGTTGAACGATCTTGCGTTTGATGATATCAAAAGTAAACGAAAATGATAGGGTGGATTATGAGAACCTTTAATACACAATATACCACCCTCATACTCCATGGAATGCCACCCTCATACTCCATGGAATGCCACCCTCATACTTCATGGAATGCCACCCTCATACGCCATGGAATGCCACCCTCATATTCCTATGTACTCTCCCTCCCCCCTCACAAGGCAGGCAAGAGGTCCTACATAGAAAGTATTCCTAGAGTATTCACTGAATGCAGACACACAGCCAGTCCTTGAGATTACTGGGAAGTTTCAAAGCTTCCAGAATGTACTCTGGATTATCAAAGTTACCTCACCCAGTCGAGGAACAGGAGCCGTGGCGGTACGTCTTCCGGGAGCTGCTCTTACTGGACGGGATCGCCATGGCCCGTGCTACTTGGAACTTTTTGTTCTAGGTAGCGAATCTTAAAACAGCCTGCTCTTTCTGGGTTGTCGCAACGCCTTGGGGCCAAGCTCGACTTGTGAGAGCTTGTTCCAACAGGCTGTTGCTTGCAGTTGCCCGTAGGTCTTGCCTACCTTTCGATGATTCGAAGGATCAACATCCCCGCGGCCCGGTCTCTGACTAAGCCTCTTGATTGGTGGTTTGGTGAACCAGCTTGTTAGTCGCTGAAGTTCGCATTCTGACGTACGAGCCACTGTCCCGTTGATCAGATGTCCTTCGGAGGTGCTTATCAAGTTGTCCTTAGATCAACGCGAGAAGTCGGCCAGTTTGGACCCATATTTAAGTGCGTCATCAGCTCTGGGTATCAAGCTAAGGAGGTCGACTTCTCACAAGTCAAGCCTGGCCTCGGGCCGGGCTTGGGGGAGTAGAAGAACCCCCAGAATCCCATCTTGGGGAAGTAGAAGAACCCCCAGAATCCCATCTTGGGGGAGTAGAAGAACCCCCAGAATCCCATCTTGGGGGAGTAGAAGAACCCCCAGAATCCCATCTTGGGGGAGTAGAAGAACCCCCAGAATCTCATCTTGGGGGAGTAGAAGAACCCCCAGAATCCCATCTTGGGGGAGTAGAACCACCCCCCAGAATCCCATCTTGGGGGAGTAGAAGAACCCCCAGAATCCCATCTTGGGGGAGTAGAAGAACCCCCAGAATCCCATCTTGGGGGAGTAGAAGAACCCCCAGAATCTCATCTTGGGGGAGTAGAAGAACCCCCAGAATCCCATCTTGGGGGAGTAGAAGAACCCCCAGAATCCCATCTTGGGGGAGTAGAAGAACCCCCAGAATCCCATCTTGGGGGAGTAGAAGAACCCCCAGAATCCCATCTTGGGGGAGTAGAAGAACCCCCAGAATCTCATCTTGGGGGAGTAGAAGAACCCCCAGAATCCCATCTTGGGGGAGTAGAAGAACCCCCAGAATTCCATCTTGGGGGAGTAGAAGAACCCCCAGAATCCCATCTTGGGGGAGTAGAAGAACCCCCCAGAATCCCATCTTGGGAGTAGAACAACCCCCAGAATCCCATCTTGGGAGTAGAACAACCCCCAGAATCCCATCAACCAGGTATCAACATGATATCTGACTACCACATGGTAGTGTGGTTACGGTTGAGAGGCGGGACCAAAGAGCCAGAGCTCAACCCCCGCAAGCACAACTAGGTGAGTACAACTAGGTGAGTACATGTGTGCTTTGGAAATGAGACTTCGGTAGCTATGTAATCCCCTTTTTTTATGAGTTACCCAGTAACCTAATAACAAAGAATTTCTATGTATGGAAACAGAAAATGGGGAAGGGGCTCGTAGTAGCCAGCATAGCCTATACACACGGGCTCACCATAGCCCGTGCTACTTGGAACTTTTTGTTCCAGGTAGCGAATCTTTAACAACAACATAGCCTATACCCACCAGGAAAATTACACTGTATCACCGTATATTACAGTGTATTACAGTATCGCCTGAACCCCGCCGAGCGTCTGAACCCGACCTAACCTAAATGAGGGTAAGAATGACCAGAGGAAGGCAAGGCAGACAAGCCAAACAGTAACGGGGGAAAAACAGAACACAAACAGATGACGAAGAGTTTGAAAATGGTGAGGAACACGGTGGTGAACGAGGTAGAGAGAGAGTGTGAGGAGACGACTTGGTGAAGATGAGAGGAGAGAGAGAGAGTGAGTGTTGGGGTGGAAGAAAGGCGGTGCATGGCTGGCAGTGCGTCGTCGTGCGTAGCGAGAGGTGGTGGGGGGGGGGGGGGGTTCGAAGGGGTGTGGAGGGGGGGGGGGGTACGGATCAACCGCAGTGCATAACAAATTCTGAAACGCTCATAACATTACTGACCGCTGGAGCGTGTCCTTGCGGGGAGCAGAGACGCGACAGGAATTGGGCGCCGACGCACGACCCGAAGAGAAGCGGAATTGAGAAGAGAGAGAGAGAGAAAGGTACGAAATGAAGCCCAGATGAAGGGGGGTTTGGAAGATGAGGAAGGGAAGAGGGCTGATAAAATATGGGAGACATGGAGTGGGTGGTGGAGAGGAAAGACTTAATATTAAGTTATATATGTGAGAAGGAGGTAGAGGGGGGCGAGCAGTGTCAGAATAATTAGTGTGTGTGTGTGTGTGTGTGTGTGTGTGTGTGTGTGTGTGTGTGTGTGTGTGTGTGTGTGTGTGTGTGTGTGTGTGTGGAGGCGGGCAAGCTAGCCGCTCTAGTGCCTACCTTCAAAGATGTCTCGCGCAACTGTTTCTTAACTAAATCATATAAATTCCCAACACTCGCCTAACCTAACCTAACCTAACCTAACCTAACCTAACCTAACCTAACCTAACCTAACCTAACCTAACCTTCCCCCACCACCAGCGACCACTACACAAGTCCATAATTTTCTGGGGCTAGATTCACGAAGCAGTTACGCAAGCACTTGCGAACCTGTCCATCTTTTCTCAATCTATGGCGGCTTTGTTTACAATTATTAAACAGTTAATGGGCTCCGAAGCACCAGGAGGCTGTTTATAACAATAACAACAGTTCATTAGCAAGTTTTCATGCTCGTAAACAGTTTAATCAATGTAACCAAAGCCGTCAAAGATTGAGGAAAGATGTACACGTTCGTAAGTACTTGCTTAAGTGCTTTCGTGAATCTGGCCCCTGTACACTTACTCAATTCTTGTCAATTTCTGAAATTTAGAATTCGCTGTGCTGCTGTTAGTATCAGTCATCCAAGGTGTGGACATAGTTTTATATATATATATATATATATATATATATATATATATATATATATATATATATATATATACAAGAGTTGTTACATTCTTGTAGAGCCACTATTACGCGAAGGGTTTCGGGCAGGACCCTGGAATACGATCCCCGCCGCGAAGAATCGTTGTTACAACCAAGTACACATTTTACTGTTGAGTTAAACAGAGGCTACAGTTAAGGATTTGCGCCCAGTAAATCCTCCCCGGCCAGGATACGAACCCATGACAAAGCGCTCGCGGAACGCCAGGCGAGTGTCTTACCACTACACCACGGAGACTATTACTATGGAATAGGCCAATCATTGATGTAATTGCAATGGTATCAGGAGTCCCACGGTATGTGGGCCTGCGGGCCGCTCTAAGCAACAGCCTGGTGGACCAAACTCACACGTCAAGCCTGGCCTCGGGCTTGGGGAGTGGAAGAACTCCAAGAACCCCATCAAGCAGGTAATGACCAGGAAACCTAGACTTGAAGTGGTGACAAAGATATCTAAAAGCAGAGTTCGGACTTAAGAAGTCCAAGAAAACACAGACACGGGGGGGGGGGGGCTAACGGCTGAGTGAACAGCGCTCGGGATTCGTAGTCCTAGGGTCCGGGGCTCTATCCCCGGCGGAGGCGGAAACAAATTTGCAGTTTTTCACCCTGATGCCCCCCCCCTGTTCACCTAGCAGTAAGTAGGTATCTGGGAGTTAGAGACCCAAGGGAGTTTGACTACTCCTAAATATCTACTCTGAAATATACTGTAGTATTTACTTGTAAATATAATGTTAATAAAATATCCATCATAAAGATAAATAGCATTTCTGAAACCTGAAATTTGGCCTTCCTTACAACCTCTCCCCCCCCCCCCCCCCGTCTCCCTTACAACCCCCCCTCCCCTACCATTACCTATAAGTAGGCCTAAGTCATAAAGTAACTATTCCCCCCCCCCATATGAAAGAAAACCGAGTCCGCAGCTGCCTTTTAACGTGTCAAGTCGGAAATTCGGCCAAAAACCGGGCCGCGGGGACATGGTTTGATGAGGCTTGGAGAATCCAAGCTATCGTTAGTGCTAGGGACTATTCTGGCACTAACCACTGGCACCAACCACTGGCACCAGGGTATGTAGATATTTTAAAACATCAATAATTATATGGTTCCCGATGTGGTTCACCGGCCACTCTCCCTCGACCCACCACCCGATGACCTGAAACACGTTCGAAACCCCGCCATCGGGGCGTTTCATGCAGCCAGATTAACGTCAAATCTGAAGCCCTTTGCCTAGCACGAAGCGTACGAAAGCAGATAAATTCTGGGCAAGGAAACTGTTGACCAAAACGCTGGGATATTGCACGAAACCATTGTTTATTAATTCCTTTATAAACTGAGAATCGTTAATAACCAATTAACCCAATAACTGTCCAGTCCAAGTGGACGGTAGAGCGACGGTCTCGCTTCATGCAGGTCGGCGTTCAATCCCCCGACCGTCCACAAGTGGTAGGGGCACCATTCCTTTCCTCCCCGTCCCATCCCAAATCCTTATCCTGACCCCTTCCAAGGGCTATATAGTCGTAATGGCTTGGTACTTTCTCCTAGTAGTTCTAGAGTACAATCAGCAACCCAATCAGAGCAGTTGCACCTCTTAATACCCATAAATGCACCTGATTCACTACCCAGTGGGCATCATAACCATGATTCAACGCTGAGCCAACGCCCCCTGATGGCTATTGCCCACCCCAGTGGCGATGCCCACGTATACCCCACCTAAACCAGGGGGTATACCTGGGCATACGTTACCTCCTTTGAAAGAAATTGGGTACGTCCCCCCTACCCAACCAAGGACGCGTGGTCCCACTTTCTTTCTTTATATCCCCATTTTCTACTCGTGGGGGGACCATTCTGCTGCTAACAATTTACGCATTACAGACATTATTTACCCATTACAGCCATTGTCGGCCACTCGTGGCTACGGGCCCACAACTGACCACACACTCCTCGTGTCTCAAGAGCCGAAAGGGTCATTTCCCTCCGATAGTTCCTTTATTAAAGCGGTCATTTGCGGTTGGCGGAGAGAGACAGAGATAGACAGACAGAGATAGACAGACAGAGATAGACAGACAGAGATAGACAGACAGAGATAGAGAGACAGAGATAGACAGACAGAGATAGACAGAGATAGATAGACAGAGATAGATAGACAGAGATAGATAGACAGAGATAGATAGACAGAGACAGACAGAGACAGACAGAGACAGACAGAGACAGACAGAGACAGAGACACAGAGAAACTGAGAGGGAGAAATCGAACGCGAACAATCAACACAGAAATCAATTTAATTAAGAACTTGAAATTGAAAATTTAAGAACTTCATTATATTCGTGATTTACACGCATTATCTTAATGTCAACAGAAGACAAATCGCACACCACCTCCCGACGCCCCCTTCCCCCCCCCCACCCCCCGTAAACACTGCTTGGGGGGGGGGGGGTGGAGGGTTCCCCACTCCCACAGGCATACCACACCATTGCGTGCCCCGACCATCCGTCAAGCCGGCCCGTGACCTTACTAGTAGGGCGGGGCAAGGTCACTGGCGGCACGCAGCCGGATATTGACTGACCTCCGGCCACCACGACGGATGGGGGGGGGGAGGGGAGATGGATGGGGGGATGGGGGGGAGATGGATGGGGGGAGAGGAGGAAGGGAACAGACCTGTCGCTTTATTATTTCAAAAGTATAGCAACCTATTCATTCCTCCCCCCCCCCCCAGTCCAATCACTTGGGCTGGACGGTAGAGCGACGGTCTCGCTTCATGCAGGTCGGCGTTCAATTCCCCCGACCGTCCACCAAGTGATTGGGGCACCATTCCTTTTCCCCCCCGTCCCATCCCAAAATCATTATCCTGACCCCTTCCAAGTGCTATATACTCGTAATGGCTTGGCGCTTTCCCCTTGACAATTCCCTCCCCCCCCCTTCCAAGGCTCATTATATATACTTCTTTAATGTTGTTAAGAGTTCAACAATCTTTACGAAACGGAAGCTTTTGGATGTTATATAACGTTCTCAATGGTTATCTTGAGGTTATCTTGAGATGATTTCGGGGCTTTAGTATCCCCGCGGCCCGGTCCTCGACCAGGCCTCCACCCCCAGGAAGCAACCCGTGACAGCTGACTAACACCCAGGTACCTATTTTACTGCTAGGTAACAGGGGCATAGGGTGAAAAAAAACTCTGCCCATTGTTTCTCGCCGGCGCCTGGGATCGAACCCAGGACCGCAGGATCACAAGTCCAGCGTGCTGTCCGCTCGGCCGACCGGCTCCCCCCTGGTTTCTTTAGCTCAAGGAATGACCAACTTACTTGTCAATACCTGAACAAGAGTAGTTGTAGTGTGTTACGTACTCCCCCCCCCCCCCTCCCCCCCGTTGGTGGTTGATGGATTGAAGGAGGTTATCTTGAGGTTATCTTGAGATGATTTCGGGGCTTTTTAGTGTCCCCGCGGCCCGGTCCTCGACCAGGCCTCCACCCCCAGGAAGCAGCCCGTGACAGCTGACTAACTCCCAGGTACCTATTTACTGCTAGGTAACAGGGGCATTCAGGGTGAAAGAAACTTTGCCCATTTGTTTCTGCCTCGTGCGGGAATCGAACCCGCGCCACAGAATTACGAATCCTGCGCGCTATCCACCAGGCTACGAGGCCCCGTAGATGACCTGTCTCCGGTTACATCTCTCCCTCCCCAGGAAGCTCGTATCATCTTACAAGACCTTTTGCAGTTGACTGGTGGCAGTTGAGCGGCTCCGTTCTCTTGATCACTTAACCTAACCATCTATGGAGTCCGATGCATGGAAAATGTAAGACATTTGTGGGATTTTGTTTGTTTGTTTGCAATGGTTGTAAGGTTGTATTAATAACGTTGGTTACCACCGGTAACCAACGGCCGAGGGAGCCGGTCGGCCGAGCGGACAGCACGCTGGACTTGTGATCCTGTGGTCCTGGGTTCGATCCCAGGCGCCGGCGAGAAAAAATGGGCAGAGTTTTTCAGCCTATGCCCCTGTTACCTAGCAGTAAAATAGGTACCTGAGTGTTAGTCAGCCGTCACGGGCTGCTTCCTGGGGGGTGGAGGCGTGGTCGAGGACCGGGCCGCGGGGACACTAAAGCCCCGAAATCATCTCAAGATAACCTCAAGAAGATTGTTGGTGGTCTTGCACGCCAGGGGCCACCCCCCTACTCGCACTCTCTCTCTACCTGGATTGTACCTGGATGGTGTTCCGAGAGTTCTAATACTCTCCAAACCAGACCTCGACTTGATACCTGGTTGATGGGGTTCTGGGAGTTCTTCTAGTCCCCAAGCCCGACCCGAGGTCAGGCTTGACTTGTGAGAGTTTGGTCCACTAGGACCAATGTCCTAGTGTCCACAGAATGTCTGTCTGTCTGTCTCAGGCGTATTCTGGTCACTCTAACATCACACAGCCGAGTTCTTGCTCGATTAGTTCCACATATAAATGTTTCCTCGCGGTATTCATAATAATGTTTAATGCTACAGCGTTCAGACCTTCGCGAGTCTGCTAGATACCTGGATTTGTACCTGCTTCCCCCTATTCACGAGCAATCAACTTCTACCCGTCACCCCCACCACCACCACGCCTACCACACCTCCAATCCAATGCCAATCTCCATTCGACCTTTCCTATTCTATCCCTCCTGCCCTTAGGTGTCAATCTCACCCCCCTATACCCCGCCCTCAGGGGGTAAACACGCTCCCTGGGGGACCTCACCTCACACATTCTGCGAGTGAGGTGAACCTCCCGCCAGCAGAGGGCGGCGGTGGGAGGTCACTGTCACTATTATATTCCCCAATTTACTCACTGAATCGAGCAAATGAGGATCGAAATGGTATTGAGGAATGTGTGGTGTCTCCCGGTGTGAAGACAGGAGGGTAGACACCATCCCCCAGCTGCGTCTGGGGTACAGGAACACCACCCCAGCTGCGTCTGGGGTACAGGAAGATCACCCCAGCGTCTGGGGTACAGGAAGACCACCCCAGCTGCGTCTGGGGTACAGGAACACCACCCCAGCTGCGTCTGGGGTACAGGAAGATCACCCCAGCGTCTGGGGTACAGGAAGACCACCCCAGCTGCGTCTGGGGTACAGGAACACCACCCCAGCGTCTGGGGTACAGGAACACCACCCCAGCTGCGTCTGGGGTACAGGAAGATCACCCCAGCGTCTGGGGTACAGGAAGATCACCCCAGCGTCTGGGGTACAGGAAGATCACCACATCTGCGTCTGGGGTACAGGAAGATCACCCCAGCGTCTGGGGTACAGGAAGATCACCACATCTGCGTCTGGGGTACAGGAACACCACCCCAGCGTCTGGGGTACAGGAAGATCACCACATCTGCGTCTGGGGTACAGGAACACCACCCCAGCTGCGTCTGGGGTACAGGAAGATCACCCCAGCGTCTGGGGTACAGGAAGATCACCACATCTGCGTCTGGGGTACAGGAAGATCACCCCAGCGTCTGGGGTACAGGAAGATCACCACATCTGCGTCTGGGGTACAGGAACACCACCCCAGCTGCGTCTGGGGTACAGGAAGATCACCCCAGCGTCTGGGGTACAGGAAGATCACCACATCTGCGTCTGGGGTACAGGAACACCACCCCAGCTGCGTCTGGGGTACAGGAAGACCACCCCAGCTGCGTCTGGGGTACAGGAAGACCACCCCAGCGTCTGGGGTACAGGAAGATCACCACATCTGCGTCTGGGGTACAGGAACACCACCCCAGCTGCGTCTGGGGTACAGGAAGATCACCCCAGCGTCTGGGGTACAGGAAGATCACCACATCTGCGTCTGGGGTACAGGAAGACCACCCCAGCTGCGTCTGGGGTACAGGAAGACCACCCCAGCTGCGTCTGGGGTACAGGAAGACCACCCCAGCTGCGTCTGGGGTACAGGAACACCACCCCAGCTGCGTCTGGGGTACAGGAACACCACCCCAGCTGCATCTGGGGTACAGGAACACCACCCCAGCTGCGTCTGGGGTACAGGAACACCACCCCAGCGTCTGGGATATAGGAACACCACCCCAGCTGCGTCTGGGGTACAGGAACACCACCCCAGCTGCATCTGGGGTACAGGAACACCACCCCAGCTGCGTCTGAGGTACAGGAACACCTCCCCAGCTGCGTCTGGGGTACAGGAACACCTCCCCAGCTGCGTCTGGGGTACAGGAACACCAGCTGGGTTTACCCAGACAAAGTGACATGATGAACGCCCCCCAGCCAATCTTCATCCTGTTGTTCTTGCTGGGGCGGCGCAGAGTTCACGTGGAATGAGTCACGCACTCATCAAACTCATCCCACCACAATAAACCCGGACGAATCATTCCTCCCCCCCCCCCAGACCACAACAATGAAGAGTTATTTACACGGCCTAAATAAACCCCCACACACGAACGTGGTCTGAACCCCCCCCCCCCTCCCTCACGGACGAGCAAGGGCGTGAACCCATGAATGAACGTCTGAGACCTCATTATCCCTCTACAGGAACTTCTAAAACCCTAAACCCTCATACACTCACCTGCCTCCTCCTACCTCCTCCTCCCCATTCCAGGCCATTCAGTGGTATTTGCACAAGTCTACCCTCGAATGCCCGCGAAGCCATCACGCAGTCACTTGAAGCTTTGTATCGTGTTATCCATGGGTGGAGGCGTGATAAGGAGGGGCGTGGTGGGGGCGTGGGGGCGTAGTAGGGAGGGGCGTGGTGGGGGCGTAGTGGGGAGGGGCAAGGAATGCAGCCCTCCAGTAAGGTCTGAAGGTCAAGGTTTACAGCCCAATAGTGACGTATGAGGTTACCTTGAGGTTACCTTGAGGTGCTTCCGGGGCTTAGTGTCCCCGCGGCCCGGTCGTCGACCAGGCCTCCTGTCATGAAGGTCAAGGGTTTATACAGTTCACGTCTCGGTGCTACGTTAGTCACGGCTGTCTACTTTACCTTTTAGTCTACATACTGTTGGTTCCGGGAATCAACGTCCCCGCGGCCCGGTTTCTGGTCAGGTTTCTTAGTTGGTGGGTTGGTCAATCAGGCTGTTAGAGTTAGCTTCTCGCAGCCTGACGTATGAATCAGAGACTTCGAAGGTGTTTATCAAGATCTCTCGTGAACGCCTTAAGAAGGCGGCCAGTATTATGCCCCTTACGAAACGACGTTTCGGTCCGTCTAGGACAAGACGTCTCGAGCCACGCCACAAGACATGGATCCACATGCAGGCGAGGAGTCACAATAACGGGGCTTATGTTGACCAGACCACACCACTAGAAGGTGAAGGGACGACGACGTTTCGGTCCGTCCTGGACCATTCTCAAGTCGATTGAGACTAATCCAGGACGGACCGAAACGTCGTCGTCCCTTCACCTTCTAGTGTGTGTGGTCTGGTCAACATGGATCCACAACACTGCCCTGATCCACAACACTGCCCTGATCCACAACACTGCCCTGATCCACAACACTGCCCTGATCCACAACACTGCCCTGATCCACAACACTGCCCTGATCCACAACACTGCCCTGATCCACAACACTGCCCTGATCCACAACACTGCCCTGATCCACAACACTGCCCTGATCCACAACACAACCCAACACACCTCAACACAACTCCTCACAAACATAAATCATTCGAAACCGGTTAAGGAGTTATTATTTAGTCTTGATAGATGGCTTATCAGGGGCGATAAGAGGCTTATAAGGTCACCAGAGATTACGGTAAGCCAATCTTAAATTAAACATAAACAAGCTAATATTACGTAAACTTACCACGTAACAATTGTTTTACGAATTGCTGAACGTGTGGCACTTTAAAATGAACACGAATGAGCCGTCACGTACTATATAATGACCTCTGAAGACCAAGTTTGATATTACGGGCTCGCCATAGCCCGTGCTACATGGACAATTCGTTCTGAGTAGCTAAAACAACAACAACAACAAGCAAATTTGACACACAACAAGAATGTTCACCAACTTGAGGTTACCTTGAGGTGTTTTCGGGGCTTAGCATCCCCGCGGCCCGGTCGTCGACCAGGCCTCCAACCTGGATCTTTCACCACAATGAACAAGTGATATAACACAGCGATTTAAAATATAATCCAAACTTGTGCTAGCTTCGAGGAGGTTAAAAAAAATCCCTCTGCAGCATAAATCTTTGACCAGACACACACACACACAGGATTCACCAACCATGTAATCCCTTACGAAAGCTGTACATCTTTCGTAAACACAACCCCCCTCCCCCCCACTACCTCAACTTCTACACTCACCCCCCCCCCCTCTCCAGGTCTTTCTCCCCCCCCCCGAAACGACTAATCCATCTTCAATCACCCCCCCCCTCCCCCCTAACTCTCTCCCCCCCCTCTCCCTCACTGACCATAGCCCATCCAAATTCATTTCCTTTATGCTCTTGTTGTGGTTTGGGAGTGAGGGTGTTGTGGTGGGGGGAGTGAGGGTGTTGTGGTGGGGGAGTGAGGGTGTTGTGGTGGGGGAGTGAGGGTGTTGTGGTGGGGGAGTGAGGGTGTTGTGGTGGGGGAGTGAGGGTGTTGTGGTGGGGGTTCCTTAGAAGGTCATTGTCGACCTGGTGAACCCCGCCAAGTGTGAATGAAGAGAGAGGTTCATTTCTCATTCTTGAACCACAATGGAGCGGTTCTCTGGAAGGGGGGGAGAGAGAGAGAGAGAGAGAGAGAGAGAGAGAGAGAGAGAGAGAGAGAGAGAGAGAGAGAGAGAGAGAGAGAGAGAGAGAGAGAGAGAGAGAGAGAGAGTGTGAGAGAGAGAGTGTGAGAGAGAGTGTGAGAGAGAGTGTGAGAGAGTGTGAGAGAGAGTGTGATAGAGAGAGTGTGAGAGAGTGTGAGAGAGAGTGTGAGAGAGAGAGTGTGAGAGAGAGAGAGTGAGTGTGAGAGAGTAGAGTGTGAGAGAGGAGAGTGTGAGAGAGAGAGAGAGAGAGAGAGAGAGAGAGAGAGAGAGAGAGAGAGAGAGAGAGAGAGAGAGAGAGAGAGAGAGAGAGAGAGAGAGAGAGAGAGAGAGAGAGTGTGAGAGAGAGAGAGTGTGAGAGAGAGAGAGTGTGAGAGAGAGAGTGTGAGAGAGAGAGAGTGTGAGAGAGAGAGAGTGTGAGAGAGAGAGAGTGTGAGAGAGATAGAGTGTGAGAGAGAGAGAGTGTGAGAGAGAGAGAGTGTGAGAGAGAGAGAGTGTGAGAGAGAGAGTGTGAGAGAGAGAGAGTGTGAGAGAGAGAGAGAGTGTGAGAGAGAGAGAGTGTGAGAGAGAGAGAGAGTGTGTGAGAGAGAGTGTGTGAGAGAGTGTGAGAGAGAGTGAGAGAGTGTGAGAGTGTGAGAGTGTGTGAGTGAGTGAGTCAATCAGGACGTCTGCTTTCGTCAATGGACAGAATGGACAGAGTCGTATTTACAGCTAAACTTCCACTCTTTAGTCTACATTTAGCTGGTTAATCAGTTTACCACCTCCACGCCCCCCAGTCTTTAGGTCTAATGGCTGCTATTAACCTGCTTGCAGTTGGCTGAAGGTGCTGACAGCTCGGCACTGAGACCATTACTCTCCCAACTGCTCTGGGTCTGCTTGCTCATGTGAACGATTTGATGATGATTTGAACGAGGGTGATGTTAATTTATGCGAACTATCTGCCCGGGGGAATGAAGCTCGGTCATGGCTTTCATGACCTTTCTTTCTTTCTTTCAAGGCTTTCACCCATTCTTTCACCCTATGCCCCTGTTACCTAGCAGTAATATAGGTACCTGGGTGTTAGTCAGCTGTCACGGGCTGCTTCCTGGGGGGTGGAGGCCTGGTCGAGGACCGGGCCGCGGAGACACTAAAGCCCCGAAATCATCTCAAGATAAGATGACTATGTCTCCAGTTGTTACCGGAAGACCTTGAGAAACTCCAGCCAAACAAATGGCTACTAGAATTCGACCCCTACAGGTGTAAGGCGATGAGACACGAGAGGAACAAAGGGACCAACGGGTATTTAGACCAAAAGGACAACAGCAACTACACCTATGTACCGATTGCACCTCTGCTTTTCAACTGGTTATTTATGCACAACCTACCAGGGGTCTGGTAGCTGAGTGGAAAGCGCGCGGGGCTCGTAATCCTGTGGCCTGGGTTCGACTCACTGCGCCAGCAGAGACAAATGGGGCAGTTTCTTTCACCCTGATGCCACTGTTATCTAGCAGTAAATAGGTACCTGGGAGTTAGACAGCTGTTACGGGCTGCTTCCTGTGTGTGTGTGTGTGTGTGTGTGTGTGTGTGTGTGTATACTCACGTATTTGTACTTACCTATTTGTGCTTGCGGGGGTTGAGCTCTGGCTCTTTGGTCCCGCCTCTCAACTGTCAATCAACAGGTGTACAGGTTCCTGAGCCTACTGGGCTCTATCATATCTACATTTGAAACTGTGTATGGAGTCAGCCTCCACCACATCACTTCCTAATGCATTCCATCTGTTAACTACTCTGACACTGAGAAAGTTCCTTCTAACGTCTCTGTGGCTCATTTGGGTACTCAGTTTCCACCTGTGTCCCTTTGTTCGCGTACCGAAAGTGTTGAATAGTTTATCCATGTCTACCCTGTCAATTCCCCTGAGGATTTTGTAGGTAGTAATCATGTCTCCCCTTACTCTTGTCTTCCAGTGTCATAAGGTGCATTTCCCGCAGCCTTTCCTCATAACTCATGCCTCTTAGTTCTGGGACTAGTCTAGTGGCATACCTTTGGACTTTTTCCAGCTTCGCCTTGTGCTTGACAAGGTACGGGCTCCATGCTGGGGCCGCATACTCCAGGATTGGTCTTACATATGTGGTGTACAAGATTCTGAAAGATTTGTTACACAGGTTCTTGAAGGCTGTTCTGATGTTAGCCAGCCTCGCATATGCCGCAGACGTTATTCTCTTTATGTGGGCTTCAGGAGACAGGTTTGGTGTGATATCAACTCCTAGATCTTTCTCTCTGTCCGTTTCATGAAGTTCTTCTACTATTCTGTATCCTGTGTGTCGCCTCCTGTTTCCACCGCCTAATTTCATTAATTTGCATTTACTCGGGTTGAACTTTAGCAACCATTTGTTGGACCATTCATTCAGTCTGTCTAGGTCATCTTGTAGCCTCCTACTATCATCCTCTGTTTGTCCTCCTCATAATTTTTGCGTTATCAGCAAACATTGAGAGAAACTATTCTATACCCTCTGGGAGATCATTTACATATATCAGAAACAGTACAGGTCCAAGGACTGACCCCTGCGGGACTCCACTGGTGACGCCTCTCCAATCTGAGATCTCACCCCTCACAGTGACTCGCTGTCTTCTGTTGCTTAGGCACTCCCTTAGCCTATGGTAACATTGTCTCTCTATTTTTTTCCCCCGTCTCCTTTTTAGCTTTACATTTTCTCAGCGAGACTAGCGCCCAATGACACCTGGGAGACCCGGATGCAAGTCTGCGCATTTTCCCCCGTTTTTCTTAAATTCCGTGTTGATAGATCTTACAAGTCTCCGAAGTTTGGTATTCACTATGTATGTGGTTGAGGTTGGGGGGGGGCCTCGTAGGGAGGTTTGTAGGGGGGATGAGGTGGGGGGGGGGAATGGAGGGGGGGCTTGAAGGGGGGTGGATTCAACCTTGATTGGATTCAACCTTGATGGATTCAACCTTACCTGGAAGGTAAGGTTGAATCACGGTGGAGTTCCTACGTTCACCTACCCCCCCCCCCCTCTAGCCATCTAGGGGGTAGGCAAGCAGGAACCTATCCATCCCCCCCCCCCAAACTCTCAGACCCCCTTCAAGTAGGTATAGTTTTCTTACTCTTGGACGGTCACGTTGTCTCGTGTGCCCCCCTTAAACAACCTGGTTGACCAGTCCAGCAACGAGGCGGCCTGGTCGAGGACCGGGCCGCGGGGACATTGAGCCCCGAAATCATCGCAAGGTAACATCTCGCTCTACCAGCTTGGGGGTTTTACAATGTCTTCTGGTGCTTGGGTCATCTGCAAGGATGACACAAACTTTGTTATTTGTGTCTGTATCGGATATGATACAAAAAGCAGTGGTGCAAAGGACTGTACCCTGCTGGGGTACAGAGCTTCTCGCTGTGCTTTAGACTTGATTTTGTTTAACTGTTAACCTTTGCATTCTGTTTGACAGGCAATTGAATAGCCAACAGGTTCCAGTGCGCCTAAGCCAAATAAATGATTTAACTTCAAGCTGCTGGCAGATGTGAACGATGCCGCGCGGCGAGCCCTCGTCCGTATGCGTGCACTGTCCCTGGCCACAACTTAAAAACTCCAACGATGAGGTAGGCATATATTTTATGTACCTTGCGTTACCTCCATTAGTTCCGAAGATAAAACGTCCCGTAGCCCAGTTTGCTAACCAGGCCTCCTGGTTGGTAGTGTGGTCAACCTGGCTGTGACACGAAGCTGCCCGCAGCCTTACGTACGAATCATACACCCCCCCACACCCCCACCTCCCGTGTCAATCATCCATCCCTTTGAAGACGTGTATCAAGTTCTCTTTTGAGTACGAAGAGTGTATATATTTTCATCATTTTACCGGGTGGAAGCGTTTGGGCTGACAAATGCGATACACTAACGCTGCTTGCAAAGATATAGTAACAAAATAACGAACGCTGGATTGTAACAACCAATGATTGGAAAGATAACAACGGTGGACAAAATAGAAAGGCAATTCACGTTTGGCACAACCTATTTTTGCCACTGGCAGCTGGCACCTCAGCCACCACCTGCCAGGCATGTTGGCAGCTGGCAACCCTAGCCACCATCTGCCAGGCATGATGCCACTGGCAGCTGGCAACCCCTAGCCACCACCTGCCAGACATGTTGCCACTGGCAGCTGGCAACCCCTAGCCACCACCTGCCAGACATGTTGCCACTGGCAGCTGGCAACCCCTAGCCACCACCTGCCAGACATGTTGCCACTGGCAGCTGGCAACCCCTAGCCACCACCTGCCAGACATGTTGCCACTGGCAGCTGGCAACCCCTAGCCACCACCTGCCAGACATGTTGCCACTGGCAGCTGGCACCCCCAGCCACTATCTACCAGACATGTTGCCACTGGCAGCTGGCACCCCCAGCCACTATCTACCAGACATGTTGCCACTGGCAGCTGGCACCCCCAGCCACTATCTACCAGACATGTTGCCACTGGCAGCTGGCACCCCCCAGCCACTGCAGTCACTCGAGCAAGGGAGAGAGAGAGAGACGTGGCCGAGGCTGCAGCCACGGGAGAAAGCGTGGGTGGCAGAGAGAAAGGCCAGCTCCACCACCTGGCCGGCCAGTAACCCGTCAATTACCACCATCAGGGTCTAGCCTAAGCGGCGCCACACGCGGGACCACGAGGGAGCCAGACGCCAGAGGAGACCACGAGGGAGCCAGACGCCGAAGGAAGGGACCACGAGGGAGCCAGACGCCGAAGGAAGGGACCACGAGGGAGCCAGACGCCGAAGGAAGAGACCACGAGGGAGCCAGACGCCGAAGGAGACCACGAGGGAGCCAGACGCCGAAGGAAGAGACCACGAGGGAGCCAGACGCCGAAGGAAGGGACCACAAGGGAGCCAGATGCTCAGACAAGACCACGAGCGGAATGTGGCGGGAATATACCACACAACAGACGCCGTAAAGCCTCCAGACCAATTCGAGGCGCCATGACAGGAGAGAGGGCTCATGCAGACATATAGTATATTCACATATCACCAACAATTCCATGACCACACCAGGATTCGAACCTGCATTACCAGGGCTTACCCACCGGCTTACGAAGCGCCAATACTTCACCAGCGTATATATGTGTATGTATGTATGAAGTCACATAAGTCATGCCCACCACCACTCTGGCTTCTGTTGGGCGGCCGCGAGGACAAACAGGACAATGTGTATATATATATATATTACATATTCACCTTCATACATATTCATACTAAGCTCGGGGACCACTGTTGCCTTCTAGGACCAGCGGATGACAGCCAGCAGGAAATAGATTACTGTAGTTGCTGGTGTGAGAACCTTGCTACCAAATCACTTGAGGTGGTTATACAGCTTCCTGTTTTCCTACTAACAGCCATACATCATACTAACCGCAGGTGTATGTCCCAGCTGGCAATGATTACACACATGAGGTGTGTGTGTGTGTGTGTGTGTTGTTTTTCCTTGTCTGGCAACACTGCAACCCCCCCTCCCCCCCCAGTTAATTTGCTCTTTGGTAATACCTGCATTAACTATTTTTTTCAGGGGTAACTAAAGTAAGTTAAGTCATGAGATTTCATTTTAATTGTTATCGGCAAGATATCGCATCAAATAAATTTGTATTATGGGCTGTATTATATGTATTATATATATATATATATATATATATATATATATATATATATATATATATATATATATATATATATAATATATATATATATCTTATATATATATCTTATATTGTAACGCCGGTCGGCCGAGCGGACAGCACACTGGACTTGTGATCCTGTGGTCTCTGGTTCGATCCCGGGCGCCGGCTAGAAACAATGGGCAGAGTTTCTTTCATCCTATGCCCCCTGTTACCTAGCAGTAAAATAGGTACCTGGGTGTTAGCTGTCACGGGCTGCTTCCTGGGGGGTTGAGGCCTGGTCGAGGACCGGGCCGCGGGGACACTAAAGCCCCGAAATCATCTCAAGATAACCTCAAGATAACGCCTGCGTCAGATTTTCTTTTCAGACGGGTCGAACATAGTGTGGCAACACTGGCCTGAAATTGACCGTTCAAATTTTCTTGGGGTTCCTTAAAAAAAAAAAAAATGTGTTCGAATGTGTAGGTGTTTGAGAGTTATTATTCAACAACTGCTTTGTTAAAAGACCTATAGACTGTTCCTTTTGTGTGGTTTTAGGGGATCAGTGTACCCCGCGGCCCGGTCTCTATGACTAAAAAAACAGTACTCAGGTTTGGCAGACTGATCAACATGATTACTCTCAAATCTTTTATTTAATTTTTGTTTCTACTATAGTGTGATCTGATTGTGATTTACATGTGGTTTTCGATTTTATATTTTCGTTTTTTTTCCATAGCGAACGAGCTTGAACTCGTCTATATAAATTTTCTGTGGCCCATTGAAGGACCAGAGTTACATCAGTTAGTTAGGTTTGCTCTGTCCTCTATATTTGTCTGCTCTCATAAAAATCCGAGTCGTCTGCAAAGGATGATACGGTACTATAGGTTGTTTTCTTGTCCATGTCCGGCATGAGGATGAGAAAAAGTACCGGACCTAACATAGTACCCTGGGGCCAGATTCACGAAGCGGTTACGCAAGCACTTACGAACCTGTACATCTTTTCTCAATCTTTGGCGGCTTTGTTTCCAATTATTAAACAGTTAATGAGCTCCGAAGCACCAGGAGGCTGTTTATAACAATAACAACAGTTGATTGGCAAGTTTTCATGCTTGTAAACTGTTTAATAAATGTAACCAAAGCCGTCAAATATTGGGGGAATGATGTACACGTTCGTAAGTGCTTGCGTAACTGCTTCGTGAATCTGGATCCTGGGGGGGGGGCCGAGCTTTTCACTGTGGATGATCCGGATGTGACTTTAATGATTATTATACTCCGGGTTTTGCTAGTTAAGAAATTAAAGATTGCTTTCTTTTCTTCGACTTGCTTTCAGTTCATTTCACTTACTGACTACTCGTCCAGGGTCCGGAGTCGTCGTCCTCCTCCTCTCCTACTTTCTCCATTTAAGTAAAGAGGCTGACCTTGTACTCCCCTCAGTATCTTGTATGTTGTGATCATGTCTTTGTTCATTCTCTTCGTTCTGGCACTAATCTTGTTGCCAACCCCCCTTTACTATATATATATATATATATATATATATATATATATATATATATATATATATATATATATATATATATATATATATATATATATATATGTCGTACCTAGTAGCCAGAACGCACTTCTCAGCCTACTATGCAAGGCCCGATTTGCCTAATAAGCCAAGTTTTCATGAATTAATTGTTTTTCGACTACCTAACCTACCTAACCTAACCTACCTTTTTCGGCTACCTAACCTAACCTAACCTATAAAGATAGGTTAGGTTAGGTTAGGTAGGGTTGGTTAGGTTCGGTCATATATCTACGTTAATTTTAACTCCAATAAATTTTTTTTTTTCCTCATAGATAATGAAATGGGTAGCTTTATCATTTCATAAGAAAAAAATTAGAGAAAATATATTAATTCAGTAAAACTTGGCTTATTAGGCAAATCGGGCCTTGCATAGTAGGCTGAGAAGTGCGTTCTGGCTACTAGGTACGACATATATATATATATATATATATATATATATATATATATATATATATATATATATATATATATATATATATATATTTATATATATATTTATTTTGGTGTTTCACTAAGCGTGGATTCCAAACCGGTGCTGCATATTCCATTATTGGTCTAAGGTAGGTTTGTATATTGTCATGAAAGATGGCTTTATTTAGATTTTTAAATTACGATCTAATGTATGCCGGCGTCCCATATGCTGCTGATGTTACCCTGTTTGTGTGTGTGTGCCTCTGGTGTTGGAATTATATCCATGTCTACATTTTTATTTTGACCGTGTCCTGTAGTATATACACCAAGAGGTATATACATCTTTATGGTGTATATTTATCTCTTGGTCTCTCTCTCTTCCCGCCTTTTCCCATCATCGCCTTACACTTGTTGGGGTTGAATTCTAGCAGCCATTTGTCTGCCCAAAATAGCAAAATGTCCACTTGTGGACTTCATGGGGGGGGGGAGGGGAGTAGTGCTGTTAGGTAAGCACCACCACCACCACCACTTCCACTACCACCACTTCCACCAACCACCACCACCACCAACCACCACCAACCACCACCACCACCACTACCACACCAACCACCACTACCACACCAACCACCACTACCATACCAACCACCACTACCACAACACCACCACCACTACCACTGGGGGTGGAGGCCTGGTCGAGGACCGGGTCGCGGGAACACTAAAGCCCCGAAATCATCTCAAGATACCCTCAAGATAACCTCAAGATAGATCCTCGTTCAAAAACATTTCACTCACCCGTGTCGGCAATTCATGACCCACAAACACTAACTTCACCTGTACATGTATTTCTGTAAACTTCACATGTATATACATACATGTTGCTACAAGTGTATGTATATGTATCCACGTATGTTATAACACTATTGTGAATTTACGATGTATATATATCGCGTGTATGGAGGGGGGGGGGGGGGCGAGGCTACAGAATGGGGGTTTAACCTCAGATCGAGAAGTAATTAGATCCAACATACTGTTGTGAGCGCGTTCAACATCCTGGTCTGGTTCGTGGAGTGACTTGCCACTTCTCTCTCGCCTAACTGTGCTTGCGGAGCGGCTGGGCTTCAACTCTTGGGCTCGGTTACATCTACATTTGAAGCTGTACTCACCTAGTTGTGTTTGCGGGGGTTGAGCTCTGGCTCTTTGGTCCCGCCTCTCAACCGTATGGAGCCTGGTGCCGCCATCCCATCTGTTTACTACTCTGACGCTGAAGATAATTCTTTCTAGTGGTAAAGGATACCTGATCAACCTGGCTATGACTCGTACGTCAGGCTGCGAGCAGCCGCGTCCAACAGCCTGGTTGATCAGTCCAGCAACAAGGAGATCTGGTCGACGACCGGGCCACGGAGTCGCTAAGCCTCGAAATCACCTCAAGGTGACCTCAAGGTAATTTAGTGTCTTGGTAGATCATTTGGTTAGTCAGCCCTGTGCCAACGTTAGTATTTTGCATGTGGTAATCATGTCTACCCTGACTAATTTCCTCCACTGATTAGAGGTTTCATTCTTTTAAGTCTTTCCTTGGAAGTCGCGCCTCTCAGCTCTGGGACTAAAGCCAGGTGGCATACCTCTGGAGCCAGATTCACGAAGCAGTTACGCAAGCACTTACGAACGTGTACATCTTTCCCCAATCTTTGACGGCTTTGGTTACATTTATTAAACAGTTGACAAGCATGAAAACTCCCCAATCAACTGTTGTTATTGTTATAAACAGCCTCCTGGTGCTTCGGAGCTCATTAACTGTTTAATAATTGTAAACAAAGCCGCCAAAGATTGAGAAAAGATGTACAGGTTCGTAAGTGCTTGCGTAACTGCTTCGTGAATCTGGCCCCTGGATTTTTTTTATTTTTATTTTTTGTTTTACATGATAAGGCCTCTGAAAATGGCTTCACATATTACAGACTTGGTCTGATATACGTGAAATACAAGATTCTCAATTATTCCTTGCTCAAAGCCGTTCTTACATGAGCCACCCTTGCCCGCCCAGCTCACCATATATCCGTCTAATGTGAACTTAAGGATATCAACCCCCCCTCTCAAAATTGATATCAACCCGATTCTTGAAGGGGGGGAAGGGGGGGGGGCGGTTCTGTAGCAGGTGGTGATGACTCGAATTGGGGCCGCCTGTTCCAGGGTAATCAGTACAGGGAACAGCACCAGCAGCTGCTGGACGAGGCGAGAGTAATCACTAACGTATTGATCCCCTGTTGGCAACCGACTAACAGGAGTAATAGGGGAGATTAATCAGGGAAAGTCGATGGGACGGGCAATACAGCGTGGAGATAAAGGGGAAACGAGACATACCAGGAAGCTAACACAAAGGAGACACGGCAGGAAGATAACACAAGGGTGTTCTTTGTCAAAAGCTTCGTCGAAAGCATCAAGAAATAAAGTTGAAGACAACTTGGGCCAACAGGCTGTTGCTTGGGGCCGCTCCAAGCAACAGCCTGTTGGACCAAACTCTCACAAGTCAGGCGAGTTGTATTCTGTACAAAGTGTCACATCGTGAGAACGGAATGAATCAATATTTTCAGCGGGAAGATTTTTATCTTGGTTATCTGCGTTTCAAGGGCCAGAGTTCGACTCCTTCAAGGTAATTCAGATCCTTTACCTGTGAATAGTTTCATTGTTGATGTGGGGTGCCCCGTTGTATGGGTGCCCCCTTGTGTGGGGAGGCCCTCCTTGTGTGGGTGCCCCCTTGTGTGGGGAGGCCCTCCTTGTGTGGGTGCCCCCTTGTGTGGGGAGGCCCTCCTTGTGTGGGTGCCCCCTTGTGTGGGGAGGCCCTCCTTGTGTGGGTGCCCCCTTGTGTGGGGAGGCCCTCCTTGTGTGGGTGCCCCCTTGTATAGGTGCCCCCTTGTGTGGGGAGGCCCTCCTTGTGTGGGTGCCCCCTTGTGTGGGGAGGCCCTCCTTGTGTGGGAGCCCTCCTTGTGTGGGTGCCCCCTTGTATAGGTGCCCCCTTGTGTGGGGAGGCCCTCCTTGTGTGGGTGCCCCCTTGCACTACCCATCCCTTTTATTCTCCCCATTAAGAAAACATCTTCCTTACCTTGCCTGAAGGTCTTAAGAAATTCCTGTGCGTTTAAGAAATTCTTTCCGAGAACTTTTGTCGTTGATGTGTTTAAATACATTATTTTATTTACTAAGAAAACAGATCAACTGAAAATGCACACGGATCTAAACAAGGCAGCGTAGGTTGTATCTGACGTTAGTGAACTTGAAGACTATGGAGTTTTTCAATGTAACCCACGTACGCAAGACCAATTCTCTTATTACGCAGCGCCAGCATGAAGCCTCGACCAGCGCAGCAAATGGGCTGACTAGCGTCTCTTGCATACTCTTGAAGATCATATTTTGACACCTCAGGCAGGTGCCAGGCAGCTGATAACAAGGCAGCAGATAACAAGGCAGCAGATAACAAGGCAGCAGGCCACACAAGGCAGCAGGCCACAGGGCAGCAGGTTACAAGGCAGCAGACAAGAAAGCAGACAACAGGGACGCAACAGAGCCGTGTGGGGCCAGCCAGCCAGCAGGTGGCCGCAGACTGAGGGTAACGGACCATTCACTCTCACTGTTCCGTGAAGAGCTGTTCCTGTTGCCCCAGCTGCCTCTGTTGCTCCTGTTCTTGTTGCTGTTGCAGCTGCCTCTGTTGCTCCTGTTCTTGTTGCTGTTGCAGCTGTTCTTGCCGTTGCTACCGCTGATTATCCCCAAGTTTCAAGGCTTATACTACCTGGAGAGGGTTCTGGCTGGGGTTCTACTCCCCAAGCCCGGCCCGAGGCCAGGCTTTACTTGTGAGAGTTTGGTCCAACAGGTTAACTTCCTGTTTTGGAAAAAATAAAAATTCAAAATTAAATTTGAAAATTTCCATTTTGAATTACATCGTGGCCGTAGCGCATAGGAGCGGAAAGCGACGTAATGTGAAAGAGGAAAAGTTGGTTCAAGACAGAACTTGACAAACACCTCCAAAGGATACCTGATCAACCAGGCTGTGATTCATACGCCAGGCTGTTGTAAGCATCTGCCTCCAAGCGTGTTGAACAGTCTCGGCCCTCTGATGTTGATAGTTCTCTCTTGAACACTGTGAGGGGTCGGCCAGTTATGCCCCTTATGTGTAGTGGAAGCGTGTTGAACAGTCTCGGGCCTCTGATGTTGATAGTTCTCTCTTGAACACTGTGAGGGGTCGGCCAGTTATGTCCCTTAAGTGTAGTGGAAGCATGTTGAACAGTCTCGGGCCTCTGATGTTGATAGTTCTCTCTTGAACACTGTGAGGGGTCGGCCAGTTATGTCCCTTATGTGTAGTGGAAGCGTGTTGAACAGTCTCGGGCCTCTGATGTTGATAGTTCTCTCTTGAACACTGTGAGGGGTCGGCCAGTTATGTCCCTTATGTGTAGTGGAAGCGTGTTGAACAGTCTCGGGCCTCTGATGTTGATAGTTCTCTCTTGAACACTGTGAGGGGTCGGCCAGTTATGTCCCTTATGTGTAGTGGAAGCGTGTTGAACAGTCTCGGGCCTCTGATGTTGATAGTTCTCTCTTGAACACTGTGAGGGGTCGGCCAGTTATGCCCCTTATGTGTAGTGGAAGCGTGTTGAACAGTCTCGGGCCTCTGATGTTGATAGTTCTCTCTTGAACACTGTGAGGGGTCGGCCAGTTATGACCCTTATGTGTAGTGGAAGCGTGTTGAACAGTCCCGGGCCTCTGATGTTGATAGTTCTCTCTTGAACACTGTGAGGGGTCGGCCAGTTATGACCCTTATGTGTAGTGGAAGCGTGTTGAACAGTCCCGGGCCTCTGATGTTGATAGTTCTCTCTTGAACACTGTGAGGGGTCGGCCAGTTATGACCCTTATGTGTAGTGGAAGCGTGTTGAACAGTCCCGGGCCTCTGATGTTGATAGTTCTCTCTTGAACACGGTGAGGGGTCGGCCAGTTATGTCCCTTATGTGTAGTGGAAGCGTGTTGAACAGTCTCGGGCCTCTGATGTTGATAGAGTTCTCTCTCAGAGTACCTGTTGCACCTCTGCTCTTCAACGGGGGTATTCTGCACATCCTGCCATGCCTCCTTGGTCTCTTGAGGAGTTACTTCCTCCTATTTATGAGTATCTCGGCCGAGCCGACAGCACGCGGGACTTGTGATCCTGTGGTCCTGGGTTCGATCCCAGGCGCCGGCGAGAAACAATGGGCAGAGTTTTTTTCACCCTATGCCCCTGTTACGTAGCAGTAAAATAGGTACCTGGGTGTTAGTCAGCTGTCACGGGCTGCTTCCTGGGGGTGGAGGCCTGGTCGAAGACCGGGCCGCGGGGACACTAAAAGCCCCGAAATCATCTCAAGATAACCTCAAGATATCTCTCGGCTACGCTCTAGGAAGTACAGATTTAAAAAAATTAGTAGTTCCAAAAGAGTTTCTAAACAATTATGTGCTTTTCGCGACGCGGCTTTCACATCCACATTAAAAACAAAACAATATAATTTATGTTTAGCCCTGAAGGGCAATTGGGCCTAAAGGTTTCCCTAGAGATTACTGCCGTCATTTCTCAACTTTAATATCTCAAATTTGTTGCCTTCTGAAGATTGCTGTTAGGATTATTCTACAAAGGCTAAACATTTAAAAATATATATAATTAATTTTTGTTTAATAGGTTAACGTCTGGATATGGATTACATCTTGTTGTGGGCCGGATGTGTGGCCCGCGGGCCATTGTGTGGTCCGCCCCCCCCCAGCCCAGGTTCCCCTACAGTTGAGAGGCGAGACCAAAGAGCTAAAGCTCAACCCCCCGGCAATCACAACTAGGTGAGTACACACTGAAGTACTCTTCAGAAATTACAAAAATGATTAAACACCCCATGAGTGAGTGGTGTGTGTGTGTGTGTGTGTGTGTGTGTGTGTGTGTGTGTGTGTGTGTGTGTGTGTGTGTGTCTGTGTGTGTGTGTGTGTGTATTCACCTAGTTGTGCTTGCGAGGGGGTTGATATCTGGCTCCTTCGGCCCGCCTCTCAACTGTCAATCATTTTATTTTTTCTCACGCACGCACACACACATCCCCAGGAAGCAGTCCGTGGCAGCTGGCTAACTCCCAGGTACCTATTTCCTGCTATGTGAACAGAACCATCAGGGTGAAAGAAATTCTGCCCAATTGTTTCCGCCACCGCCGGGGATCGATCCCGGGACCCTAGGATGAGAGAGAGAGAGAGAGAGAGAGAGAGAGAGAGAGAGAGAGAGAGAGAGAGAGAGAGAGAGAGAGAGAGAGAGAGAGAGAGAGAGAGAGAGAGAGAGAGAGATGCAGAACCAAGTTGCCAGGTACGCCATGATAGGGGATTACATTTCTCCCCTCCAGAGAAGTTATAATCCATTAATCCCCCATTAATCCCCCCTACCCGAATTAAATCCCCCGTCACCAAGAAGCATAAAATGCCCAACCTGAGCCCCTTAACTCCACCCCCCCCCCTCTCGCCTCGCCGTCTCAGAAATGATGTGCTACAGTGCCCTAACCTAACCGACGGAGCCCACGAATAGAAAACGAGCACAGATGAATGGAATGAAGGGAACAACATACACAAATTACTATTATTACTATAATGGTCCATTATAGTAATAGTTATAATATAGTATTTACGTAGAATATATAATATATACATATATATATATATATATATATATATATATATATATATATATATATATATATATATATATATAATCAGGCTTATAGCATGACTTCCGTTGATCCGAAGTGTAACAGGAGATAACTTAAGATAACATTCTAAGGCCTGATAGAGCACATAGGTGCTATATTAGACCTAAGATAGCATGTATCAGGCCTAGGATTGCTAGAAAAGATTAAGTTCATTCCTAAGTTGCGATTAAAACCCCCCCCCCCCCATTTAGGGGAAAAATTTCCCCAAATTCGATAACACAAAAATCAACTTTCTTGAGCCATCACTTAAAAAATATATATAGTAAAACATTTTAAAATCCCCCCCCCCCAAAAAAAAAAGTCCTATGCGCCGTCGTTATTCTGTAATTAAGTCCTATTTAAGTTGTAAGTCCTATTAAAAGTCCTGTTACTGTAATTAGGATTAATTTTAGGATATCGTTAAGCTCCCCCCCTCCCCAACCCCCCCTAAAAAATCCTTCGTTAGATAGTATTTTAGGCTTAATTGTTTTCAAATTGCTTGAAAAAAAAAATCCCACGTGGCGCAGGGAACAGGTTCTTGAGGTTCAGCGGCCTAGGCGACTAAGTTGTGGGGGGTTGGGTACTAGGTAAGCCCACATCTACCTATGGGGTAGATAGGTAGATGTGGCCTTTACCTAAGGGGGTAAAGGCCTTCGGGATGACGAATAGATTGTATTCACATTTTTACCTCAGAAGGGCAAATTTATCGGGCAGCGTCACTCATCCTGTGAGAGAACATACCGCCATACACTCCCCAATAGGAAGAAAACCCCGCTGGATTGTTCATCCTGTCACTTGTACCTAGATACAGCTGCGACGTGCTTAACTTTCTTATAAGTTTACCCAAACCGAGTATTATAATGATATTAGAGTTGTTATTGTTATAGATTCAGCTACTCGGAACAAAAAGTTCCAAGTAGCACGGGCTATGGTGAGCCCGTAACTTACCTGGCACAGGAGCGGGGCAAGCAGCACGGGTTAAGGTGAGCCCGTAGTGGACTTAAATATTTGAGTCTACAAGAGGAACGTATCACGCTGGAGAATCGTTATCTTGAGGTTATCTTGAGATGATTTCGGGGCCTAGGCCTCTTTATGCACAATGAAATCCCATTAACATTATCCATGAGAACATCAGTAGGATTTTCTGTTTTATCCTATAGAAAAGGATGCTATTCTATAGGATAGAATAGCAAGGGAGAGATGAAGGACATGTCAACAGGCAATAGACTTGCACGAGGCAGGGAATACAGTAGAATACAGTACAGGGTAGAAGTAGAGAGATGACGAGTGAATCAGTAGACAAATGTAGACTCGAAGAGGAGCCATACAAGAGCAAGCGACACAGAGGGAGAGAGAGAGAGAGAGAGAGAGAGAGAGAGAGAGAGAGAGAGAGAGAGAGAGAGAGAGAGAGAGAGAGAGAGAGAGAGAGAGAGAGAGAGGGAGAGTAGCAGATAATCCTGTCAAAGTTCACCCAAGAAGGGGGAGTGTGGGGAGAGTAGGGAGGATTGTGGGAGGGATTGGGGAGGGTAGAGGATTAGGTAGATAGGGGGAGGAGGTATGCAAGCAACTTGTGGGTCATCACCGTTGACATCCCCCTTCCCTGAGCCCTGAGCCCTGAGCTCTGAGCCCTCAAGTACACCTGCAGCCTGTCTAGAAGTCTTTGCATCACAGAGGTGACAGGTAGGTGTTGCCTGTCTCTACGTCTCTAGGGGCGGCCCAGCCATGTTCAGGGGGTGAGAGAGAGAGAGAGAGAGAGAGAGAGAGAGAGAGAGAGAGAGAGAGAGAGAGAGAGAGAGAGAGAGAGAGAGAGAGAGAGAGAGAGAGAGAGAGAGAGAGAGAGAGTGAATGAGAGACAGACAGACAGAAATGACCATTAACCACACCGGTTACAACTAACCTGGTAAAAAAAAATGCCCCCTAACCCCTTTTTACTTTTTAACCCCTACTTTATCGTCTCCAAGTTTGGTTACTAGTCCAAGCTTTTGTTTTTAATAAATTTATCACCAATGTCACACACACCACATGTAGTCAAGATTGGACGCACTCCTCCTGGTGGGTGGGTGGGTGGGTGGGTGGGTGGGTGGGTGGGTGAGAGGGTGAGAGGGTGAGAGAGAGAGAGAATGTCACACTATCCAATACGTCACCACGACCCCACGTGGGGGTCACGACCCCCCTTGAAAGACCCCAAACAAACCCGACACCAACCCCCCAATAGTCCCCCAGATTGATGGCTACGAAATATATTCTAGTCAAAAGTGGAACAGGTGGGGGGAGAGGGGTATTTAAAGTTTTTTAACAACGGGTATATTTTCACCATTTCACTACAGACTGGTGTTGAAGCCAAACTCTAAATTCAACCAGCGAGAACACGTCTCTCCGTGGAATACAAATACACAAATTAAGGGGCTAGTATGAGAGGGGAGGAATGAGAGTATTAAAACCGTGGAGGTTTTCACACCTGCATCGCCACATATATATGAATCCAGAGTCAAGTAACTTCAGTGAAAGCTACGCTGCTAAATTGGCAACAGTGCCGGTTGCAAATATCACTTGCTCTCTCTCTCTCTCTCTCTCTCTCTCTCTCTCTCTCTCTCTCTCTCTCTCTCTCTCTCTCTCTCTCTCTCTCTCTCTCTGATAGGTGACCCTGATGCAGTTGCAAGTTGAGTGCTCAGCAACCCGTTAGGGAATTAATATTCAACACAGGTTTCCAAGACATTGTATAACCTTGGAAGCAGGTGGGAGGTGTTCCTCCCCCCCCCCCCTTCAGAGTGAACACTGTGAGGGGGTCGGCCAGTTCGCCCCTTATGTGTAGTGGAAGCGTGTTGAACACATACACACACTTGGATTTCCAAAGAGAACTTTGATAAACACCTCCAAAGGATACCTGGATCAACCAAGCTATATATATATATATATATATATATATATATATATATATATATATATATATATATATATATATATATATATATATATATATATATATATTATATATATATTATATATATATTATATATATATATATTTTATATATATTTTATATATATATATATATATATATATATATATATATATTTTATATATATATATATTTATATTTATATATATATATATATATATATATATATATATATATATATATGTCGTACCTAGTAGCCAGAACTCACTTCTCAGCCTACTATTCAAGGCCCGATTTGCCTAATAAGCCAAGTTTTCCTGAATTAATATATTTACTATAATTTTTTTCTTATGAAATGATAAAGCTACCGTTTTCACTATGTATGAGGTCAATTTTTTTTTATTGGAGTTAAAATTAACGTAGATATATGACCGAACCTAACCAACCCTACCTAACCTAACCTAACCTATATATATAGGTAAGGTTAGGTTAGGTAACCAAAAAAAGCTTGGTTAGGTTAGGTTAGGTAGGTTAGGTAGACGAAAAAACATTAATTCATGAAAACTTGGCTTATTAGGCAAATCGGGCCTTGCATAGTAGGCTGAGAAGTGAGTTCTGGCTACTAGGTACGACATATATATATATATATATATATATATATATATATATATATATATATATATATATATATGTCGTACCTAATAGCCAGAACGCACTTCTCAGCCTACTATGCAAGGCCCAATTTGCCTAATAAGCCAAGTTTTCATGAATTGTTTTTCGACTACCTAACCTAACATAACTTTTTCCGCTACCTAACCTAACCTATAAAGATAGGTTAGGTTAGGTTAGGTTAGGTAGGGTTGGTCATATATCTACGTTAATTTAAACTCCAATAAAAAAAATTGACCTCATACATAATGAAATGGTTAGATTTATCATTTCATAAGAAAAAAAGTAGAGAAAATATATTAATTCAGGAAAACTTGGCTTATTAGGCAAATCGGGCCTTGCATAGTAGGCCGATAAGTGCGTTCTGGCTATTAGGTACATATATATATATATATATATATATATATATATATATATATATATATATGAGGGAAATTGCTATTTAAACCTTGTGGTGGGCAGAGCAACGGCCCTAGATTCTTGCATGGCCGGCGTTCGATCCCCGATGGTCCTAATTGGGTTAGGGGCCACATTTTAATGAAAAAAAAATTCTTACAAAAGTTTCCAGATATTTTGCCACCACCTGGAGCCGTCCCTTCCTCCTTAACTCCTAACCTATCCTCCTTCCTATTCTCCCTATCCTAACCCACAATTTTCAGATCGTCCCAATAATTCCAAAATCCCGGAGCCTTCAATAGGCATCCGCCCAGGAAGCCTTTCATCGACTCTCCCGCTAAATCCCAGATAATCCAAAAGGTCGAATAATCCCTGATGAAAATCCGAATGAATCCGGGGCGGCGATTACTATTATGAGAACCATTATCCACTAAGACGTACCCAACCGCTTCTGCCTTGGGCGCCTCTTAGGTGTAGGCTGGATAATTGGGATCATGGATTAATGTTCTCTCATTCCTCCAATCATCCCTCCATTCCCCCCTATCCCTCATTTCTCTCTCTCTCTCTCTCTTGTCTAACATGCTTCTTCTAGATTCCATGTTATTATCTATTTACTAGTATATAAATCGTCTTATAGTCTAGCGAGCCTAGGGATGACTGATGGATAGGGAGAGGGGGAGAGGGGTGGATAGTGAACCCCCCCATCCCTTTACCCCCTTCCCCCCCCCCTCGAGTACACAACTCACTTGGACACTGTATAGCCTCACCTTCACTCGTGAATGTACACAAGAACTCACAGATACGGCCAGGCTGCCACCACCCTTACAGGAGGCCTGGTCGAGGACCGGGCCGCGGGGACGCTAAGCCCCGGAAGCACCTCAAGGTAAGGTAACCCCTCACAGCACAGGCCAGAATAACCCTCACACAATAACTAGCAGTTTATATAGGCCATAAAGATGAAGAAATACGTCAACACCATAAACTATGACCTGCCCCCCCCCTCATAAACCCCCTCATCTCTCACTATCTACCCTACCTTATCTCTCACTATCACAGCCTGGTTGGGAGCCGGTCGGCCAAGCGGACAGCACGCTCGACTTGTGATCCTGTGATTCCGGGTTCGATTCCGGGCGCCGGCGAGACACAATGGGCAGAGTTTCTTTCATCCTATGCCCCTGTTACCTAGCAGTAAAATAGGTACCTGGGTGTTAGTCAGCTGTCACGGGCTGCTTCCTGGGGGTGTGGAGGCCTGGTCGAGGACCGGGCCGCGGGGACACTGAAAGCCCCGAAATCATCTCAAAGATAACGTTTCACTGGGTTTAGCTCCATTTTTGAACTCTCGAATGCTCTCGGACGCAGGTTCGAATCCTCGTCACGGCCCTTGTGGATTTGTTCAATTGAACCGGTCATCTCGACTCGTACGTCGCAATTTTGACGTTTCGCCTCCCCCACGGTGAAAAATGATGAAATACAAAATACAGAATTTAATTTTATTTATTATGCTCTCCCATACCCACCACATGGGCGGTGGGTATGGGGGTGGGATATGTTTGTCCATCCCGTGCCACACCCACCCAACTGGGCGGCAGGTTTACAGTCATGTGCTCCACACCCACCCAACTGGGCGGGAGGTTTACAGTCATGTGCTCCACACCCACCCAACTGGGCGGCAGGTTTACAGTCATGTGCTCCACACCCACCCAACTGGGCGGCAGCTTTACAGTCATGTGCATGCATTACCTACAGTAAGCAAATCTTGTATACTTCATTAAAATTTCTGGCAGTACATCATTTTTTATATATATATACCACAGACGTGGCCAGACATTTACAATGCTAACCAGCATATATACATTTTCTTTTGTCCTCCATGGACAGGGTTAGAGAAGTGTTAAACATATAGTTCAGGGGACATAAACAGTGTTCGAGGTGTCAATTTAGTGTCATAAATCATTTATGAATGAAGTCCTACCCCCCCCCCCCCTGTCAGTGGGTCAAGACTGACCGCCCGCCGACCAGGCAGAACCAAATACAAATCCAGGTAAATCCCTAGATACAAATCCAGATAAATCCCATGACCGCGAGGCGATTACTTCAAGGGCCCCCACAGCGGACAAATTGACTCTCGGCAACGAACCAACACTCCTAAGATCGGATCCGAACCCACGAACCGGACATTCGGATGCTACGAAGTTACTTTAGAAGAAGAATGTGTGTTTATCTTTAGGATTTAACGGGGATTTGCTGTTATTTTTCAAGCCGGGGAGTCATTTAGGGGGGGCCTAGGCTGAGAGGACGGGACACTTGACGCGTGATCCTGTGGTCCCGGGTTCGATCCCTGGCACCGGCAAGAAACAATGGACAGTTTCTTTCACCCTGATGCCCCTGTTACCTAGCAGTAAATAGGTACCTGGGTGTTAGTCAGCTGTCACGGGCTGCTTCCTGGGGGTGGAGGCCTGGTCGAGGACCGGGCCGCGGGGACACTAAGTCCCGAAATCATCTCAAGATAACCTTAAGATAACCTAGACTTGTGGCTGAAGAATGATAGAGGTGTTTATAGGAGAAAGCGACAAGCCAGGAAGCTTACATGGTGCCTGGAGGGAATGCAGAGACAGGGAACTGGATGCGACGGAGAGAAGCTACAAGGACCAACCACGTGGACGTTCGGAGATCGAACACAGCCACGTGGACGTTCTGGGATCGAACGCAGCCATATCTTAGCGTGACCTCATGACGAAACCGAGTAGACACCTACCTCTTATTGGTTCCGGGGATTAATATCCCCCGGCGGCCCGGTCTCTGACCAGGCCTCCCGCTCCTACATTTTGATGTTAAATGAACAGTTGAATTTTTTCAACATCTCTCCCCCAGCATCCCAATCTGGTGTTCAGTCTCCTCACTAAACATCAACCAAGTGTAGAATAGGCAGGAAGGAGAGAGAGAGAGAGAGAGAGAGAGAGAGAGAGAGAGAGAGAGAGAGAGAGAGAGAGAGAGAGAGAGAGAGAGAGAGAGAGAGAGAGAGAGAGAGAGAGAAGAGGGGGGGGAGGGGTGACTGTTGCTATGATAAGAGCACTTGTTAGGCACTAAATTGCCAGCAATTAGCCTTACTGACAATTACCTACATCCTACTCAACCCTATTTGTTTCTCTCTCTCTCTCTCTCTCTCTCTCTCTCTCTCTCTCTCTCTCTCTCTCTCTCTCTCTCTCTCTCTCTCTCTCTCTCTCTCTCTCTCTCTCTCTCTCCCTCCCTCCCTCCCTGAAGATTTCCTAAGAATAAGTGCTTGAGGAGGTCTGAGGTTGAATGACTGTGCTGTTCTTTACAAGGAAGAATATCAGGCACGGGGGGAACATGTCCCGTGTAGTATACTAAGAGTATGTTGCTGGTATACGTTAAATATACACAGGTATATCCGAGTATAACCCAAGCTAACTCTCAGGGTCATCATGATGGATTGTACCCGTACCTGTACCCGTAGCTCTACCTGTACCCGTACCCGTAACTGTACCCGTATCTGTACCTGTACCCGTATCTGTACCTGTACCCGTATCTGTACCTGTACCCGTACCTGTACCCGTACCCGTACCCGTAACTGTACCCGTATCCGTACCTACACTTATCTGAAGCTCCTGAAGCCAACAGTTCCATATAAGATTTGTGAAAGTACAATCACCACCGCCCAAAGAGATCCCGCCAGAATAACCCCCCCTAACGTTAACAAAATAAACCACTGTACCTGGACAATAGCGGAAGAGTTAGTTCCAAACTTGAACACTGAATTCAGTAGGGGGGGAGGGGGAAGGATGCCCCCTCAGTAGGGGGCTTAGACCCCCCCCCCCCCACTGAAATCAGTGGGGGGTCCAAAACCTGCATAACGTTATGGGGGGGTGTGACGTCATGGTGACGTCACACACTCCGACCCGTACCATTGGTTGGATGTGTTGATAGAGAAGTGATGAGGCTGTAGTGGATATGTGGGCCTGCGGGTCGCTCTAAGCAACAGCCTGTTGGACCAAGTCCAACACCTCAAGGTAACCTCTTTGAGGTTACCTTGAGGTGCTTCCGGGGCTTAGCGTCCCCGCGGCCCGGTTGTCGACCAGGCCTCCTGGTTGCTGGACTGGTCAGCCAGGCTGTTGGACGCGGATGCTCGCAGCCTGACGTATGAGTCACAGCCTGGTTGATCAGGTATTCTTTGGAGGTG